>NW_006399754.1:25025516-25036600 GCF_000299155.1 Elephantulus edwardii
GTTGTACATAGGGTCACTATGAGTCGCAAGTGACTTGATTGCACATAACAACAACAACAACAACATATTTCATATTGATACAGTTAGTATTTTATAATATTATTCAACATTTTAATTTTTTTCTGCCAAAGGGTAGCTATTAGAATATTGCTTTAATCAATCACAGTTTTAATTAATCAAACTTTGCCTATGTATTCTATCAGCCATTTCAGTCAACTCTTCCTTATCTGTGTGAGTCTCATATCAAAAAAGCAAAGTAAAACTACATTTTCCTCTTGAATTTAAAAAAAAATCACTTATCTATAAAATAACATGTTAAAATTAATAAATAGTATTTGAACAATTAGTTTATTCAGCAGAGCAACAAGTGTTTAATAAGAAAATAGAAATCTCACCTCTTATCTAAACAAGAAAATTAAAAAAAATGTTTAGTTACCTAAGATTAACTTGCAATCTGAGTAAAGAGAAAGGAATAAGATAGAGTGAGAATATATGTAGGCATATATACACATATATATGGAGATAATGTGTGAATTTTATCTCTCGTATGGGTTTTCTAGCATCTTTGACTATGTGGAGGGACAGGAGCAAGTGAAGGAGGCATGTTGGTTTACCCACAAAAGGATTGGACAGCCTACAAGGAGACTGGCCCGTCTCGACAATCTACAAGAGGATTGGCTAGTCCTACCAATAAATTCAACAGTGCTAGCTGCAGAGAATAGAAGAGAATATTCTACCCCCAGTCAGAGAAGAGAGATCTCTCCCAACCTGGCAAAATGTAGGACCTGCTTTGATACGACAGAAAGTGAATTGAAAATTGATGTGAAATGGGACTTTTTGGTTGGTGGTGGAAAGCCAATACTGGCAGGACCAAGAACTTGGGAATGTCATAAGGCGTGAGGCCAAGGTGTCTGCATGCACATTTTGGGAGCTGTTTTAAGGGGTTCTGCGTGTTCTGTGAGATATCACATTGGCTTTTGGAGGAGTCAAGGAGTAAGACTGATTTTGAGATTAATAGGAAGAGGCATGGGAGCATGGGGGACATGTCTGACCTAACGGAAATTGGTTTTGTGCTACTGAAGCTGTGAACAAGGATAGATTCCCTATGAAGGTAGTAAAGGTTAGATATGGCTGGCCACACCTGGCCCTCGCTCTTTTTATAGGAAGGATATCCCTATATAATGTAAGTTACCAAACTGTTGAAAAGACTGGCCTTTTGAATTCACCTCGAGTCTAAGAAGATAGGAGGTCTGATTATCTTCTGCAGAAAGGTTTAAAGTTTTCAGAACTCTTACAGAGTAGCACTCTTATTCAACACATGTATGATATCATGAGTTGAAATAAAATCAATGAGAATTAATGAGTCAAATATGTACATAATAATACCCACTTATTTTAGACTCCATCCAGGAGCCAACTTGAGACAGTCATTAAGAGGATGGCATGAGTTTTGAGTGATGGATCCAGGAAACAACACTATGATTACAGAGAAGCAGGACAGAAAAGGTTCACAGGAAATAAACAATGCCTAACTGAGGGTTCCACTTTTGTGGATAACTGATGTTACTCTATAACCCTACTATATTTGTTTCTCCAGAAATAAATGGGAAAAACACACTAGGGAATCATTTTGTATAACGACAACCAAAACCTTTCAAACTTCAAAAAACAAAAATATCAGCACCACTGGGTCGAGTCCAACCCATAGTAATAAAAGATCCTCTTTCCAAAGCTGTCAATACGTAGGGAAGGAGACAGCCCATCATTTTCCCACGTAGCTACACATTTCCCTGGATAGGTATCAGGCTTGACAACATAGACTCAAAAACTGGAACATATCGCCTTGAGTTGGAAACAATTTATATCTGACTCTCTAGTAGGTTTTCAGAAGCTAGACAAAGCTTAGGGGGAGAAGATTGTCCTTCATTCTCCTGTGAAGCCACAGGAGGATTTGAACTGACAGAGAGACACTACTTTTGGGTTGGTCTCACATGACAAATCGGGTTGGCACAGAATCAGATGAGGTTTCATAGCCTCATATGCCACAGCAACATAGAATTGCTGTGAATTGGAGGTAATTTGATGGCACCTTACACATTAATCATGGGATGAGGAGACCTGCCAGAGGTGTTAATTTATTGGTCTATCTGGGCTAATGTGAAAGTGGCCAAAAAAAGACTCCAACAGTCAGAGAAAATCTCATACAAATAGATGCAGCTGGTGGCAATTAAAAATCAGTCCTGCAGGTAAAACAATGAATAAAGAAGCAAGCAAATGAATAGTTGCTGCCAAATTGACTGACTCATGGAAATCCTTGTGAGTCAGAGAGGAATTGGGTTCCATGGTGTTTTCAGTGGTTGGATTTTTAGGCTTTCATCCAAAGTGCCTCTGGGTGGACCTCATCTTCTATTATTTTATTTTGCAACCAAGTTGTATAACCACTTGCAACACCAATAGATAACACTCAGTAAGTAATAATTGTGTATTTTTAATGGAGTATAGGGTATGAAATCACTGAGATTGATATATAACTGACATTTGTATCTTATTATAAAAGTTTCACATGCTATCAAATAGATAACTTCCATAGATGCTTCAAGATAGTTCTGTATCCTTTGAGATTTAGCTCATAATTCATCTGATCATTAAGCAATTGAACAGTTTTCATGATACGATTTTCCAGTCATTTAGCAGTGAATAATTTCCATATGATCATTTGCTTTTGGAAGTTAGATGGAATAATACTTACTTGAGCTAGTAATAGAACACTTTAAACTAAAAAAAGAAAGAAAGCAAAAAGAACAGATTTTAATTAAAGGGTAATGAATAATGGTACCACAGAATAACTTGCAAGAAGAAATAATGATATCAAATAATTCAGGGAGGAAGCAATGTAAAGAGAATTATCAAACCCATTTAATTAAATAAATCAAATGAAGAAAAGAACCATTAAGACTCAAACAAGTAAGCACATAAACTACTATTGGAGAAGGAGAATGCTGAAACAGTTACTGAATGAGCACTATTTTCTACAGAGATTCACTCATCTGCATCTCAGTCAATATACTAGCACATGTGATAAAAGTTGATTTATTTGCCTTTGAAATTATATTTATTGGCTTTTTAAAATAGATTTCATCAAGTCTGCTTGAACAAGAGGGTTCAAAGAAAGAAAGAAATATTCCCATTCTCCTGCCATCCTCCTAACATTTACTAAAAAACAGCATCACTCTCTGTTATTCATGAGTAAGGATAATTCCTCTCCATATTCAGCACACAAGAGATGTTATTTGTCTGTCACAGATTGTTAATTATTTTCTTCTTGTCTCCAGTTTTGATACCACTTTTTTATGTATTTATTCCAGATCCTCAGATTATTTGCTTGGAAAACAGATTATAGTTATGTGTCATCGAATTGGCATCATAACTCCTTACAATCAAGTCACCAGAATAATAATATTCAATAATTTCCACATTAAAAAGTCCTTAATAAGTCATTCCTGTTCATTGTCCAGCTCTCAGAGGCATAGCCAGTGACTGAAAAGAACACGACTTGAGTCAGGTGCATCTTAGCTCTCAAACTGGCCTCAATATTCAAGTATTTGGAGAGGTCGTTAACTACAGACTGTGCTTCTTGGAGGCAAAGATGATTAAGCTTTGTCTTGTATACCTTGGGTATGTTGCTAGGAGAAGTTACTCCTTGGAGAGGGACTCTGTGCTTGGAAAAGAAGAGGGATGTCAAAGGAGAGAAAGACCTTCAACCAGATGGATCGATTCAGTGACTGTAGTAATGAGCTTGAGTGTGCCAGAAATTCTAAGGATGGCAGGATAAGGCAGGATTCAGATCTGTCGTTCATAGGGTTGCTATGAGTCAAAATTGATCACGCCTAACAAAAACATATGGGCAAAAAATTAAATGACACAGAAACCCTCAAAAGACAATGAAAAAAGTATGGAAAGTCATAGTATCTAAAAAGAAATTGTTTATCTTCATTTAGGAGGAAGAACATATTCAAGAACCAATGGTGCTATAGGGAAAAGTTCCAAAGTGCACCAAAAAATGAAAGACATGACACCAGAAATATACAGAACACTGGTTGAGGTATTTTGTCCATGGAATCCCTCAATACTGTAATTCAAACTTTGGACTTTTTATTCAGCTTTTGAGCTTTGTTGTTCTTGTTAAGTGTCATCGGGTCATAGATGACTCATAGCGATCCTATGAACGAAAGACCTGAATACTTGAATAACTTTCATCATTTCTTCAAGTTCATAGAGTTCCCAGAGGCAAGGTAGTTAGGAAGTGCATGCCACTCCTGCTTCCAAGCTTGCCTTAATCTGGGAGCTCCACCAAACACTGTCCACCATGGGTAACCATTATCACATATGACAAATCAGTATCACAGTGTTCAACATCACAGCAAACCACGAGTTACCTCTGCACAGCAAAAGGACAGACCAGTGCTCTACCACTTAAAAGAATGTTTAACCAAAAACAATTAAAACCAGGCCTGAGGGCCACAGGTTAAAATCACCCACCTTTGCCTCAGTAGCATCACTTTCTGTCCACAGGCTCCCTTTCCTTCAGGTTTCCTAACCTCAGTCCTCTGAACATTTCGTTATAATAACTTTCTCTATCTTGTCAAGCTTCCCTTTAAAAGATACCGTTGAACTCTTTCATTTCATTTCTTCCACTCACTTTACCTACTCTCTATATATGCTCAGTTCATTTTATTATTATTTATTTTAATGAAAATTTACATAGACATTGGATTTCCATTAACTCATTGTTGCACTTTTTTCTCTGCCCATCCCTCCCCTGTAGATGGCTCTTCTCTTTGAAAAGTAAAAGAAAAATTCTTTCATTGCTATACAATCCCTCCCCCCCAAGTCCACTCCACTATACAGCCTTAGTTCTGGACTCCTGTCATGACAATAATACCTAATCATATATCACCTTTAAACAGTTCTCTCCTTCATCTATTTCAATGCAGTATACATAATTTATCCCATCTTCCTCAGTCTTCCCCCAACCCTGATGTCAGTACATTTTTTAAAGATCTTTACTTCCATTGTGTATGTTGTTGTTGATGTCATTCACCACTTTGGTCATTAGTTTTCAATAGGTCTAATGTATTTTTTTACTTGCTATGCATCAGAACACTGAACAGTGACTAGGGGTGATAAAAGGAGAATTGATATGTGTGTGTGTGTGTGTGTGTGTGTGTGTGTATGTATACATGTATATATATATATGTGTGTGTATATATTTATACAAATATATAAATACACAAAAATATAAATATATACATATGTATATACATTATATCTCTATATCTCTATCTATCTATCTATCTATCTATCTATCTATCTATCTATCTATCTATCTATCTATATTTGCTGGAAGCAGGAGTGGCATCCATTTCCTAAACAACATGTCCCTGGAAACTCTGAACTTTGAGAAATAACAATAGTGTTATATATGCATGTATTTGTTGATATATATAGCGCATCATAAAAAAATTGTTTTAACACTAATGAGTGTAGGCATACCAGTATGTGGAATTATATACAGGTGAGATCAGATAGAAATATCTATGGGGTTATACAAATACAAATACAAATATATTGTTGTATATTCATTGAAGGCAACTCTGATGGCCTAGTGGTAAGAAGCTCTGCTACCAATTCAAAGGATTGTGGTTCATATATACCAAGTATTCCATTGGAAAAGGATGGTCATTGTCTTTCCAGGAGATTTATTACCCCTGGAAATCTGCTGAAGGGTCAGTAATGAATGGTTCCAACTTTATGATACATAACAACAGTACATTCTTTGAAGACACAAATAGTGATATTTCTCAGACATAAATAGTTCTAAGATTTTTTTTTTAGTTTTAAGATTCAAAGCCTTGAATCAGGTTTCATGGGAAAATTAGAACAAGTTACATAAAATAGTTTACAAAACTTATGATCTACATTGTAAGTAATCCAAGTATAAGTCAGTTTGGGAGGTTCTCACATAAAGATGACCTTAGAGAGCACATCTATTGTCTTAAGTGCTGACAAGAGGCCATCTGAGACAGAATCAATATTTACATTAAGAGAAATCTAGTAAGAAAGTGTCAAAAGATTGAGAGAAATAACCCTAGAGGAATCATGACATCATCAACCTTGAGACAAGAAGGGCTACATGGGTGTGGCTACTGGCACTGACCATTTCAATTAGAGTCACAGTAAATGATCCCGTCATACATAAAAACTTAAATGTAGAAAAATAAACAAGCAGACAAACTTTCTAATAGCAAAGAAGAAAGAATTTCATTACATGATTGTTAAGACATATTTTGATATCTGGGGATGTGTTTTACTGAAAAACTAAATGCAGAAATTTCAAATCCACCAGCCACTACCAGGGAGAAAGAAAGGCAATCTCCTCCCAGAAAATTTAGTCTCTGAAACCGGAACATCACATATGACTTAGTTTTGATTTGAAAGTACACAACAATCACAATAACAACTCTTGATATCCTGAACTGAATTTATTCCTTGAGTAACCTTTCAATAACATAGCAGAATGAAATAGGAATTATGTTATCAATAGAAGTGTGCTTTACTAAGACACATCTTTATGAGGTCAAAAGATAAGGAAATAAAAAGAATACAAAAAGGAATGTTGATGCATTGTGGTAGAAATTACAATTGTTACTTAACAATTTGTACCAAAAAAAAAGCCAAATGGAAACCCAATTTGCTCCATAAGCCTTCATAAAGCCACTGTTTCAGGGAGATTCTCAAGAGAAGCAGTACCTACAACGCATATACTCATACGAATCTTTATCACAAAGAATTATGTCAGATGGCAGACTGCTGGTGTACCAGATGCAGGGGGAAAAAACCCCAAAATTAGTGTAAGAACACTATCCAGAGTACATGAGAATGTCTTACTAGAGCAAACATTTATCTATACGTTTTTTTTGCTTTCTATCTAAAACAGGCCACATCCCTGAGGAAAATACATACCAATTGGAAGATCACATGAGATCACAGCATGGAAGATGAGAATGTTATTACTTAACTGCCAAACTACATCAATATATGTATAAATGCAGACTACATCATTATATACATACCACATCAATGAGAATAATGATTCAGTGAAATTGACGCACAATTCTAAAACACTACAGTTATATTTTTACCGTACAGTATTTGTCCTCAGGGTTACCTAACACCATCATCCCCATTATTTTCCTTGTGATTGAAGAATCATGTATATTGGTATCAGTAAGAAGCTTGTTAGAAACATAGAAAATGCTGTGGTGGTGGTGGTGTCATGTGGCATTGGATTGGAACCGACCAAGGCTGGACCTTCAGTGGGTTCTCAGAGGCAGTTAATCACCTAAGAGGAGATCGCCCATTCTTCTCTAGTGTGGCATCTTATAGATTTCGACCATGTGCCTTTGAAACTGACGAGTAGGCTCTTAGCAAAGATCCTAGCCCTGTTGAACTACAATACACACTTTCTCTCTTGTCTTTTGTTGATTTGTTCAATTTTTTTAGAACTTTGCCAAAATTATAGAAAGCATCAGCATTAAATGGAAATTATTATAGTACATAAAATGTTTTTATTAAAACTCTATCTGCGTTTCTCATTTTATTTTTCTTTCTACTTTCTACAGTGTACTTATAATTAAACAATTGGAAAAGATACGGAAGGATATATTCTGAAACTTGCCATTAGTTACTCTTAAATTTTATAGCTTCACAGTCCCAGGAGAGAACTCAGATTTTAAAATTTATATCATTGTATTGTGGTTTAAGTAAAACATGTGCTCATTTTCAAATATTATTACCTAAGAAAATAGAAATATTGTCATTTAATACCTAGTGATTTACTAAATTGGTTTCCTGTTGCTAAGAGCTATTAACACAACTATGACATATAATAACCTTATGAACAATAGTGAAAGATTTCATACACAAAAATTAAGACTCTTGAACATACATTCTATTCACTTTTGTAAGATGTTAATGTATAAGCCAAAATAATTTTAAAAAAAACCCTCCACTAATTTTTTATTTATTCCCAAAAATCACTTATAAATTTAAGTATAAATAGTGGTAATCACATTTAATCATATTTAAATGGAATTTTGTCAAAAGTCATCTATGAATCTTAACTTACTGAACTATCAGAATTCTTTTTTAATTGCAATATAATTGAGAAATATTACAATTTTAGACAAACAAAATCATTAAACTACCAAGGACAATTCACCAACATACCATAGTAACAAAATGCCTTTTATGAAAAATATGTACCATACTCACATGGTTTTCAGGAAATTTCTTATGTTTTTCACATATTTCAAATCTAAAAGACTTTTGACTTAGTGCCTAGAAAGCAATTTAACAAGTAATTTAATTTTTTTTGAAAGAAGTGCTAAAGCTCTCTCATGGCTTTGTTCTTGTGGAGAAATAAAAGCTTGAAGAAAATAGAATACTGCCAATTTTTTAAAAGGCCTTGCTTAGAATTTGAACTTGGAAAAAATACTATATAATGATATATATGTGATGGGCAATAGATATTTCAATTACTGTACACTTTAAATGTAGAATCAATTACTTATAAAAGAAAAGAAAATTATTTACCCAACTTAACCAAGTTTTTCATTCAAGCAAATTAAGATTCATAAAAATCAGTATGTGATTTCACTTTGCCATTCAAATGAATGATTTTTCAAAATTATAGTGAACCTTACTGAAATATAATTTTATTTCATTTTAAATTTTGAGTATAGATAAATAGTTTCATGATATTTTTATATCTGACATCATGGGAATTGATTTTGTGTTATTGATGCTGTTGAAGAAGACAGTTTCCCTTTGTGAATTCGATAATGATCAGATATGCCCATATCCAAGCGACCTTTGATCTCTTTATAATGTCAGATTCACAACCCTAAAAAGAGAATGAATCCTTTTGTAGTATTATAGTTTTCTTTGTAATTATGCCTATCTAAAAATTATTTGGAGGAAAAACATAAATGAATGTTTCCCATAAATGTCTGTGTATGGGGTAGAAGAAATAAAGAAAAAGAGAAACAGGGAGAGAAAGGAAAAAGAAAAGTTCTCTTTCTGAAATTTCTTCCAATCAACAGGATAAATTAAAGGGTAGAACAGGAAGTGATGATGAATTTTGAATGATTAATGAGTTAAGAACATATTCATATCATAAGTATTTTTTTCAGAGAAATCTAAATAGAAATGTATAAGCCTAATAAGAGAATGTTTGTGAAAAGGAACCTGATTTAATCTTTGCCAGGACTAGACATCTGAAGATTACAACATTTTCACTAGTTCAGAAGTTGAAAGTCAAGAACTAATCAGATGTGAACAGCAAAGAGAGAAACAAAAGGTAGAAAAGATAGCTGAATATTTATTCTAAGCCCACCTTCCTTACAACAGGATTCTAGCTTAAAGCAGATCAGAATGTAAACTGGAAAACTAAGTAAAGATTGAAGCTTAATTAAACTTAATGGCCTTTATTAACTATTCATACTTCTTATTTGAGACAGGAAATCTTGCAAATATCTAAACTAATTGTAGAAATCTATATAATTAAAAATTGTGCAGAGCAGTCATGGGCTCACTTGCATTTATAGTCAAATGGATGGGAGGGTAAAAGTTACAATGTAATCACCTTTGTTGTGTGCCATCAAATTAGAACTAACCCAGGGCGGATACTTCAGCAGGTTTCTAGAGGCACTAAATTGCATGGGAGTAGATACGGTCCATCCTTCTTTTGTGGAGCAGTTAGCAGAGTTGAATCAAATGCCTTTTGGAGTTCAGCACAGCATATTACCACTGGATTACCAGGCTTCCTATAATTGTTGATTGCAAGTTGAGTGCGACTCATAGCGACTCTGTGAACAAAAGACCTACTGCCTTTCTATAACTATCATAGAACTCCAAGTCCATAGAGTTTCCATAGGCACGTGGTTTAGGAAGTGGATGCTACTCCTGCTTCCAAACCTGTCCTACACCTGGGAGCTTCACCAAATACTGCACACATTGGTAAATCATTATGGTATCTGGTACTCTGATGGCACAAGTTTTGGCATCACAGAAAACCCAGATTACCTCAGTAAAGCAAATTGAAAAGGAGCAATGTAAAAAGTAGATGAATGTTCCTCCAAAAAATGTAACACTAGTCTTGCTTAGCTTAAGTGTCATACAGCTCATGGAGACCCTATGAACGAAAGACTAGAACTCTGTTCTATAATTAACATTATTTCTTTATTTTTGTAGGGTTTCCAGAGGCATGTGGCTTAGGCACATCAATATAACTCATTATTAGAGAATATAGCTTCCAAAATGAATTGCCTTACCAATAACCCAACCCAAACACAGATCAAACACAAATAATTTCCCTACATGGCCCCCATCAAAATGCAAGAAACCAGACGTCTAGAGGAGAGACACTGCATGGCTGCCCCCAGGTCAGCCACAGACTTCCTCCATCCCTATGGAATTTTAAAGACACACCCAGCAAATACTGTTGACTATGCTCTTCAGCCCTTGAGTCCTTGTGGACTAGGGCAAAAGTCCTGGCCAACTGACATCAGCTTTTACTATTATGCAAATCATTTCCCCAATATAACAGACAGATAGTTAAAGACCATTGTTTTTACTGTTATTTGCCATCCTGGAGTCTCTTGCGACTCATAGCAACCCTATGTACAACAGCCTTAAACTCCGCTCTGTCCTGTGCCAATGGCACTGTCTCTGATACACCCATTCTAATTACCCCAGCCATTGAATCTATCCACCTCATAGAGGGCCTTCCCCTCCTGCACTGTCCCTCCACCCTCCCAAGAATGATGTCCCTCTGCAAGGACCTGTCCCTCCTTACAACATGTCCAAAGTATGTTAGTTGAAGCCTTAGAATCCTTGCCTCCAAGGAGCCACCCAGTTTAACCCTCTCCAGGATGAATCTGTTTTCATAGTAGTCCATGGTACCCTCAATACTCTTCTCCAGCACCACAGCTCAAAGGCAACAATTCTCCTTCTTTTTTTTT
>NW_006399754.1:25036700-25038546 GCF_000299155.1 Elephantulus edwardii
AGATAAATAGTTTCATGATATTTTTATTATAAGACTATGATATAACAACAAACCATTATTTTCATAGAAATAGCTTTAATTTGATTTACTCACTATATGAGAGACTTTCTGGTCTGAATACAACTTTACTTCTGTGCCGTTTTTGTTCAAAATGACGATGTAAAGTTTGATGTGGTAATAGATACTTTACAAATATTTTTGCATTAAATAGAAAGTATTATTCTATTTTCTGGATGAAAATAGTAAAACTGAAAAAAAAATTAATTACTCAAGTTCATATCCATGCTACAGCATAAGGTTACCTCAGTGTTCATACAGGAAATTTAAATGCTCTCTGTAGAGGTAAAGAGATCCTAGTGGCTACTGTATTGAATGTTGAACTACTAATGAAAAGATCCACCAACCACTTTGCAGGAGAAATATTGGCCATATCTTTTCCTAAAGATTTCTAGCCTAGGAAATTCAATAGTGGGTCACTATGATCTGGACTCAATAACAGTGATTTTGGTTATTTATTTTAGAGGTGAATGAGTAATTATGAAGTTCTCAATTAACGCTAAAGAAATGTGGGAATAATAATGGAAAACTTCATGGAATGATAATGGAAGAATTGAGAAACTATCTTTCTCAGAGGAAGTATTTAAAATTAAAATAATGTTAGATGCTATAAAGTTGACTATAACTCATAGTTATCCTGTGAAGAATAGATTGAAACCTTCCCTTTCCAGCACCATTCTTCTGAGGTTCATCATGCCTTAGACCATTTTTGCAATCACTGTGTGAGTCTGTCTGATTGATAGTTATCTTCTCATCTGTCCATATTCTGTTCCTCCAGACAGAAAACATTTAAAATTACCAAAATACAAATATATGGATGTATTCTTTGAAATCTACCTGTTCAGTAGTAATACCTTTAATTAAATTATGACTGTGTACTGAGCAAATTATTTGAGATGCTGGACTCTATAAAGAAGAATGTGGCATCAGGATCAGAGGAAGATTTATCAATAACTTGCATTATGCAGACAACACAACCTTGTTTACTATAAGGGAGGAGGATGTGAAGCAATTGTTGCAGAAGATCAAAAAATACAATCTTCAATATGAATTGCATTATAACATCCAGAAACCAGTAACAAAAACCAAATATTCCTATCATTGGGCTTACAGGCGATATCATGATAGATGGAGAAAAGATCAAAATTTTCAGCAACTTCATCTTACTTGGATCCACAATTAAAACTCTTGGCACCAGCAGTCAGGAAATCAGGAGATGTATTGCACTGGGAAAGTCTGCAGTCAGGGTCCTTTTCAAATTATGGAGGAATAATAATTATATCAGTTTGAGGATTAATATGCATCTGATTCAAGTCATGGTCTTTAAATTTGCTGTGCATCTGAACAATGAATAAGGATAATAGAAGAATTGATGCCTTTGAGTTGTGGTGTTGAAGAGGATTGAACATTGCAAAGATAGTCAAGAGAACATTATATTCTGCTACTGTTGTTGTTTATTGGCTTCAAGTGAAGCACAACTCATATTGACCCTATGAACAAAAGACCTGAAACCCCCCGTACAACCACCAACATTTATCAAAGTTCAAAGAGTTTCTAGAGACATGTTATTTAGGAAGTAGATGTCACTTCACTTCCGCAATATTGTTTTGTGTGGTCTATGAGGTATTGTACATACCTTACATGTGATGCTGGAGAAGAATGTACCATGGACTGCCAAGAAAAAAAACAGATTCATCCTGGAGAGGGTTAAACCAGGCTGCTCCTTGGAGGCAAGGAATCTGGGGCTTCGTCTGACATACTCTGGACATGTTGTAAGGAGGGACAGGTC
>NW_006399754.1:25041284-25047063 GCF_000299155.1 Elephantulus edwardii
TGAGAGAGACTTCACCCTGAGTCATAAGGAAAAGGGGATGGCGTATTCTCTTAGCTACTTCCTGCTGAAAAGGGACGCTGTGGGTTTCAGGGTGAAGATCAACAATTCTCCTTCTATCCTCCTTGGTCATTGTCCAACTCTCTGATGAATAACAAGTGATTGCGAAGACCATGGCTTGTATCAGATGCACCTTCATCTCCAGAGAGACACCACTGCTCTTCAGTACTTTGGAGAGGTCCCTAACAGCAGACTTTCCCATGGCAATACATCTTTTAATATCCTGGCTACTGGTGCCAAGACTGTAAAGACCAAAGGTTTGTTAAGTATCATCCAGTTGAATACAACTCATAGCAACCCTATGAATAATAGATCTATTTTTTGTTCTATATCACATCATCCTTATTACCCTGGGAACAGATGAGGCCATTCCAGCAGGTACTCTATCAATCTATTTTATTCAGGATCATCCTCTTCTTCATGGATTCTCCACTTTTCCAAGCTTAGTGTCTCTCCAAGGAATAGCCTCACATAACAATATGTCCAAAATATGTATGACAAAGTGCCTCATATTTGCCTCCAATGAGCATTTTGGCTGCATGTTCTCTAAAACATATCTATTTGGGTCTCTTAGAAGCTCACTCTTCTCTAATATCACAACGGAAATGCATTAATTCTTCTTCAGTCACCCTTATTTATTGTCCATTTATCAGATGCATAGCAGGTAAAGACAATAGGCATTCAGAAACCGTAGTGTAGGACAGTTCTCTTTGGACCCAGCCAAGAACTGTGTTGAAATGACAGCATAGGATCCCTGATATGGGTCTATTATTATATACACAGTGACTTAGTTGGATATTCAGTGCTTGTGCTTGGCCCAAGCCCCATAGGCTCTGAGGCGCTTGGGCCTAAAATTAGAGAGCGAGAACTTGATGGTTTGCCTGGATGTATCTAGGATTAAGGAATAATACAACAAAAGTGTATGACAGAGGATGTGAGGACGAACTGGCTGCAACATCTGTCACCCCAATGATATCCACTGTTAAAGTATTAAATATAAGAAAGAAAACCCAGAGCTGAAATATTCTGTCAAATACTTGAAAATTGCAAACAAAGAATTCAGAATCATTTCAATTGGGAGAAAAAGAGCTGCAATAATAATTATACAATTGACTGGAGACTTTGGAGATTGACTACTTTGAGGATAGTATTATCCAGAAGATCAGGTTTGAAAAGAGAAAGAGAAGATTAGTCTTCTTTCCTTCTGCAAAATGAGCTTTGGCAATATTTTCATACCCTGATATTTGGAAGTTGGTTTCAGGACAATGAAAGGAAAAGAAAGATTGGAGGGAGCATAGGGAGAACACATTTTAAGAAACTACGGATACAGCCAGGATAATAAAAGTAATATTTTACAAGAGGAAAATATATTTTAGTTTTTTCATAAAAGTACTGGGTAAGTTGCAAAGAAAAATGCAATATTATGCTAACTGAATCAATATAAAATAATACCACTTTAATTACAATGGGTTACATTTACAGGGATAAGATACAAAAGAGACAACCAAAATAGCTTTTTTATATCTCCAAGTATTTAACAAAACTATAAAGAAAAAATAAAACACACCAGCTATACAGAGTAAAGACTCTGTAAATATTTATTTCTGAAATGAATATTTTATTTAAAAGAACATAAAGCAATTAATAATCAAGCTATTTATTTTAACTTGAGAGAATTAAAGGTAACGTGAGTTATTTTCATTTGTAGTGTTTATGCTAGCCTCTCTAACAACTAAACTACATGAATTAGTTAGAAAATCCATTTCGAGTTTTAGACAATGTTCCATTTCATTTTGAAATCCGATGTAGCTCTAATGGGAAAAATCCCACTGTCTAATTTAACAAATAACCGCATCAAAGCATAAGTGCTAAGTAGAAAAATAAAAGACAAATCAGTGCAATAGGATATATGTGTTAAATACTCAGTAGACATTGGCTGAAAGTACAAAAGGTTTCTATTTACTAATATAAGAAATTCTCAACCCTGAGCCAATAGGCAGCATTGTGATAGATGGAGAAAAGATTGAAGTTGTCAACAATTTCATCTTACTTGGACCCATAATCAACACCCTATGTATGAGCAGCCACGAAACAAACAAACAAACATGTTACATTGGGAAAGTCTGCTTTCAGGAACCTTTCCAAAATACTAACGAGTAATGATATCACTTTAAAGACGATTCAGGCCATGGTCTTTGCAATTATTTTTCATGCAACTGAGATCTGGACAGTGAATAATAATGATGAAAGAAGAATCAATGCCTTTGAGTTGTGGTGTTGGAGAAGAGTACTGAATATTTCATGGACTGTAAAAAGAATGAATAGCAAACTCTTTGAGAAAGTTCGGCCAGAGTGGTCCTTGGAGGCGAGAATGATGAAGCTTTGCTTGCACACTTTGACAATGTTGTAGGAGGGACTGTTCTTTAGAAAGGGACATCATGCTCGGAGAGGTGGTAGATGACTAGAAGAGAAGACGGCCCTCAACCAGATGGGCTGGCACAGTGACTGGAGCATTGAGTTCAAGGATGTTAGACTTCAAGAGGATGGTACCATACAGGAGAGGGTTTAGATCTATTGCTCACAGGGTTGCTATGAATCTTTCTTGACTTGATGATGCATAACTATAGCAACCATCAGGACAGTGAAGTCCTGGTGATTGTTGTTGTTATGTGCCCTTGAGTAGCCTGCGACTCATGGCAACCCCATGTACAAAAGCCCTAAACCCTGCCCTATCCTGTGCCAATCTCACTATTTCTGACACACCTACTCCCATTACCCCAGTGACTGACTGAATCCTGATTGATGTTGTTATATATAATGTGCAAGAACTGCTGACAGGAAACTCAATAGTTCAGATACCAGGAATGCTACACTGAACAAACAGAAATCTCCTTTAGCCAAGTTCTACAGTCTCTTCAACCTAAGGGAAGTTCTCTATGAGTTGCAACTGATTTGAGTACAGTAGATTTGTTGTTGTTTTGGGTTTTTGTTTTGTTTTCCCCATTTTAATATCAGTGATGTATGATTTATATAGAGTATATCTAAAGTGATTTAGAACAGGTATGTAAAGCCTCCTTTAATGCAAGAAATGATATTTGACTCTAAGGCCATTATTTTATTTCACTTTTTTTCCCTATTCACATTATTCACTCCATTTTAATGGCAAATTTGGGATGTTTTCTGTTGTTACGCATTGGTCGCCATGTGTTGCTGACTCAGTGGCAAGCAACAATACATAGTTCTCAGGCTTGATGGCAGATAAGGTTGAAACAAAGAGATTCCAAGAATGGCCCTACTTTCCTCTTTGTTCAGCACTGATACTGCATTGATCTTCAGCCTGCTTTCACCAAAGAGTGCATTTTAAGTAAAACATTGTCTGCTAACCACTCAAGATTCTGGATCTTTTACTAACACAATGAAGCAATAATTCTGAGATTAAACTATTATAATAAAATCAAATAATAATAAAATACACACTAACATAAAAGATTTTTATGAGAATTCTTCTATTTAGTATGTATAAAAATGAATATTTTGCTTTTGGTCAAAGACATAACAACTAATAAATATCACTTACTGTTACTATGTTGAAAATTATGAGCTTCAATATAGGAAAAGATATTGTTCACTCCTAAACAATAACAACAAACACAGAAGAGAATATAACACAAAGATTTTTTAGAAGATTAAAAGTCAGTTTCAACATTAGTAGAAGGGGGTGATTACTTAATTTTTATCTGTTTCATTTCTAACACTATAAATTGAATTATTGCAAAGATAATTATTGTAGCTTTGGTATATAAAGTAATAAAACCTTGACAAGTACACCCAGATTGACAAAATTTAGAATGTAGTTAGACACAAACACATACATAACTGTTCTTCTTCCAAAGAATTTGGAATATATATTTATTTTTTAAGATTGATATTTTCATAAGAACATTTGGAATGTTCACATGTTGTTGTTGTTATGTGCCATTGAGTCAAAGCAGACTCAAAGCTGATGCTCCAGCACATTTTCAAAGACAGTAAATCATAAGGGTTTATTGACCATCTTTTCCACCTGATGGATCCAAATCATGTACTTTTGAGTTGTCAGTGCAACTCCTCACCCTAAATTATCAGAGCTTCCCAAAATAACACCTCATCTATATCAATATGGAATAATTCATAGCTTATAATATGCTGACTTTTTAAAGAGGTGGTTACCTATCTTTCTATAGAGATGCAGGAGAATTCAAATTTATCAGAGATGTCCCACCTTCGGCTGAGCACTATGCCACTAGTGTGCCTTCTTTTTTATATAAAATCATTTGATATATATTTACAAGAAATATAATTTGAATCTATCAATAAATATTTTCCAGTAACATTGGTATTCTGTCGTCATTGAAAACCTTTAGACAAAGAAAACAGACGGATACAGATTTTTATTAAATTAGACTTAAAATTTTTAAGTTGTTACTATTAATTCATGGAAAAAATAGAAATAATTTATTATAGCAGATTTACTATAGGACCTAGATCTATATTAAATGTGTAATGCTGAGTAAAGAAACATTCAGAAGAGAAGATAGAAAAATTGACAGTATGAGTTTGTACAGAAATCTGAGACACTAATCACAGTTAATTGACAAAACTATATTATATCTTTCAAATAAGCAGAGCTTCTAATAGTTAATTTTGTTTTCAGTTTTTTCATGGAAGACTGTCCAAAGAGAGTATGCATGCTGAAATGTGAGTAGCGATTAAGATAGTCAACCATCACAATATTAACAACGTTAAAAACTGGTATATTGTCAATTACGTAGGCCACTTTTAATTGGCACAATAAGTGAAAATATATATGGCTTATAAGGATGTAAAAAAAAAAGCAAAACTTAGCAAAACCTCAACCTGACAATCAGATGGACATCAGCTTCTTTCCATAGTGTCTCCTCACTTTGCTTGATGTGACAGTGGGTCAGAGGAGGGTGTGTGTGAGAAAAATAGGGAGCTGAAGAGAGAGGAAGAGAGAAAAGAAGAGGAAGAGAGAGGGAGAGGGAGGGTAAAGGAGAGGCAGAAGGTGAGGGAGAGGGAGAAGGTGGGAGATGGAGAAGGATAGGGAAACGGGGGAGGGAGAAGGAGAGGTGCAGGGGGAAGGGGAGAGGGGATACAGATGGAGAAGGAGAGGGAAAGGACGCAGGAGAAGGAGAGAGAAAAGGATGGGCAATCTCTTCCCTTGGGATTAACTGCCTCTGAAAACCCATCATGGGTCAGTTCTAACTTGACGGTCTACAGCAACAGCAAGATGTGGGTAAGGCTCTGTGCTGCCAACCCAAAGTTATTGTTGTTATGTGCTGTCAAATCACCTGCAACTCATAGCAACACTGTACAACAGCCCTAAATCCTGCTCTATCCCTTGCTAAATAATTGTCTGACACGCCCATCCCCATTGCCCCAGTGACTGAATCAATCCATCTCATTGAGGTTCTTCCTTCTCTTGCATTTTCCCACCATTCTCTCAAGCATGACGTCCCTCTCCAAGGACTGATCCCTCCTTGAAACATGTCCAACGTACGTCAGATGGAGTTTCACAATGCTTGTCTCCAAGGAGCAGCCCAGCGTCACCCTCTCCAGGATGAACTTGTTTGTTCTTCTACCAGTCAATAGTGTATTCAACACTCTTCTCCAGCATCACAGCTCAAAGGCATCAATTTTCCTTCTATTATCCCTAATTATT
>NW_006399754.1:25049123-25050368 GCF_000299155.1 Elephantulus edwardii
TCAATGAAACACAGACATTCTTCTTGTGTTCCCTGCTTTCAGCTAAGATCCATCTAACATCAGTTATTATATCCTTATTACCATGACCCCTTCTAAATCCAGCCTACAATTCTGGCAGTTCTCTGATAATTTGCTGTTCTTGTCATTGTTGGATAATCTTCACCAGAATCTTGCTTGCATGTGATATTAAAGATATTGTTCCATAATTTCCATACTCTATCAGATCACCTTTCTTTGGAATGGGAACTAATACAGATCTCTTCCAGTTAGTTGGCCAAGTGGTTGTCTTCCAGATTTCTTGGCACAACTTGTTGAGGACATCCAGGACAGCATCTGTTTGTTGAAATATGTCAATCGGTATGCCATCAATTCTTGGGGCCTTGTTTTTTGCCAGTTCTTTCAGAGCAGCTTGAACTTCTTCCTGCATCATCACAGGCTCTTGCTCATGCATTGTTTAGTGAAGTTTTCTGTCAGCCAATCCCTTCTGGTACAGTGACTCTGAGTACTCTTTCCATTTTCTTTTAATACTTCCTGGATAATTAAATATTCTGCCCAAAGCATCCGTAAGTACCACAACTCAAGCCTTGTATTTGTTCTTCAGTTACTTCAGCTTAAGGAATGCTGAGTGAGTCCAGCCCCTTTACTATTCTGATTCCAGCTCTTTGCACATGTCATTATAATACTTTACTTTGTCTTCCCACATTACATTATAAGTTCTTGCATTTTGTGAAGCTATTGGTGGTTTTCATTCAGTTTACAACTGAGCACTTAAATACTAAGCCTAGAGGAGACCTTGAAGTTTGCCTATGGGTTGATCTTAACTCATGATGACATTTTTTACCAAGGATCATCTAGTAGTTTAACATTCCCAATTAATCAATCCAATGCACAAGACACTGCACCACAAGGAGTAATGCATATTTTGACTCGTTGTTATTATAAATCAAGAATTTAATAGATATCTATAGAAGAATGCTGTAAACAGAAATATCAATTTTGATAAATCAAGAGTGAAATATCTCAGTCACAAAAGGACAAATACTACATGGTCCCACTGTTGTAAAGCAGGACTGACCTCGGGGTTGGGAGGAGACTGAGAAGGATGGGTTCAATAATATGCATTGAAACAGATGAGGGAGAAAACTGTTTAAGAGGGAAAATTATTAGGTATTTTTGTCATGACAGGAGTCCAGAGTGAAGGCTGTATAGTGGAGTGGACCTGCGGGGAGGGATCGTAAAATAATG
>NW_006399754.1:25051248-25059878 GCF_000299155.1 Elephantulus edwardii
GAATCTTGTCATGAAAATAGTATCTAATTTAACTGCTCTTATCATGGACGTTGATTGTGGATGCAAGTAAAACTAAAAAAGAAGAAAGTAAAAGTAATCCATTCTCTTCAGCTTATGAGTCCAATGGTAAAGAATTTTGTTTTCCTCTTGATTTTGTGTTGCTGCTCATACTACATCCTCTAGTCTTTGATCATCTTCAGTAAATGCCTCAGGTCGTCTTCACTTTCTCCAAGAAAGGTTTCTTCTTCTATGTAACACAAGTTACTACAGAGTCGTCCTCTAATCCTGATGCCATATAGGCCAAATTATCAAATTCTTTTCTCAACAGTATATATTGCTTTACTAACTGAAAATGGTCAATGCCAATTCATTTCAGTCACTAATGCCCAGGATGTTAATCTATGGATGTATGCTGTTTCATTTTCCCCACCAGTTAACAAATGTTACTGGTTATGTCAGGATTGGAGGAAGATTCCTTAACAACCTGCATTATGCAAATGACACAACCCTGCTTGTTGAAACTGAGGAGGGCCTGAAGCATTTGCTGTGGAAGATCAAGGATTTCTGCCTTCAATATGGATTGAGGCTCAATATCAAGAAGACAAAGATTCTCACCACTGGATCAATTGGTAGCATCAGTATGGATGGTGAAGAGATTGAGATAGTTAACAGCTTTAGTTTGCTTGGCTCCACAGGCAACACTCTTGGTACCAGCAGCCAGGAAATCAAAAGACAAATTGCATTGAGAAAAAGCCAGCTGTCAGGGACCTCTCCAGAGTACTGAAGAGCAACATCAGTCTGGAGAATAAGGTCTGTCTGATCCTGGCCATAGTCTTCACAACTGCTTGCTATGCATCAGAGAGCTGGGCAATAACTAGGAATAATAGAAAATCAATTAATGCCTTAGAGCTGTGGTGCTAGGGAAGAGTTTAGAATATACCATGGACTGCCAGGAGAACAAACAGGTTCATCTGAGAGAACGTGAAGCCAGCTTGCTACTTGGAGACAAGAATTCTGAGTCTTCATCTGACGTATTTTGGGCATGCTGCAAGGACAGACTGGTCCTTGGAGAGGGACATCATGCTTGGGATAATGGAGGGATAGAGGAAGAGAGGGAGACCATCGATGGGATGGATTTATGAAGTGTCTGGGATAATAAGGGTAGATGTGTCAGAGACCGTAATGTTGGCACAGGATAGAGCAGGTTTCAGGGCTGTTGTACATAGGGTCACTATGAGTCGCCAGCAACTTGATGGCACATAACAACAACAACAAAAACAACTGGTTATATAATGAAAAGCTTGTCAATATAAGCATAAGGATGTACATGTCGAGAGGCCATTCACACATGAGTTCCTGTCCCCTTACCTCTTGATTAAGAAAAGTCTGTTTGTTTTAATGAATTCATTTTTTGCACATTTTCCTCTGTCCTGTTCTCGTTCCTCTTCTCCAGTGTACTTTGCAATACACCACTTATTCTAGATTCTTATTGTACATATAATTTTTAATGATATAGTACTTTCAGAAAGTTCTTCCTCTCATTTGTTCCAATATACTGCTCATTATTTCTCACTCTTTTCTGATTCAACCTCCAACCCCTGCTGCCAGTTCTATTTTATAAGAGCAGTGTATGCAGTATTTGTCCTTTTTGAATGAGATAGTTCACTCCTCATAAAGTCTTCTAAGCTGACCTATGTAGTGTAACTCATTGCTTTTCATAATATTCCATAATATTCTATTGTGTTCCTTTTAGATTCATAGGTTATATATTTCATATTAGAGTACCTAAAATGCTTGCTTCAGAGGATCAACGAGTCCAGCTTTCAATGTGAATTACATTTCAACATCAAAAAAACAAAAATTATACCCTCTGGGTGAATAGGAAATATCATGATAGAGGGAGAAAAGATTGAACTTGTCAACATTCTCATTTTTCTTGGATCCAAAATCAAAACCCTTGATACCAGCCGTAAGGATATCAGGAAGAGTATAGCATTGAGAAAGCTGGCTGTCAGATATCATTACAAAGTCCTGAAAAGTAATGATGTCGGTTTAAAGACTGAGGTGTGTCTGATTCAAGTCAAGTCACAGTCTTTCCAATCACTTCTGTGTATCTGAGCTCTAGACATTAAATAAGGGTGATGGGGAGAAATGTGATGCATTTGAATTTTGGCATTGCAGAATAGTACTGAATATCCTACAGCCTACCCAAAGAACGGACAGACCTGTCTTGGAGAAAGGGCAACTAGAGTGTTCCTTGGAGGCAAGGATGGTGAAGAAGGCTGAACATGGTACACAAATCGTGGACAACTTGTTAGCATAGGCTTCTTCTTGGAAAGAGGCATCGTTTGGAAAGGAGGCGGCTCAGCAAAAGAGAAAGACATCCCAAAGACGGAGTGATGGTGTCTGTGGCAACGGGCTCAGGTGTGTTAGGGATGATAGTGATGGCACAAGACAGGGCAGCCTTCAGAGCTGTGTCTCAAAGGGCTTCTATGAGTGATGATTAACTCGAGGGCACTTAACAACAACAACAACAGCATTAAATTATTTGTATTCATTCTGAGAGTCGTACAAGCAATAATTTGAAGTCCTTCAATAAGTGAAAGCTTCATTCTTACTAGATCATTGAGGTAGACTCTCATTTGGAGAAACAGCTCTTCTCCAGTTACGCTCTGAGAGCTTTCCAATCTGACCAGGTTTATCTTCTGGTATTACACAGAACAATGTTCCACTGCTATACATTGGGTCTTCAGGGCTAGACAGTTGAGAAATGAATGGTCAGTCCTGCTTCTTATTTGGTCTTAATCTGGAGACTTCATTGAAACTTTTTCACCATGGGTAACCCTGTTGGTATGTTAAATATAGGTATCACAGTACTAAGAAAATTGTGTTCTTAAAGCAAGTGGAATAATAGGAAATAACACAGATGTGTATTTATATACCCATTTATGTAAGTGAGTGTATTTTTGTTCCTTCAAGAATTTATGGATGCCATTTTTAATAAATTAATTAAAAAAATAAATTTTAAAAAAGAAAATGGAATAAAATAAAAACTTGACTTCAAATTGTTAAGATGTCTCAATAGAAAAACACATGCTACAGGATCTGTAGGGAAAAGTTCATCTCCTTGATGGTCCTGTACAATAAAATCAATAAATGTCCTGGTCACCAATGACCTATGAGGTGTAACTTATTTCAAAAAGAAATGATTTCATTTTAAGTTAAGCAAGAGAGTCATATTTTAAATAAATATTATGGGAATTTAAACATAATATCAATGTAAAACTCAACTATGAGGAAATTTAGTTCAATTTCAGTATGTGTGGAATTCTGTGAAAAAGAGATTTTTTTGTGTCTGACAATGATAATCTATTAATATAATTTTAATGGTGCACTTGTCATTTTGCTCTCAATATTCATATATCCACATATATACATATTGAAGGCAAATGATCAGAAATGCTGAAGTGAAAAGATTTCTATGTAATTAAATATTATGTCATTGTAACATTTTTAACTGAAATTATAACCGATATAACTATATGAAATGAGTTGAATTTTATGGTAAATAAATTATGACATGTATATTTATCTTTAATGGAGCAATTGTACTTGTGATTTGTTGAACGGTAACTTTGCTAAATTGACTGTGTGAACGAATATATACGTATTTTTGCAAAACAAAAAGAACACATAACAGATATTATAGTTTCTGATCTTAACATAGCATTATTATGATGCTTTACATGTATAATTCCTTTTTAATAATTTGAATCTTTCTTCTAGGGTTGTTTTGACTTTGAAAACCACACCAATAGGCGTGCAGAACCGATATATGAAAACCCCTCATGGGATGTTCACAAAGGGTATTTTCTTCTTGTGTTTTGCTACAGTATGCTCATCCACAGACATGAAAGCTTGATAATTCAAGATCCAAGATGCCACTGAAGCCTTGTTATGTGAGAAGCCGGCCCTATAATGGTGTAAAGATTCACGTTGAATGTGGACGCTCTTTTCAGCTGCCTCTGTTAGCATCTATATTTAATACCTTCTGCTGCCTCTTTGCTATCATACGCATATTTCCTTCCAGCTTTTTTTACAATATGAGCCAAATGGGGCTATTGTGTTTTGCAGTGAATAATGCACCTCTTGGAGTACAGAAGTGAGATGATGTGTTTCCAAAACATGTGCTGTACTCTTATTAGTGAGATATCCTCTTACAAGTGAGTCATCATTGTTAAGAAAGGCTAAAGCACCATTTTAAAAATAATTCTATTTCCATGTACCATTCTCTATGCATTCAAGCCAAGTAAGAATGCAGAATATAAATGTTTATCTTCATAACTTATCAAATTCTATTCTTAGAGTCTATAAAATTTAAAAATACATAAATTGGGCTATAAAAGTACCATGTAAGTGTGGATTTATAATACTATGTTTTAACTTGCATATGAAAAAATTTTTTAAAAAAATATTATATTCAGTACATTCTTAAATAAATACATGTTGTTATATGGAAGATAAAAGCCACTATCATATTTGAATTACATATTTTTTTCAATTTTTTATCTGAAATGGAAGGGTAGCACTTAAGAGCTATGTGAATTTAAATTTAAAATTAATAAAATATTTCACTACATATTGTTGGGAAACACAGTTAAATTCTGTGTCACTAACTTCTATTAATAATACTGAAATATACATATGAAATTAAATCAAACAAATAATGAAATAAATCAGAATATTTGTTAATTTGTTTTAAAAGATTATTACTTTAGTCTTAGCCTGGTCACTCTACAGAAAGCTTTCCAATATGGATAATCTTGCTGGCATTTGAATACCAGTAACATAGCTCCCAGTGTCACAGCAACACACAAGTCACCACATGTGGCAAAAATGACAGATCATTCAATTAGGCCCACTAAACATTAAAGTAAAAAATAAAGACATTGAGGATTTCAACCAACTTCAGCAGCCTGCAAATGCTCAAATATACAACCAAGGTATAATAATAATTGGTGACTGGAGTGAAAAAGTAGAAATAAGGAAGAATGCTAGATGGAAGATGATGACAGCTATCGAAAGGCTTCAGGTCTTTGGTTCATAGGGTTGACATAAGCCATACTCGACTCCATGGAAATAAGCATAAACAACTCATGACAGAAATGAACCAGGGCTTTGAGACAATTAGACTTTTGTGCAATGAACAATTTATTCATTTCAAACACATTTTAAAAAATACAAATCATGACTATACACAAGGCCCTCAGCTGATAGACTACACAAGGATCATATTGACTGCATCTGTGGAAGGAGGCAGTGCAAAAGTTGTCAAAACAAGACCAGCGGCTAAACATGGAACAGACCATCTACTACCTACATTCAAGTTCAAATTGAAAGTCATGAATATGAAAACAGGTTCATGAGAACCATAATGTGACCTTGACACGTTCACAAATGAATTTAAAATTCATTTCAAGAATAGATTTGATGCAAAGATTGCTAATCACCCAAGATGAGGAAGGTTGTGGTATGACATCAGAGATATCATTCATAAGAACGAGAAGGGTCACTGAAAAGCCAAGGTGCAAAAGACAAGACAGAAATGGATCCCAGAAGAGAAGTGGAAGGATCCTGTGGGCTGAGACAAAATCAAAAGAGTGGAAAGAATGCTGAAGAGAGCTGAAATGAAGATTACAAAAGCAGCTTGAAAAGAAAAAGAGAACTAGTATAACAGAATATACAAGGAGCTGGAGTTAAAAAACACAAAGAAGCAGCAAAATTGTGGCATTTCTTAAACGGAAGAAACTTAAGAGCAAACTCAGTAATGGTTTGCAAGGCTTTTTTTCCCTGATTATGTTGTTTTTTTTCATGATTTTATGGTTATTAGGGACATCAACTATATATAATTTGGATTGACAATAGGGCATAATCACTCAGACAGGACAGATTCTGTAGTATGTTCACAGACATTTCAGCTTGACAGCTTTAGGTCAGTGTTGCAATACTCAACGATTATTTGGGGAAAATCTTAAATTATTCAGAAAACATAAAATGAAGATGGTAGGAGTATACATAGTCACTATATCAAAAATGCTTTGTTGACTTGGAACCATTTCAAGAAGTAGCATATGATCAAGAATCACTGGTACAGAAAGCAGATATCAAAGCTGTCCTGACAGCATTGTCAAACACAAGGAGGTAATGAAATACGTACTTAGGTGTTTCCGGAAACAGAAAAGAATTGATGTACTTGAGATATAGAGTTTGTAAAGAGTACTGACTATTCCATGGACTGCAAACAAAACAACACAAAACACCCCCCAAAGCAAACAAACAAACAAACAAAAAGAAACAGTGGGGGAAAATGCATCCAGAGCATTCTTTGGTCCAGTCACCATGTCAATCTGCCCGCTTGAGGGTCTTTCTCTCCTTCGCTGACCCTCCACCCTTCCCAGTATAATGTCCCTCTCCAAGGAATAGTCTCTCTTAGTGACATGTCCAAAGATTCTGAGGTGAAACCTCATCATTCTTGCCTCCAAAGAGCACTCTGGCTGCACCCTCTCCAATGCATATCTATTTGTTCTCTTGGCCATCCATGGGGTGTTCAGTGCTCTTTTCCAACACTGTAAGACACCAGTTCTCTTTCTGTCATCTTTATTCCTTGCCCTGCTCTCAGATGCATAACAAGTGATCAGCATGTTGCTAGGAGAGGTTTTTCCTAGTGATACAACAGATTAAATCCAAGTAGAAAGATAATAATTTTTTGTCCATTAGTGTTAAGATATCAAATTCCAGCTAATTTTCTCCAGGTCATATTATCACTTGTTCTTGGCTTATACAGTTCTGTTAATAGCACTATTATTTCTTCAACATCTCAGAAAATATTTCAGTTACACCTATTCTAGTATTATTAGTAAGTTTCATGAAATATTTAAACTTGGAAAATCAAAGAAATTTATGTAATCGTGTTAGACAAATTCTTCCACTAAAAATGAAGACTGTCTAAATTTTGTACACTTAGAGAATACAATAAACGTGGTAAAGTGTCCAATTAAATGATACTTATTAATGATAATAAAAAAAATAATGTTCTTTTTCTCTTTTCTAGAAAATCCAAAGAACCCTCCTTTATTCATCAATGAACTATAACTTCCTACAAAGACCACATTATTTCTTATTTATAGTTTATTTTTAAAAATGTTTTGTGTATTTGATCTTTGTAAAATTCCCTCTATCTACAGTTTTCCCCCCTATATTTGCATTGCTTCTTAATTTTTCATCTGCCATATACATATATGTATTATGTTTTACAAATGAACTGTTATTTTCCAAAAATATATTTCTCATGTAAGAATGTCATTGTTCAATGCATTGTTAGTTTGCTTGCCTCCTCAATCAACACTCTTGGTACCAGCTAACAGGAAATGAAAAGATGAATTACATTGGAAAAGTCTGCTGTCACAAAGATCTCCAGAGAGCTGAAGAGCAGTGGTGTCTGTCCGGAGACTAAGCCATGCCTTATACAGGCCATGGTCTTCGCAATTACGTGCTATGCATCAGAAAGCTGGACAATGACGAAGGATGATAGAGAGAAAGAAAATTGATGCCTTTGAGCTGTGGTGCTGCAGAAGAGTACTGAATATGCCATGAGCTGCTAAGAGAACAAATCTGTTCTCCTTGTGGAGAAGGTGAAGCCAGGCTGCTCCTTACCAACAATGATTCTGAGGCTTCGTCTGACATACTTTGGGTATGTTGCAAGGAAAACCAGTGGGATATTATGCTTGGGAAGGTGGAAGGACCCGACAAAAGAAGAAGACCCTTGATGAGATGGATTGATTCAGTGACTCGGGTGACAAGGGCAGGTGTGTCAGAGACAATAAGGTTGGCTCAGAAGAGAGCAAAATCAGAGTTGTACATAGGGTCAGGATGAGTTGCAGGCAACTCGATGGTACATAATAAGAACAACAACAAAGACATCTTATGTTTTCAGTATTTTTTTAATAAAACTTCTCATTCCTATTTTGAATATCAGTTTGACTAATTCACACTATCTTACATTTCATTTGTGAGGTCCTCAAAACTGGAGACTGGCTTCTAGCTTATTTTGTCACTGAAGTAACTGCTGTTATCTGTCTGGTGTCAGTCATCACGCTTCTCCCACAGTCCAAAGCTTGGTATCGGAACATGGTGATTTATGTGCTACTAACCATGGAAAGTATCTGGGAGCACGCTGTTGACCATGACATTATGTCCAAGCATCTCACAGTGATCTTTGCCCTATGTCACTGGGGCTCCATTGATATTTGCATCAGCACTGCATCACATATTTTTACATTTACATCCTTATCTTTAAACACACACCGCAGGAAACCTCCATTGTGGGCAAGCCACTGCACTCACATTTCTTCAGTCATTCTTTGACTTTATATTTATCTATTCTCTTATCTTGCTCACAAGCCAGTGCTGCTTTCCTAGAATTTCTTTTATTACTATTACATCAAACATTTTGTTTTCAGTTCATTTCAATCCTGTGGCAATTTCTTGGGATAAAATGATCCTTTCATTTTCTGGATTCTAGTACAGTATCTTTAATCTTCCTTGACACATTTTATATATCACTATACAGT
>NW_006399754.1:25060358-25061267 GCF_000299155.1 Elephantulus edwardii
TGAGATTTATTTTTTTTCCTAACTTACTAGGTGATTCACAGCACAGAGATGGAGTCTGCTCCCAGAATTTTTATCATATTGTCTCCTTAGTTTTAGTCTTTTGCCAAATGGGTAGCTAGCTGACTAACTAGATAAGAAATGCTTAGAAATAAAGATGTCTATATAGACAGTGTTTCACTAACAGAATCCTAGGAGCTCTGGGACTGCTGCCCATTGCCTTAACCTGTTAACCAAAGGCTGATGCTTCAATCCTACCCGTTCTCAGTGGAATCAAAAGAAGGCAATTGTTCCCTGTAAAGATATCTATAGGACAGTATAGAGTATAGGATACACTAGAGGACAGTTATGCTTTGCCTCACAGGGTCATTGCACATGGGAATTCATCTGATGACAGTGAACTTGGTGAGAGCAGAATTCTTGCTGTCAGTGGAAACCTGGTTTGATTCTTGGGTAATGCACCACAGTGTAGCCTCAACTACCCATCAGTGGAGGTGTCTATGCTTTTGTGATGTTGAAAAGGTTTGAGTGGAGTTTGTGGGCTAAAACTAGGAAAAAAAGGTCAGGCGAGCTACTTCTGAAAATTAACAAAAGAAAATTCAATAGATCATAATTTCCTTTTCCATTGTGTGTAGGGTCTCTGTAGGTAAAAGACTGATTTTATAGCTGTTCATCACCGCCATAACAATATAGGGGAAAATGGGGTCGTCCTATCAACCACAATATGCAGCTTGCTTATCTAAAAAGGTCATTGCTAATTGTTTAAAAGGGATATACGATTGGATATTATTGTCATGACAGGAGTCCAGAATGAAGGCTGCACAGTGAAGTGGACTTGGGTGGGGGAGGGAGGGCTTGCATTAACAATGAAAGATGTTTTCTTTCACTTTTCAAGGAGAAGAGTGAATTGGA
>NW_006399754.1:25063008-25065258 GCF_000299155.1 Elephantulus edwardii
TGGATGTACAAATTTTCATTTATGTTGCCTTTTGGCACTTTATATATATCAACTTAAAATTTCCTGCCTTCTATATTTGTGGAAAAGTCAGGTAAAACAAGGTACAACCACTCTGGAAGGCAATTTAGAGTTTTCTTAAAAAGCTGAACATAGACATTTCATAGGACCCAATTGTTCCACTGCAAGGAATATACCCCATGGAAATTAGAACTGAGATACAAGCAGAGAGTTGTACACAAATGTTAATAACAGTGCTATTCACAATCACAAAAACATGGAAACAGCCCAAATGTCAAACCACAATCAAGTGCACTGAGAAATTGTCATACATTCACATGATGGAATACTATGCAGCACTCAGGAGCAATGATTTGGGAGAGATTGGTGAGCATTATGCTGACTGAACTAACAGTCTCAGAAAGACATATACTGAATAAGATTATTATTGTAAAATTAGAAGGATAACAAGTAAAATGTGTATGGTATCCAAAAGGGAAAGGGATGGGAAAGAGGGGTAAGGATGGTTAGAGGGGAAATACAGGGTTACACAATTTAGTGAGTGGACAGAAGGGGTAAAGGAAATGAGAAGGATCTAATAGGGAACTAAAAGACTAAGTCAACATGGTCATAGTTCAATGGTGGTTAATTTTACAAAACACAATGAATGGGAATGATTGTGTGAAACACAACATGAATGAAGGATAATGTGAAACACAATGTATATGAATTTCATATGCACACCAATATAAAATGTTGTTGTTGTTAAGTGCTGTCGAGTTGTATGCAACTCATAGCGACCCTATGAATGAAAGACCCAGACACTTGTGTGTCTCTCATCCTCTCTCCAGGTTCATAAGATTTCTGGAGGCAAGCTATTATAGAAGTGGATGCCATTCTATTATCACATTTGACACATCAGTGTCACGGTGTTCAGCTTCACAGTAACTACAAGTTACCTCTGAACAGCAAATGGACAGACCAGGGCAATACAACCTAGAAGAATGTTTCACCAAAAAAAAAAAAAATTAAAACTGGCCTGAGGGCCAATATAAAATGAAAATGAAAAAGTTGTTGACTTGAATACAATTCATAACGATCCTATGAACAACAGCAGCTCTGAACCCTGCCCTGTCCAGTGCCGTCCTCATCATCTCTGACATAGATGAGCCCGCTCTTAGATTCACTATGTCAATCCATCCAATTGACAGACTTGCTGCCCCTCCAACTTCCTGAGCTTTATGTGCTTTTCCAAGGACTGGCCCTTTCTAACAACATGCTCCAAGTAGCTGAGATGAAATTTCATTAACCTTGCCTCCCAGGAGAACCCTGGCTGAATAGTTTCCCAGGTATATTTGTTTGTTCTTTTAGCAGACCATGGAATAGTAACACTCTTCTCCAATGCCTTAATTCAAAGGCATAGGATCTTTTTCTGGCTTCCTTATACATTATTCAACATCAGCTACATAACAAGGAGTTGAAACAAGTATGGTCCGCATCAGGTGCACTTTAGTCTTCAAAATGATGTTATTGTTATTCAACATTTTAGAAACTTCTTGACAACAGATATTCTCAATGCAATGCATCTTTTTATTTCCTAGATGGCAAATAATGTCAAGGGTGCTGATTTTGGATCTACACAGGATGCTACAATAGGCAATTTATTTCTCATCTCCAACTATTATGACGTTGCCTGGTGGCCTGTGGATGAGGACTTCTGTTTTCCCGATGTGGAGATCTAACACACGTTGGAGACTATAGGACTTGATCCTCTGCATCTAGCACTTCAAGCCCTCCTCTCTCCCGGCAAGCAAGGGTGTATTATCTACATAACTCAATGCTGAATTATATAAAACACAACGTACATGAATGAAACACGCATAATGCAAGTTATATAAAGCACAATGGACATGAACGACTTGCAGCAATCCTGATACCACATTCTTCTTCATATAGTCTAGCTTCTGGGATGATTTGTTCTGAGTACAAATTGAACAGGTCTGGAGAAAGGATAGAGTCCTGATGCACATCTTTCCTGGTCTTAAATTGCACAACGTTCCCTTTCTCTATTTTTACAACAGCTTCTCGGTCTAGTTTAAAGGCTTCACATGAGCACAATTAAGTGTTCTGGGATTCCCATTCTTCTCAATGTCAGTCATTTGTTATGATTTACAATCAAAAGTCCTTTGCATCATCAATAAAGCACAAATATAAATACTTGTGTCATTCTTGCATCATCTGATTATATATTAT
>NW_006399754.1:25066564-25069746 GCF_000299155.1 Elephantulus edwardii
CACCAATTATTGTAGAAATAGATAACTAGTAAAACGTGTATGAGGACCTAAGAAGGGAGAAGGGGACGCAGAGGCGTGGGGATGGGCGGGGAGGTAATCATGGGGTTGCATGGTTTGATGGGTGGAGGAGGGATTGGGAGGGGGGATATTTCTTGAGAGGGACAATGTATATGAACTTTGTAAGTAAGCCAAAAAGTCTCTTAATATCACATTTCTTCTTGGTAAATTAGTTCAAAACCAGTCACTATGTCATTGTCGAAAATAGCAACATATCTCATTCTGCATTAAACTCTCCTCATTAGATTTTGTGCTCTACCAAAATTTACTAAAGCCAGAATTTCCAATGATTCAGTATAACAAAATCTGATCTACCATTCTTACAAATCATATAACTGTCTCTTAGGACCACGAGAAACAATTAAATACTCCCTTTTCTGCATTTCACGTTCCTTCCAAAATACTAGCTTTGTAACTTTTATATGAAGTATCAGTTGATTCTTCTTTTTAATAATTGTGATTTATTTCCTTCTTCTATCTTCTGAATGTTTAAATTAGTCAAGAATAAATTTATTTTTGCAAACTATTCATTGGAAAATTATATATCATGTAAATGCTGATGATGCCTTAATTTCTGTTTCCAGCTAAGATTTCTCTTCATAAACTGAAATATACATGTTTAATTGCCTACTGGATATTTCCAAATGAGTACGTGTTGTGCATCTCAAATTACCGTTAACAAAAATGAATTCCAATTCTTCAATTCTGTTCTTCTCACAACATTACATTATCTTATTTGACAGCAAATCCATCCTCCAAGTTGCTGAGAATAAAAACTTAAAAATGATAATTGATTCAACTACTTTTCTCATTTCTCATAACCCCCATGGGGTTATACAACACATCTAGAAGCAGATCACTCACCCCCACATGGACTGGTTTTACTCTATGACTCTAGAATATGTCATTCTTGTATCTTACTTTTATTTTTTACTTAATTTTACTGTTCTATTGTCCTATACTACTTATTGGTTTTTAATCTTCTAACACTGTAGTACATATTTTTTAGTACATATGTTTTTTTTAAATACCATCTTGATTGGAAAAAAATATTTGGTAATGGCATGTCAGATAAGGGACTTATATCTAGACTTTATAAAATACTTGAGCACTACAAGATAACAGTAAACAACCCAGTTGAGAAACGAGCACAGGATATGAACAGATAACTCACAAAAGAAGGCATTTAGGCAGCAAACAAAAACATGAAGAAATGTTCAAAATCCTTAGCCCTAAGAGAGATGCAAATCAAAACAACTATGAGATATCATCTCAACCAAGTAAGAATAGCAAAATTTAACAGAACATCAAGCAACCAATGCTGACAAGGTTGTGGAGAAATTGGAACCCTTATTCACTGCTGGTGGGAGTGTAAAATGGTGCAACCACTAAGGAAAGCTGTATGGAACTTTCTCAAAATGTTGCAAATAGAAATACCATTTGACCCAGCAATTCCACTACTGGGAATATACCCTGAAGAGATCCTAGCTGGCATCCAAGGAGATATATGCACACCCATGTTTATTGCTGCTTTGTTCACAATAGCAAAGAGTTGGAAACAACCCAAGTGCCCATCAACAAACGAATGGATAGAAAAGCTGGGGTATATTCATGTAATGGAATATTATGCAGCACTGAAAAACAAAGAACCCATGAAATATACAAAATGGTGACCGTGGGGAACATTATGCTGAGTGAAATATCTCAGTCAGAAAAGGACAAATACTATAATGTCACTGCTATAAAACAAGACTGACAGGGGAATTGGGGGGGAACTAATAAAAGAAGGGGTAAATAATGTACATGGCATTGAAGATGGTGAGGGAAAAAACTGTATAAAAGCAATGTATGATAAAATATTATTGATATGACAAGAGTCTAGAATAAGAAATGCATCGTAAAGTGGTGGTGAGGGCAGAACGACTGTATAACAATAAAAGAATCTTTTTTCCCCCAAAGAAAAAAAGTGAACTGAGGCGGGGATGGAGGGTGGGTGGGAAGGGGGCAGGGAGGAAAATGTGCAACAATGAATGAATGGAAATTCAAATCCTTTATAACCTTACAATAAAATCGCAATTAAAAAAATCAGCTAATTGTAAGAAGTTAGGCTGCAAATCTGAAGGCATGCGGTTCAAATCCACCAGCTGTTCCACAGGAGAAGGATGAACAATCTCCTCTTGTGTGATTAATGAGATGGATTGACACAGTGACTTCAGCCATGGGCCAATCATGGCAGATGATGATGGTGATGGAGATGATGCTGATGCGGACGGTGCAGAATAGAACAGGATCCGTGTAAAATATGCATTTCAGTTCAGTGTTCTGGAACCCAAACTGAAACCTAGCTGAACTCGTGTCTCTAAATTTCTATATGGTATGGGCCTATTTATAGAATTGTATACATATTGTTTAATGTTGTTGTTTGTGATGAGTCCTCCAGCTGACTATACTTTACAGTAACCTTATGAACAACAGATCAAAGTATTTCCCTCTCTTGCAGGATTATCATAATCTCCTAAATCTTTGAATCTCATATGCCAATCAGGCTTGTTGGGGCTTTACTCTCTTACTTACCTTTTCATCTTTCTCAGCATATCTTTTTCAATTATTAGTGCTTCCTGACAAGACTACGGACATTTGTGAGGTAGAGTTTCAGGATACTTAGGTCTAAAAGCGAAAACTGGTTGTACTTCCTCCAACAACAATTTGTTTGTTCTTTGGCAGTTCATGTGATATTCAGCAATCTTCACCAGCATCACAGTTCAATGGATTCTATTTTTTCCATCCTTATCAAATGTTCAACATTCAGATGCCTAGAAAGTAATTGAAAGACTATGGCTCGAATAAGGGAAACTAGTTTTTATATGGATATCATTCCTAATTAGCTATTTAGAGTGGTTCTAGACAGCAGAGTCTTTTTTATGCTTTATAATACTCTTGGCACCAGTAGCCAGGAAATAAAAAAAATGTATTTCAATGGGAAAGTCTGCTGTTAGGAACCTCTCTAGGGTACTGAAGGGCAATGGTGTCACTCTGGAGACTAAGGCGCATCTGATACAGGCCGTGGTCTTTGCAATCACTTGTTATGCATCAGAGAGTTGGACAATGACTAGGGAAGATAGAAT
>NW_006399754.1:25070136-25116302 GCF_000299155.1 Elephantulus edwardii
ATTTCTTTTTTTAATTTTTTAAAAAATTTATTTCTTGATTGTTACTACCATGGTTGTTGATTTCAGATGTTAGCAAAATTAAATCACTGATAGCTTCAATCTTCTATCCATCTATTATGCTATATTGCCTATTAGTGGTAAGGATTTTGTTTTCTCGGTGTTGAGATGCAATCCATATTGAATGCTGTACATTTTCATATTCTACAATAAATATTTCAAGACTTCTATATAAGCAGCTTGTACCATCTGCATAATTAAACTTTTCGATGAGTCTTCTTCCTCCAATTCTGATGCCACATTTCTTTATAGAATCCAGATTCTCAAATGATTCGCTAAGCATATAGATTGAATCAGTATGGACAAAGGATACACGCCCAATATATACCTTTCCTAATTTTAAATGAGACAGTGTTTCCAAGTTCTGTTTGGACAACTTCTTCTTAATCTATGTAGAAGTTTTTCATAAGCTCAAATAAGTTTTATGGGATTCCCATTATTCTCAATGTTACCCAAAATTTATTATCATCCACACAGTAAATGGTTTTGTAGAGTCAATAAAACAAAAGTAAACATGTTTCTTTTGTTCTCTGTTTCAGTCATGATCCATCTGACATTATTAACGATATCCCTCTTCCTACACCCTCTCATGAATCCACCTTAAATTTCTGACAGCTTCCTGTTAATGTACTTTCCAGTGATTTTTTAAGTAATTCTCAGTTAGATTTTGTTCAGATGTGGTATTATCTTATTCAATACTTTCCAAATACTGAAGTCAGAGAGATGATTAAAAGATGTCAAAGGGTAGCACACGAAAGAAGGCAAAGCAAAATATGTAATGATTTGTACAAAGAGCTCAAGCTAAAAAAATCAAAAGAGAAGAACGTATTTACCACTTCTCAATCTGAATGAACTGACGAACAATTTCAAACCTTGAAATTGAGTTGTAGTACTGAAGGATTCTATGGGAAAACTTTTGAATGATGTAAGAAATACCAAAAATAGATGGAAACAATATCAGAGTCACTGTCCTAAACAAAAAGAACTGTTTGCTAATCAAACATTTCAGGAAGCGGCATATAATCAAGAATTCATAGTCATGAAGGGAGACTTTCTAGCTTTAATGAAGGCACTGGTAAAAATAAATGCCCAGAAATTGATGGAATACCAACTGGCATATTTTAACAAAGAGATGTAGCCTTAGATGTGACCAACAGCTTAAGCAATTGTAAGACAGCTACTTGGCTAACTGGATGGAAATGGTTTGATTGTTTTACCCAGATGCTTTTAAACAATGATTTCATTTTTTGTCAAACTGACTAGTTAAACAAGTTCCTAGTCAATTATTTCCATATGATATTAGGTGCATTTGTCATTTCATTCTCAACATTCTCATCCTTTTATTTCTGGCTGTTTTGCTTTCACTAATTTACTCTCCTGGTCCCCTACTCACCTCTTTTTGATTTAGAGTAATAGCTGATTGCTGGCTTTCATTACAGTCCCTCTAACCTATTGGCATTAGACTTCATTTACAACTATAGAGAAAAGTACTGGGGAGGGAAGGAATATCTCCTTGTTTATTGTAACATACCATTTAACTATAAATTCATCCTGACGTGTCCAATTCAAACCCTAAATCAGTTTGACAACCTCATCTCATATTCTAGATTTCTAATTTTGTAATTTTTTCTAATTTTTAATACGTTTATTCCTTTGCTAGATTCATCTTTACGTACTCAAAATTTTTTATCATTCTTTGAATGAAGAAATCCCTCTATTAAGGAAAGTGTTTAAGAATATAATAATCTTTGAGTATTTACTGGGTTAATATATTATTTTATATTTCTTCCAAGTGCCTTGATAAACACATGGTTTAAAAGATAGAACTTTCTGAGTTCACATATGCTCTCTGGTGAGTACCTTATAATATTGTCATTACAGGAATCCAAAATGAAGGCTGCCTGGTGGAGTGGACTTGGGGGGAGAGATTCTATAACAATGAAAGAATTATTTTACTTTTCAAAGAGAAGAGTAAACCTGGGGGTGGGGGACAGGGAGATAAGTGCAACAATGAATGAATGGGGGGAAAGGTGATATTGCCTTATTTTACTTTGAATTTTGTATTTGAGAAGTCTTCCTCAATAGAATTCTCTCTTCTTGGTTATTACAATTGAGGGGAGGGGCTAGGTCACCAGGAGTTGTAATTAACTAGTAAGCCATTAACAACAAACACAGCAGGAAACCTGGAGACAGTCTCTAAAATTATTTATTATTGAAATTAAATTTTCTTTCATTGTTATGAAGCACAGATAATTGCAATTATCTCAGTGTTTACTGTTGAAGCCAATTGTCCTTTATCATCAGCAGTCCCTATTGTTCTTTCGCCCCACGTTTTTCCTTTTATCAATTGTTGTACTTTTTTCTTTTTTATATTTGTGTGTGTGTGTGTAGCGTCAAATCAGATCTGACTGGTACAGGAGGAGATTGTCCCTCCTTTCCCGACAGAGCATCTAGTGGATTCGAACCTTGAGCCTATGGGATTGTAGTTGCAGCTCCTTGCCACTAGGCCACCAGACCTCCCCTACTTTTTTCTAAAAGAACTTCATTTGTTCCCTTTTTGTCTCCCATTATAATGACTTTCTTCTCGTTTCTTCTATGACATTTATTCTTTTTCATAATTTCTAAATGTTCTTTATAAAATTTCTTTGAAATATACCTTCTAACTTAGTTTTTATTCCAAATAGCCTTATGTCTTTTTCTTCCTTTCTACTCTGATTTCAACAATTTGCTCTTTTGCTTTTCTCAGTGTCTATTTTTATATTTTTTATTAATTTTGGCTTATGAATGCTTGTTTGATCATATGAAAAGTATTATTTGTATTTCTTTTTTTCCTAACTAAGAGCTTTTTTTCCATTGTCTTTTGTTTTTCTTAGTTTTGAGGGAGATGGGTTATAAATCACGTGAAACATTCTGAATATTCCTTTTTGTCTCTTGCTGTTTTGTACCAAGTCAGAACCAACCCCTAGCTGGCCCTCCAGTGGGTTTTCGAAGGTAGTTAATCACGTTGGAGAAGACTGCACAACCTTCTCTGGAGCAGCTGGTAGATTCGAATTGTGTGCCTTAGGGGATAGTAGCCCATTTTCTTAGAATGTTTTAATATATGTTAAAAGGCAGATAACCAAAGGCAAATTAGGCTTTCCATATGTTTTGCAAAATTACGCTTTTGAAATATTATCATGTCTGTTAGTGTCACAGAGGTCAAAAGGAAGACGACCAGCAAAGGATTGAGGAAGAACTAGGAAACAGAGAGAAGCGGGGAGGACCAATCAGAGCCTGCCAACATAAGACCTGAATCAAGGAGCCAGGAGCCAGGAGCTCCGGGTGGCTGCTACTGCGAAGGGACAGGTATTCTACCCAAGCCTTCCTCCAATAACCTGCTTTTGGAGGAGGTGCAAGTATTTTAGCAGAACTGGGAAGTATCAAAGCTTATACAACACTGGGCTCAGGAAGGAACTCCTGATCAATCTTACCTGTCTACTCAGGAGGTCGATTCACTTTCTCCTTTTGTAAGTTTCTCTTGCTTAGTGAGGTTTCATATGGAAACTTTCCTCTCTTTATCTTACTGTCTGTGTGGTATGTGCTTTCTTTGCTTTTGAATCATTAATTTTGGGAAACAACCTTTCTAGTTTGAGTCCAGGCTAATAAACTGGGTTGATACATATTGAAGGATATATCTTTGCTCTACTTCGACAAACATTTCAAGTCCTCTTCAATTTAAGCAAGCAAAAAGTTGTGCCATCTGCCTAACGTAGGTTGTTGATGAGCCTTCCTCCTATTCTGATGTCACTTTCTTCTTCATAGAGTCCAACTCCTGGTAATATTTGCTCAGCATACAGATTGAATAAGTATGGAGAAAGCATACAATCCCGAGACAGTTTTCTTGCTTTATACCATGCAATGTTTGCTTGCTGTGTTTGGACAACAGCTTCTTCGTTTAGATATAGGTTTCACAGGAATGTAATTAAGTGTTTGGGGATTTTCATTCTTCTCAATGTTAGCACATAGTTTGTTTTGATCCACATAATCAAATGCCTTACCACAAGGTCAGCCGTATTAGTACATATAAATTTGTTGGCTTTGATAACATAAATGGTTATACAGTGAACTCTTAGGTCAAAAGTTGGAGGTTCAACACATGCAAGGGAATTTTTAGAGACAGGTTGTAAGATCACTTTTAAAATATCCCAGCCTTAAAAATCCTGTGGAATAGAGGTACACTGCACATGTAGAGTCACCACAGCAACTAGCAAAAGTACTTTTAGTTTACATATCTCCTCTTAAGTGAGTATACTTATTTTGTTATTTCTTTCAATTTAGAAGGGAACTTAGTTTATTTAACGATTGAGATGCTAACTAATCTTTTTGAGAGTTGGATCCTGATATCTGCTCCATATGATAAAATATTCTGTTCCTTTAAAGACTCACAGCCTTGGAAATCCTAAAGCACATCAAAAGGCCTTGGTTTCCAATTTCGGAATTCCAATACTTGAATTCTTAGGTTAGTTTTCTGTTATACTCATAGTGGTTCTTCTTTTAATACTAAATAAAATAAACATAGCTATTTTTAGTTTCTCAGTTGTTGTTGTTGTTGTTATATGCCATCGAGTCTCTTGTAACTCACAGCGATCCTATGTATAAGAGCTCTAAACGCTGTTCTATCCTGTGCCAACCTAGTAATCCTGGTTTAATGGCAAGACGCTACACTGCAATCCCCAAGGCAAGTCCTTCGAGGCCACCAGCTGCTCTGAGAAAGAAAGAGGAGCTATCTCCTCCCATGCGACTAACTGCCTCTGAAATCGTGCTGAAGGGTCAGCTATGGATGGTAAACAACAACAACAACACTAGAAAATTAATATACTGTTTTTACATTATATTGTTCTATTTGCAAAATTTATGAATATAAAGCTAAATGTTTCCCCTTATTTTCTTCTTCAATTTGTTGTTGTTTTTGTGTGCTGTCTAAGTGGACCTGACCTAGAGCTGACCCTCCAGTGGGTTTTCTGAGGCATTAAGTCCAAACGGAGGAGATTACCTATCTTTATCCCAAGGAGCAGCTGGTGGAGCAGCTGGTGGATTCAAACCATGTCCTTTTGGGATCGCACAACAGCTTCTTATCAGTAGGCCACCAGAACTAACTTTTTTCCACTTTGGATTCACATGAATATTTATTCAGAGTTTGTTATAAAATGTATTATTTATGTACTCTCCACTGATTGATTTCCTAAGTTCTTAAATTGTTGGTTTTTCTTTGGCAAAATAAATCCATACAAAATAAGCCCATATTCCTTAAGTTTTCATGTAACTGATCATCTATGTGTTGCTTTTATACTCTCAAAAGCATTTGATTTTATTGTATACTTGGAATAAGTGAATCTTCATTGAAAATTGCTGGAAAGAGAGATTATAGAGTCTAGACCGAATTTTGCCTGTTGTAAGTAAACGTCTTTTGTTCATGTTTATTGACTCTTTTTGCTCTTAAAATACTGTATTTTAAACTTTTTGTAGTTGGCTTTCTATATTAAAGCTCATTATTCCTCTCAATGTACAAAGTAACTTCATTAAAAGCAATAAAATATGTCTTCATTTATTTGAAATTTTGCAGTTTCATTTTCACTTCCAAAGCTTAAAAACATAGTTTGTACTATTTCTCTTTTCTAAATAAGTATTACTTTACATCTTTAATAATACTAGTCTCTTTTCCCCCTTGATTCTTTCCGGATTCAGTAATTATTCTACACATCTTATTTTTATGATATTATTATAAATGTGCTATCATAATTGTGCTCTTTCTGGTTACCTTGTTCGTTTTGTATTGACACTTCATTCTGTTGTTTTAACTGTTGAAAATTCATGTTATTTCCTCAAATTATGTTTTTATTATTCTATCAAATGATTTTGTCTGAAAGTATGAAGGAAAGTGAGAAAGACACATAGCAGATTTTGTTTTATTTGTCCAGACATTATTTCTTTTGCAGCAGATTCTTTAGCAATATTTTGTATATAATACACTCTGAATATTTTCTTATTCCCAGTGTTCTTCAGTTTAGCCTACATTACGTTAAACTTTATTATGTTGCTCAGATCTTTATCTGACACACCATTTGACACTGAAGGGCATATTTCCATTTTCTGTGACTATCCTCTAGTCTACTGTTAGGGACCTCTTCAAAGTAATGAAGAGCAATGGTGTCACTCTGGAGACTAAGGTGCGTCTGATACAGGCCATGGTTTTTGCAATCATTTGTTATGCATCAGAGAGTTGGACAATGACCAAGGAGGATAGAAGGAGAATTGACGCCTTTGAGCTCTGGTGCTGGAGAGGAGTATTGAGAATACCATGGACTGCTAGGAAAACAAACAGATTTGTCTTGGAAAGGGTTAAACCGGGTGGCTCCTTGGAGGCAAGGATTCTGAGGCTCCATCTAACATACTTTGGACATGTTGTGAGGAGAGACTGGTCCTTGGAGAAGGACATCATGCTTGACAGGGTGGAGGGACAGCGCAGGAGAGGAAGGCCCTCTATGAGGTGGAATGATTCAGTGACTGGGATAATTGGGATGGGAGTGTCAGAGACAGTGCGATTGGCACAGGACAGAGCGGAGTTTAGGGCTGTTGTACACAGGGTCGCTGTGAGTCACAAGCGACCCGATGGCACATAACAACAACATCAACATCTTCTATGGATATATTGCTTTCATGAGTATGTTTGCACACATTTATACTTTCTGATTAAACTATTAGAAATTAAGTTTTAAATATTGCATTTAAAGCAATTAATAGTACATATAAAATACATTATTAATTTGTATATTCATTTTATAAATTTTTGCTTTTTATTCATATGTGAAATAATTATTAAAATTACATTTAAGGTTACTTTAAATAACAAAGTTCAATTACAAAGTTATTTAAACTTCTTTCCATATTTTTAACTACATTTATTGTTTTAACATATTAGAATTTGTTTTTATGTTTTCATTTCCTTACCATATTTCAATTAATGTTTAAAATGAAAGATTTCTGGGAATTTAACTACTTCCCATGTTTAAACAGTTAAGTCTGCTTTATCGAATGTGATTTCCTATATTTTCTTATTTTGTAGATGATGTTATTGTTGATTGCTGTCGAGTCCATGATGACTCATACTGACTTTATGAACAAAAGACCTAAATCTCTAACTATCGTTGTTTCTCCAAGAAGCTAGATTTTAATTTATTGTGAGGAAATATCAATTAATTGACTAAATAGTCTAAATAACAATTACAAAATTTACACACACTTTCTCATAAGAAAAAATATTTAATATACATTTAACCAAAATGAATATATTAGTTTACATCAATTTCTAACTTAGAGTTTTCATCTCTCAACTATCAAGATCAGCTTGTGCTTAGTGAAGTGTTATTGTTAGTTGAGTACAACTTATTTCTACCACATGAACAACATATCTGAATGCTGTCCTAGCCTGGGCCATACTCATCATCTCTGATGAATTCACGTCCTTTGCTGCAGTCATTGTGTGCAGCCATCTTACTGAGTGTCTTTCTCTCTTTTGCTTTTCCAAGTATTATATCCATTTCAAGAAATAGCATCTCCTAGCAACATGCTCAAATATGTCTCCAAGGAGCATGCTGGTTGCATTTTTTCCAAGACAAATGGAATTGTTTTTTTGGAAGTTCAAGGAATATTCAGTGCTCTTCTCCAAAACCACATCTCAAAGCATTGTAAAAAGAGGAAGGGCCTTGTGGGGAGAGCCATATCTGACGTTTAACAATGTCACAAAGGAGAACTGTGCCCCTGGCAACAGCATTAACAATGAAAACTCAATTCCCATCAGGTCCAGTACGTCCCCTGTGCTCCCATACCTCTTTCTACTTATCTCAGTACCATTTTGATTGCTTTATTTGGCCCTGAATCTGATGTGACCACTCAGCTATCATTACCACACAGAACTATATTGGAGAAATTAAAAGGTTATAATCCAGGTAGTAGCAGAGTACAGGCAGGGCAGCTTTGGAAATGTGATTGCAGGCACCTCAGCCCGGGTTTTGTGCTTTAGGCCAGTGTTAACAAAGTTCTTAATGCTTCCCATATTTGCTCTTTCCCCCACCTCCAAACTGTCCAACAAAGATGGGCAAAGGCTCTCAGCTTACTCTGGTTCTTTCCGGGGGTGGGGGCAGCAGTCCCGAGGTCTGCTCTGTGTCGCGTCAGGTCCCTGGTTCTCCATTGTGGCTACTATAACCACCACTCTAGTTTGGAAGGATTAGTTGCCTTCTCTTGCGTGTTCTTTGTTAGTCATGAGACTTTCTTCATTCTGCAGCAGAATCACTCCGTTTTATGGCGAGTCTAGCCATTCCTCCTGCGGAAAGGTTTACATGCCCTGCTCACATAATCCTTCTCATCCACATGGCAAAGTCAAATTCAATGGCTAGAAAAGTAAGTGATAAACTTCACAGGCATCAGTCCTTCCTCTGTAATCCTTATTCATTGTCTAAGTCTCAGATGCATAGCAAGTCATTGAAAAGGACAAAGCCTAAACCAGGCCCACCTTAGTCTTCAAACTAACGTTATTCTTTACATTTGGATAGAACACAGACAGGTGTTGATTATGAATCCAATTAAGATAAAATCATTGACAATTTCAACTTTTTCTCCATCTAGTAGGATGTTGTGCTCAGGCTGTTTGTTCATAGGGTCGCTATGAGTCATCTACGACTCGACGACATCAAACAACAACAACAACAGTAGGATGCTGCTTATCAGCCAAGTGGTGAGGATTTTTGCGCTCCTGATGTGGAGATGCATCCACATTGAAGGCTGTAGGCTTTGATATTCTACAGGAAGTGTTTCCAGCCCTCCCTTTCAGCAAGCAAAAATGTGTCCTCTGCATATCACTGATTGTGATACGTCTTCCTCTAATTCTGATGCCACATTTTTTCCTCTTAGAGTTCAGCTACTTCTTAAACGATTTGATCAATGTACAGATTGAATTGTTGTTGTTAAGTTCCACTGAGTCATAGGCGACTCAGAGTGACCCTATGAACGGAAGACCTGAATGCTTATATTGACTTCCATCCTTTCTCCAAGTTCATAGGGTTTCCGGAGGCAAGCTATTTCGGAAGTGGATGCTTCCAAGCTTGTTTTCATGGGCGAGCTTCACCAAACACTGTCCACCATGGGTGACCATTCTCACATTTGACTCATCAGTGTCACAGTGTTCAGCTTCACAGCAGCCACGAGTTACCTCTGGATAGCAAGTAAAACCTTGATGGACACCTTTCCTGACTTGACACTATGCAATGTTCCCTAGATATATTTGAATAACAACTTCTTTGTTTAAGTTTAGGTTTTGCATGAGCACAATCAAGTGGTCTGGGGTTCCCATTATTCTCAATGTTAACCATGTTTTCTTATGATCTACACAGTCAAATGCCTTTAAATTGCCCCTAAAGCACACACAGACAGTCTTGAGCTATTCTCTGCTTTCATCCAACATACATCTGGCATCAGCAATGATATTTCTGGATCCACATTTTGGGTTTTTTTTCCTAATCTCCGTTTAAACTGCTGGCAGTTTTCTGTCAATGTAGTTTTTAGTGAATTTGGGGTCTTCAGAAGTATTTTACTTGCAAGTGATGTGAATAATAATGTTTAATAATTTCTACATTATTGCTATATTGTCATGTGATACTGAGTTGCCTGTGACTCATAGTGACCCTATGTACATTAGCTCTGAACCTTGCCCTATCCTCAATCTCACCATCCTAATCCTATCTCTCCAGTCACTCAATCTTATCCTGTGTCTTCCTCTTGTACATTGTCCCTCTACCCTCCAACGCATGATATCCTTCTCCAAGAATTGGTCTCTCCTGGCCACATGCCCAGTCATTATATCAATGGATTATTATTGAAGATAAGCAAGACATTACTAAATTTAAAAATCTTAAAACATTGCACCTAAGATTATTCTATCATGTTATAGTTCAGAAATTAACTGTTAATCAAAGATTCTGTGATTTGAATCCATTAGCCATGTGCGGTGTTAGCCTAAAGTTGCCTTTTCTAGCCATTACATTTAGCCCCCTCTAGTTCCCAGCTACTTTAAATGTAAACATATGGTCTTCAGATAATCAACAGCTGTGAGACTAGAAGAAGAGACAGTGCTTCTCTCACTGGGGAGCAAGACCCTGGTTAGAGTGAGACCTGATGGTGAGACCCTGGTGATTGTGATGGGAAGATTGTGGCCTTGCTGTGGAGAAAATCTGGCAATGTGGAACCAGGCGATCCCTGAGACAAAGGCCACAGTTAAGGCTTTGCTGTGCTTGCCAGATGATTGAAGGAGAAGCTGACTTATAACTGCTCAGGAAAGCCTTGCTGGGTGATTTGGATTTGTGCTACTGAACTGAACCAGATCTTTAACTAATTGAGGGTTGTATTTTGCTATTAACTTGGCTTGGGACTGCTATCCTAGAAACTGAACTTACATTGGGTGATATTCTTTGCCTCTCCTATTCTCCAACTTACTTTTCTAATAAACCCTCCTCTCAGCACCACAATTGTGAGGAGGTCTATAAATCAACAATGAATAAATTAATCTTGGTGCTGGTGTGGCTTGAGAGACACTCTTTTGGCAACATGACCAATGTGTGTGAAATAGTCTAACCATTCTTACCTCTAAGTAACAAACACCTTGATTGCACTTGCCCTAAAACACACTTGGGTTTGTGGGTTTTTTTGGGTTTGTTTTGTTGGTGTTATTTTGTTTGTTTGTTTTGGTTTTAATTTTTTCAAATCAATGGTTTATACAGTAGTTTTCTCTAAATATGCAATTCAAAGAAAGTAAAACTCTTCTTTCATTCTTATTTATTGTTCAATTTTCAGATGCATCAGGAGGAACTGAGAATACCACAGCTCAGATGTATCTTTTTCTTCAAACCAATATCCTTTCTCTTTAGCAATTTTAAGAGGTACTTGGGACCAGATGTCCCCATTGCAAAATGCCTTTTGATTTCTTGACTCCTACTACCAATCATTCCCATTGTCCTCAACCTTAACCACAATTTGTTAGGATCAATATACTTAGATGCCTTTTCCTTATGACTCAGGGTGAAGTCTCTTTCAGGGAGGAGTGATAGGGAATGGCAAAGGACACACTGACAAAGAAGATTAATCAGAACTGGCTTTGACAAGCACTGTGGCATTTGGACAAGAACAAACTGGGAGGAGGGTAGAGAGAATAGTGCAACAATGAATGAATGGAAGCCCAAAATCTCTGTAAATGTTTATGAAAATTAATAAAATATAATTATAGAAAAAAATATACTTAGATGCCTTTACATAATCAATGAAACACAGATATATATCCGTGTCGTACTTTATGCTTTGTGCCAAGATCCATCTGACATTGGCTATAATGTCTCTAGTGCCATGGCCTCTTTTAAACCCAGCTTGTATTTCTGGTAGTTCTCTGTCAATGGACTGATGCAGCCATTAATGGATCATCTCCAGCAGAATTTTAATTATGTTTATGCAAAACCTATGCTTGGTACAGAAAGCAGGCATCAGAACAGAGCAGGGAAACACTGCATGATTCAAAATCAGGAAAGAAGTGCATCAGGGATATATTCTGTGTCCATATCTTTTCAATCTATATGAAGGATAGATAATTCCAGATGCTAGGCTTTATGAGGAGCAATGTGGCATCGAGATTGGAGGAAGACTCATCAACAACCTAAGTTATACAAATGACACAATCTTGCTTGCTGAATCTGAGGTAGACCTGAAGCAGTTGCTGCAGAAGGTAAACTTTAATATGGATTGAAGCTCAGTATCAAGAAGATAAAGATTCTAACCATTGAGCCAATGTGCAGCACCATGATGGATGGAGAAGAGATTGAGGTTGTTAACAGTTACATATTGCTTGGCTCCAGTATCAACACTCTTGGCACCAGCAGTTCAGAAAATCAAAAGTCTAATTGCATTAGGTAAATCTGCTGTCAGGAACCTTTCCAAGTAGTGAGAAGCAATGATGTTAGTTTATAGACTAAGGTGTGTCTGATCCAGTGCATGGTCTTCACAGTTACTTGCTATACATCAGAGAGCTAGATAATGACTAAGAATGACAGAAGAGTGGATGCCTCCAAATTGTGGTGCTGGAGAAGAGTCCTGAACATACCATGAACCACCAAGATTACAAATTGGTCTGTCTTGGAATGGGTGAAAACAAGTTTCTCCTTGGAGGCTACAATTTTGAAGCTCCATCTCACATATTTTTAGCACATGGCCAGGTGACACTGGTCTTTGGAGAAAGACATCATGCTCACAAGATTGGAGAGACAGCACAGGAGAGGAAGGTCCCAAACGAGATTGATCGATTGATACAGTAATGACTGCAATGTGGGTAGGTGTGTCGGAGTCATTGAGACTGGCTCAGGACAAGGCAGGCATCAGAGTTACTGTACAAATGGTCACTAGATGTTGCAGGCAACTTGACAACACATAACCACAGCAATTACTACGGGTATTGATTATTGACTCAAGTAAAATAAAACCGTTCAAAACTTCAATCTTTTCTCCATCTATCATGACATTGCCTATTGGTCCAGTGTTGAGGATTTTGTCTTCTTTTTTAAATTGATGTGTAACCCATATTGTGGGTTAGATTCTTTCATCTGCTGTAAATGCTTTAGATTTTCTTTTGGCAACAAAATTGTATCATTGGTATAACACAGATTTCTAATGAATCTTCTAGTCATGGTGCTACCTTATTCTTCATATAATCCAGCTTTCTAGATCCCCCCCCCCATATAGAACGAATAGATATGGAGACAGGAAAGAATCCTGACGTACAGTTTTCCTGATTTTAAACCATGCGCTATTCCTTTATTCTGTTCATACAGTTGCTTCTTGGCCTATGTATAGATTTCACATAAGCACAGAAAGTGTTCTGAAATTCCCCTTCTTCATAATGTTATCCATAATTTATTATGATTCACACAGTCAAATGTCTTTTATTGTTGTTGTTATGAGCCATTAGGTTGCCTGTGACCTATAGCAGCCCAACATACAATAGCTCTTACACCTGTCTTATCCTGGGCCAGTCTCACTGACTCTGACACACCTATCCCATTACCTCAGTTATTCTGACAATCTATCTCGTCCAGGGCCTTCTTCTCTTGAGCTATCAGTCCAGCCTTCCAAGAATTATGTCCTTCTCCAAGGACTCTCCCTCCTGGCCACATTCCCACAGAATGTGAGATGGAGCATCAAAATCCTTGCCTTCAAGGGGAAACTTGATTTCAAACTCTAAGACAGACTGATTTCTTCTCCTAGTAGCCCATGATATGATCAGTACTCTACGCAAACATCATAACTCAAAGGCATCTATTCTTCTATCATTCTTAGTCATTGTCTGGCTCTCTGATGCATAGCAAGTAATTATGAAGACCATGACCTCCTGGATCAGGCACACCTTAATCTCCAGACTGATATCGTTGCTTCTCAGTACTCTGAAGAAGTCCCTGACAGCAGATTGTCCCAAGAATGTTGATTGTGGAGCCAAGCAAGCTGAAAGTGTTAATAACTTGAATCTCTTCTTCATCTGTAATGGTGTTGCCAATTGACCCAATGTTGAAAATCCTTATCTTCTTGATGTTGAGCTTCAATCCATCTTAAAGACGATATTCTTGACTTTCTGTAGCAAGAGCTTCAGATCATTCTCCATTTTGGGAAGCAAGGTTGTGTCACCTGCATATTTCAGGTTGTTAAAGGGTCTTCCTCCAATCCTGATGCCACATTCTTCTTCAGAAACCCCAACCCCAAGCTTGGCCAGATACATTTATATATTGAAAAGGTATAGCGACAAAGCTTATCCTTGACACACTCCTTCCCTTATTTTTAACCATGCAGTGTTTCCTTGTCCTATTCTGAGGACTGCTTCCTGGAGGAGGGTAGGTTTTGAGTACAATCAAGTGTTCTGGGACTCCCATTTCCTCAAGGGTAGCCACAATTTGCAGAGTCGATAAAGGACAAGTAATTTTCTTTCTTGTGTTCTCTATTTTCAGGCAAGATTCATTGACAGAAGCAAGGATATTCCTCATTCCTGTCTCATCTGAATACAGCTTGGATTTCTAGCAGTTCTTAGTTGATATGCTGCACTGTTGTGTTGTTATGTGTCACTGAGTTTCCTGCGACTTCTAGCGACCCTATGTACAACAGCCTAAGTCCTGCTCTATCCTCTGCCAATCTCACTGTCTCTGACGCATCTACCCCCATCACCCCAGTCACTGAATCAATCCATCCCCTCAAGGGTCTTTTTCTCCTGCGCTGTCCTCCACCCTCCCAAGCATGACATCCCTCTCCAAGGACTGATCCCACCTTGCAACATGCCCAAAGTGCTGTGTGCTAGTCATTTATTAAAATAACCATCAGCGAGGTTTTACTTGCAGGTGATAGTAACAATACTATTCAATGATTTTCAAGCAATGATATTTTTTTAGGGAGTTCTGGTTGCATAGTTATAAAGAGTTAGGCTGCCAACCAAAAGATAAGAGGTTCAAATTCAGCAGTATCTCTACTAGCAAAAGATGAGCAATCGTTTCCTGTGCAATTACAGCTGCTGAAAACCTGGTGGAGTATCAACGCTGGGTCTGTTGAAACTCAAGGCATACAACAGCAACAACAACAACTTCCATTAGAGCAGTTGTTCTTTTATTGCATACAGAATTTATAGTTCTATAAATTATCACAGCATAGTCTTAGTTGAAGCTTTTTCAAGAACATTTTGAATTTTTATGTAATTGATCTCATATTGGCACATGATTATTAACTAAATCTATTTTTTTGTTTAGTTATTGAATTTTTTCTTTTAAAATCCTATTCCTTATGTAACAATACATTTAGTAGTCATGTCACCTTTTGTTCTTCTTGGAGTGTCTGCTTTTCAAAATCCCTTCATTATTGATGATTTCAACAGCTTTGAGAGAGATTTGTCAGTTGATTTGTGCCAGGAAATTTGAAAAAGAGTTACTTGACCAACTGAGTGGCATAGAGTCATGTTTATTCCCATTACCCCCCAAAAGGGGAGTTATTGAACAATATTATTAATATCCTTTAGTGTTAGAGGGTTTTCAAAAGCCTGTTATTTAAGAAGTAGATGTCCCATCCTGCTTCCAAGACTGTCTTAATGCTGAGTATGGAATAGAACAGGGTTCAAATCTTCTGTTCATAGACTCATTGTGAGTCATACCCAACTCAATGACACCTAACAACAACATCATTATTAATATGATATACAAGGAAAATATTACTGATAATTATCCAAAAATAGCTAGAAGAGCATATTGATAGAGAACCATCAGAACTTCAAGCTGACATTAGAAGAGGCCGTGGCACCATGGGTATCATTGCTGATGTAAGATGGATCTTCCCTGAAAGCAGAGAAGGATGTCTACTTGTGCTTTATCAACAGAATGTCTAATGTGTTTTATTGTAGTTAAGTCATTTGACCGTGTGGCTTTTAACTAGCTATTATTAACACTGAGAACAATGGGAACTACAAGAATGTTAATAATGGTTCCATGAAGCCTATTCCTATGCAAAGAAGCTGCTGTGTGAGCAGAGTAAAGGAACACTTCATGGTTTAAAAAATTAGTAATAATATTAATAATAAGAATTAAAAAATTGTCCATCAGAGCCATAACCTCTTTCCATAATTACTCAATCTATATGTCTAACAAATCTTTCAAGAAACTGCACAGATCTGCTTGTTCTCAGCACACAAAAAACAACCAAAGTAATTCATCACATCAACAAAGCAAAGAATAAGAAACACATTTTCATCACAATTGGTACAGAAAAGGCTTTTGACAAAAATCCAACATCCTTCCTGATTAAAACAAAAACGCAATTATGAACAGGACATTCCCTCCACATAATTAAGAGCGTGTATGCAAAACCAATGGCCAGTATCATCCTTAATGGATAGACACTAAAGACATTCCCCTAGCAAGTCAAACAGAAAACCAAGCAAGACTGTCATTTATCACCATGCCTATGCAACACTGTAGTGAAGTCTTAAGCATCAAGGCAAAAAAAAAAAAAAGAAATAAGAGACATAGAAACTGGCTAAGAGGAGATAAAACTACTTATTTATGCAGTGTACACAGAAAACCTAGAAGACTCAGCAAAGAAATTGTTCTACCTAGTAGACCAGTTCAGTAGAGTGGCAAAATACAGACCAACATATAAAATCACTCAGGTTACAATAACAAGAAAAATACTGAAAAGAAAGCAAGAAAAGCAATACCAATTATAATAGTCAACTGAAAGATGAAATACTTAGAAACAAATCTAAGTGGAATCCTGAACATTGATAAATGTTTATAGTTATAGAAAGGCTTCAGGCCTCTTATTCATAAAGTCACTATAAGTCATACTCAACTCAACGACAATAACAACAGCCACCACGACCTACAAGGAAGTAGAAGAGATTTAGAAAACAGAATAATATACCACACTCACAGATAAAAAGACACAAGATTGTAAAAATGACAAATACTACCAAAATCAATCTGCAGGCTATGTTCAGTCTCAATGCAGATATTGGATGTCTTTCTTCAGAGGGATTTTTGTTGTTGTGCGTCATCAAGTTGTACACAATTCATAGCAACCCTCTGAACAACAGATCTGAGCCCTGCCCAATCCTGTGCCATCCTCACAAAGTCTGTCCATTGCTGCAGTTCCTTGTTAGTCCATCTCGTTGAGAATCTTCTGTCTCACTGACCCTCACAATTACAAGCGTGATGTCCCTCTCCAAGAGCCTTTCTTAAAACATTTCCAAAGTAGGTAAGTTGAAGCTTCACTATCTTTGACTCTAAGGAGGACACTGGTTGCACCTTCTCCAAGACACATCTCTTTGTTCTTTTGATAGTCCACGGTATCTTCAGTATTCTTCCTCAACACCACAACTTAAATATGTCAATTCTCCTGTTATCTTTATTTATTGTCAAAATCTCAGATGCATAGCAAGTTGTTGAAAACTCCTGTCCTGAATGAGATGCCCCTTAGTCTTCAATCTGATATCATAAGTCTTAAGTTCTGTGGAAAAGTCCCTGACAAGGAGATAGAAAAGATAGATTTCAACTATATGTAGAAAAGAGAAAGACTTCTAATAAGTATTACTCTACTGGAAAGGAAAAATAAAGTACAAGGTATCACACACTCCCTTACCTCAAAACTGCATACACAAGCACAGTAATCCAAACAGTGTATGATTGGTACAGTGTGAGACATATAGACAAATGGAACAGAATTAAGAACCCAGAAATCAACCCATTTGCCTGTGGTCAGCTGATCATTGACAATGAAATGAAATTCATTAAGTGGGAAACCTTTTAAACAAATGGTTCTGGCAAAACTGTACATCTATCTGCATAAAGCTGAAACAAGATTCACCTCTCATGCCGTACACAAAACCCAACTCAATGTGGCTCAGGGATCAAAGTGTGAAATAAAATGTACAGATGGAGGAGAAAACATGGGAGCAAATAAAAAATCCCTAATCTATGATATGAATAGATTTCCAAGCATATAAAAAATTTAAAAGATGTATACAGCAGAATATGACAAAAATAAGTGAAAGGGTCTTTCCAGAAATTCAATCCTTTCTTGTATTTTTTTATAAACCATTATCTCGTAGTGTGAAAAGAAGTTTCACAAACTGGAAGAAAGTGTTTAGCAAGGGTATATCTGACAAAGGATTCATGCCAACCTGGTAACTGAAATGTTGACAGTGTGACTATATCAGACTTCACAGGAGAAAGATGAAATGCATTCTGCTTTTGTAAAGAATACAGAGTTGGAAACCCTGATAAGCAGTTCAAGTCTGTCATACAGGGTTACAATCAGTTGGAATTTTGATGACAATTGATTTTTAATATGTGTAAAATATAGATACATTTATCTCTATGCATGTATATTCTGTTCAAAATATGCATGCCTAAATGCTCCGCTATTTATACTACGTGTGTTTGCACATCACAGCCTTCTAGTCAGCCTTGACCTTCCATCAGTTTCTGAGGCTGTAAATCAGTTCAGGAGGACCAACCCATCTTCCTGTCACCATCCAAAGAAACTAGTATCTGAATTATTTGAACCAGTGACTATTATAATACACAACAAAGTGGAAAAGGGGTACAGCATACATGACTAAAATCCGCAAGTTTCAGATGGGAAAGAATTCTGAATTTCTTGGATAGATCCACTTTAATTGTATAAATCCTTAAATGTGATGGAGGCTTCCACAATTCTGGTCAAATATGTTATTTATGTTTCTGAAATACAGTTGTAGGAATGGTACTTGAAACAACAAATATAAACAATACATGTACTCTGGAAAAGGCAAAGAAAAGAAAGTCATTTCTAGAATTTTCAGAAAGGATCTTGACAGGCTAAGACTTACATTTCAGTTGGGAGCCCTGGTGGCCTATTGGGTAAAGAGTGACATTACCAACCCAAAGGCTGGTGGTTTGAATCCACTAGCCAAAGGAAGTGGGGTAATCTCCTCCAGTGTGGTTTCCAGCTTCTGAAAACCTGCTGAACTGTTAGCTATTGTTTCTGACTTCATGGTAACAGATTCCTTTTAGAGTTGTTGCTAAGACCTGTAATGTACTTTTAACCTGCTACCTGTAAAGAAAAAAAATCTGAGTTGCTTTAAGTCATTAAGTTTTTGGTAATTTGTCATAACAGCATTAGAAAAAGTTTGATATTTTTATTATACTTTGTATTGTTCTGCCAAGTGTTTCATTAAAAAGTGAAAAAAAATATCTTACTAATCTTATGCTCCTATTTACCTGTTTATGATAAATGTGGTAATAAATATTGGATTTTGGAAATCAAATACATGAACTCTTAGTTTTACTGAAATGTTAAATCTAGTGAGATATTTTTAGGGTTCCGATTGCTGAAAACTGATTAATCCTGATTTTCTTGTCTGCATTTAACTTTGGAATTATTCGAGGAGTAGACATGAAAATAATACAAGACTTGCAGAGAGAAAAAAACAAAGTCTAGTTAAAACTCTATCATTTTCTTAGCTATAAACCACAAAATGTGGACAATTATTTTTATTCTACTTGTTCGCTTCTCTAAATATATGGGGCTTTTTCTAGATAACTAATTTCCTAGCTGAACATTAAGATTCTCAAATTTTTGCAAAAGTGTCACAAGTGTTGCTTTAAAATGCAGCTCCCAGGCAAGAACCCTTCTCAACCCAGGCCTCTCTAGACAGAGTTACCTGTTGTTTTGGAGTTCTGAAGCCATGGTCCTTGGAGAGCTGTGCTTCTAGCTACCAACAATATGGCAATGACTTTGGCATCTGACCATTTTTTAGGTTTGCATATTAGGTTCCCAGGTGGCAGACATCTGAAGAAAGGTCCTTCAGTTTATTAATAGTGGTTTAAAGCATTAGACCTCACTGGATAAAACAGGAAAGCCTTCTTTTATGGGAAAAGATGGCAGGAGCATCACTCACTACCTTGCTTCCTGCCGTAGAGTTGGAACCCTTACAATAGGCTTCTTAAGACTGCAAGTCTCAAGGGAGAATTATTGTCTTCCTCCCACGAAGTTGCGATGTGTCCTCAAGTCAATCGCAGCTCACTGCAATCTTTTTCTTTGTGTGTGTGTGTGTGTGTGTGTGTGTTTTCTTTATTTTTTTAAATTTCTTTATTTTTCATTTCAATGAACATCTACAGAAATTTTGGAATTCATTAATTGTTGCACCCCTCTCCCCGCCCCCTTCACCCAACGCCTCCGTTTGCTCCTCTCCTTCAAACGCAAAAGAAAAACTCCCTCATTGGTATGCAATACCCCACACACATCCCCCAACCCCAAATATAATCCACTTTGCAACCCTCATTCCGTACTCTTATGATAAACATAATGCCCTAAAATATAAAATATTCTCTCCCCCAAAGACTTCAATGCTGTAAATATATTTAATCCAGTTTTTCTCAATCTTACCCCCATCCCGATATCAGCCTCATTCTACAACAGTGGCACCATATAGCATTTGTCCCTTTGTGACTGAGATACCTCACTCAGCATAATGTCCTCCAGGGTCACCCATTTTGAATAATATTGCATGAGTTCCTTGTTTTTCAATGCAGCATAATATTCCATTGTGCGAATATACCACAGCTTCTCTATCCATTCATTTGTTGATGGGCATTTGGGTTGTTTCCAACTCCTTGCTATAGTAAACAAAGCCGCAATAAACATGGGTATGCATATATCTACTTGGGTGCCATTTATGGTCTCTTTAGGGTATATTCCCAGTAGGGAAATTGCTGGGTCAAATGGTATCTCTATTTGCAACTTTTTGAGAAAGCGCCACATCGCTTTCCACAGTGGTTACACCATTTTACACTCCCACCAACAGTGAATAAGGGTTCCAGTCTCTCCACAACCTCGCCAGCATTTGTTGCTTGCTCTTCTGTTAAATTTTGCTAGTCTTACTGGGGTGAGATGATATCTCATAGTTGTCTTGATTTGCATCTCTCTCAGAGCTAGGGATTTTGAACATTTCTTCATGTGATTGTTGGCCATCTGAATGTCTTCCTTGGTGAAGTGTCTGTTCATATTCTGTGCCCATTTTTCAATTGGAGAGTAGCAGATTGGATAAAAAAATTCTGCAATCTTATGAAGAGCAGATCAGAACCTCACCTAGCCTACTGTGTAATCCTCACAATCTACGACATTCTGGAGCCCACTGTTAAAGTCACCATGTCAACACATCTTTCTGAGAATCTTCTCTCTTTCACTGCCTCTCTACCTTTCCAAGCACCATGTCATCTCCCATGTTGATAGAATCAGTCAGAGAGGCCCAGTCATTGGGTGGCCAGCACAATTCCATATACACTATGCCATCAAAGTAGGTCCACAGAAGCATAAAGCAATTGTCGGTGTGTCTACTGTGCACTTGTATAATATATATGGAATATGTACCTGCTAACTTACATAGACATCTCATCTGACATGATAAGGTAATGTGACCCTGATCAACATATACCTATTAGAATTGCACATTACATTAAACTTTCCTGGCAGACGTTCAGCCCTTCTAAAAAGTTACAAATTTAAAGAGAGTTAGATTTATGTAATCTTGCCCTCATGATTGTAAAAAAGTTAAGGCTGTTTCCCAAAGGAAAAGAATTTGTTTTAGGAAAATTTGAATCTAGATTTGTGAGCTGAATTTTCTCTTTAATCAAAGTTAACTCTGCAGTGGAAACTCATCAGTAAAATGATTTGGCATGAACAATGTGAAGTTGAAACACATGAAGCCTCTCATCCCTAAACTTCTGAATTTTTATGAAAACTTCTGTAGTTTTGGAGACTGTATTAATGCTCCCCTTTTATACCCTGTATTCTATGTTACTTTAGCTTTAGATGCCATATATTTAGACAGCAAGTTTTCTATGAATAAAGGTCTTATGGTTGAGAAAGTATAACTAGCAATTAATAGAACCAAGTCTGAATCTTGGCTTTGCCATAAACACCTTTATAATTATGACCAAATCTCTTAGAGTCAGTGAACACAATTTGAAATTTGGAAAGAAATAGCTTCCTCTAAAGAGTGGCGTAAATAATCTATATCCACCATAGTTTCAGTCTTTTTTTCCTTTCAAACACTTTTCCATGCTTCCTCAAGGAAGTATAAGGATATATTATAAATTTATAGCCCCCTGTCACTGCTGTGATGATAAAGAAGAATATTTCACACAAATAAACTTATATAATACAGTTTTTTTCAGAAATGTATTCAAATTCACCATAGTTTCTTTGGAAATAAAACAAATGATGACCTGTTTTTGTTGTTATGTGCCGTCAAGTCGCTTGCAATTCATAGCGACCCTATGTACAACAGCCCTAAACTCTGCTCTGTCCTGTGCCAATCGCACAGTCTCTGACACGCCCATCCTGATTATCCTAGTCATTGAATCAGTCCACCTTAGAGAGGGCCTTCCCCTCCTGTGCTGTCCCTCCACCCTCCCAAGCATGATGTCCTTTTCCAAGGACAGGTCTCTCCTCACAACATGTCCAAAGTATGTTAGATGGAGCCTCAGAATCCTTGCCTCCAAGGAGCCACCCGGTTTAACCCTTTTCAGGACGAATCTGTTTGTTTTCCTAGCAGTCCAAATGAAAAATTAGAAAATCAACACTTGTTATGAAAGTATATTCCAAAAGAACAGAATAAGAATCTGGAGTTAATGATCATGTTATAATTTCCAGGGCCAAGAGATCATGTGACCTTGATCTGCATTTGGAAGACTGTTTTCACAAGTTTATTTTTTCATGGAAATTCATTTCAAGTACATCAATCACCTATATCTATTTCACTATTACCACTGTCATCAGCTTTACCATCATTATTTGTTAGAACATTTATCTACTACTATAGAAACAGTATTTTAAGAAGATACATCTTGTTCAATCTGTCTAGGATAAAGAATGATAAGCGTGTATTTACACATGAGTGCTAAAAATTCCAATTAACAACAAAGTTTACCCACAAACAACAGAATAACCTGAGCTGTTCTGTGTATTAGGGATAGAGGCAGGTGGCTATTAGAGTGCAGTTTATTAAGGAGTTTCAGAATGATTGCAAGCAGATGGGGCCATATTGACCAGGATATTCACAGAAGGTGGCTGCAATGAATAAACTACTAGTTTAAGACACTCCACTGCTGACACAGAGCGTGGATACAGCAAACTGATCAGAGTTCTAATTGGAGGAGAAAGAAAATCTGACATCTGAGAGTTTATACACAGGCAGAGAAGATATTACCTTTCACAAAGCTATGATCCTCCCCCACCCAGGTAAAGACAACCTAGAAGCAGTGCATTCTCATCATGGAATTTGAAGATGGTAGCAGTACTCTTTTACATTCTTGTACCCAAATGCCTAAAGCCAATCTTCCTTAGTAGACAAAGCACTCAAACACAATGACAGGGGGGAAAATGGCTATGTTCATACATTGAAACAAAATAATCTGTCATTCTTAACTAGAAACAATCAAAATCCACAAAATGATTTCAAGAGATGCTACACAAGACCATTATTGTAAAAAGAGAAGGATTTCCAGTACGATGTGTACAAAATTCCATATGGGGGATGGGGAGGGCAGAAGGGTTAGAAGGTGAAAACAGGGGGCAATCTCGAGGTTGCAGTTTGGTGGAATGAATGAGGGGGTGAAGGAAGTAGTAAAGATCCAATGGGTTCCTGAAAAGGTTGGTAATAGTGGGTATGGATCATTCATGATTAATAAAACACAGTATATAGGTGTGATAATATGAGACAATATAAATAAAAAGGTGCGTGAAACGTAAGGTATGTAAATGAAGTACAATGTATATGACTTTTGTGTGCTAAAATTTAAAAAGTAAAATTTAAAATAATTTTAAAAATGTTTTGAGAAAGGCAGTTGTTGTTGTTATGTGCTGTTGAGTCGCTTGTGACTCATAGTGACCCTATGTACAACAGCCCTAAACTCAGCTCTGTCCTGTGCCAATCACACCATCTCCAATACACCCATCCTAATTGCCCCAGTCACTGAATTAATCCACCTCCTAGAGGGCCTTCAATGGACGTGATCACCTAGAAGACTCTGAAGGTGGCATTGATGGAAAAGAGCTGCTTTCCACTGTCACTCAGGTGGCTATAAAGCAGAGCACACTCCAAGACGCCTCACAACCACATTAATGAGTTACTTTGAAAACTTAGCAAATTGAATACCTAAAAAGTTTATATATGCACACACACGAGTAGTAGGTGTTATGTGCCAATGAGTCAACTCTGACTCAAACCCTTTCTACAACAGCTCTGAACCCCGACCTATCTTGAGCCAATTTCATTGTCTGACACAGCTACCCCATCACACCAATTTACGCTGTCCTTTCACCTTTCCAAGCAAGTTGTTTCTCTTCAAAAACTAGTCCCTCCTTGCAGCATTTCCCAATTATGTCAGACAGAGTTTCAAAATCACATATATATCTCACCAACTTTTATTGTTTTTACTTATATTAATAGTATACATACTATATATACACTATTATAATCCTTTATACATATATGTATATATGTGTATATATATATGCTATCATAATCATATACACACACTATTTTAAAAGGATATGTGTGTGTGTGTGTGTGTGTGTAGTTGTTGATTGCCTTTGAGTCAAGCATGACTCCTTATGACCCTATGAAGAAACGGCCTAAAGCCCCTCTACAACCATCGACATTTATCAAAGTTTACAGGATTTCCAGAGGCATGTGTTTAGGAATTGGATGCCATTCCTGCTTCCAAATCTGTCGTAGAATGTCACTGGTTGAGTCACCTGTGATGCATAGTGACTCTATGTATAGAAGCTCTGAACCTTCCCTTTCTTGAGCCAGTCTCACTAATTCTGATACATCAACTCTCATTGCCCCAGTTACGGTATCAATTCATCTCTTCTGAGGTCTTCTTCCCCTGTCTTGTATGTCCATTCTTCTGAGCATGATGTCCTTCGCTAAGGACCAATATATTCTGGAGACGTGCCTAAGGTAAGTGAGCCTCAAAATCCTATCCTCCAAGGAGAGACTTGGTTTCACACTCTCCAAGACAGACCTATTAGTTTTCTTAGCAGTCCATGGTATGTTCAAGACTCTTTTCTAAGCACCACTCCTCAAAGGCATCTATCTACTTTTCTTGTGTCATCCATAGTCATTGTCCAACTCTCTGAAGCATAACAACAAGTAATTGAGAAGATCATGGCCTGGATTAGGTGCACCTTTCTATCTAGACTGACATCATTACTCTTCAGCACTGTGGAGAGGTCTTGACAGCAGACTTTTCCAATGTAATTTGTCTTTTGATTCCCTGATTGCTGGTATTAAGAATGTTGATTGTGGATCCAAGCCAGCTGTAATTGCTAACATCCTCAATCTCTTCTCCTTCTCCATCTACTATGGTGCTGCCACTTGGCCCAGTGGTGAGAATCTTTGTCTTCTTGATGTTGAGCTTCAATCCATATTGACGTTTTGCAACAAGTGCTTCAGATCTTCTTCAGTTTCAGCAAGCAAGGTCATGTCATCTACATATCGTAGGTTGATAAATTGTCTTTCTCCAGTCTTGATGCCACACTCCTCCTCTTAAGGCCCTGCTTCCCAAATGATCTGTTCTGCATACAGATTGAAAAGGTATGAGGACAGGATGCATCCCTGACACAAACCTTTCCTGATTTTGAACTGTGCAGTGTTTCCTTGCTGTTCTGAGGACTGCTTCTTGGTCCAACTATAGGTTTTATGTAAGCACAATCAAGTGTTCTGAGATTCCCATTTTCCTCAAGGTTATCCACAATTTATTGTGATCCACACAGTCAAATGAAACATAGTCAATGAAACACAAATGCACATTCCTCTGGTATTCTCTACTTTCTGCCAAGATCCATCTGACATTGGCAATAATATCCCTAGTGACGCAACCTCTTTTAACCCAGCTTGTATTTCTGATAGTTCTCTGTCAATGTTCTGTTCATATCTTTTCTAGATAATGTTAATCAGGATTTTGCTAGTGTTTGATGTTAATGATATTGCTCGATAATTTCTACACTCCATCGGGTCACCTTTTTCTTGGAATGGGAATAAATATGGATCTCTTCAAGTCAGTTAGCAAATTAGTCATCCTCCAGATTTCTTGGCACAACTTGGTGAACACATGCAGGGCAGCATCTGTTTGCTGAAATATGTCAATTTATATTCCATCAATTCCTGGGGCTTTGTTTTTTGCCAACTTCTTCAGAGCAGCCTGCACTTCCTCTTTTATCGTCATTGCCTCTTAATCATATGTTGTTTCTTGAAATTCTTCTATGTCAGCCAATTTTTTTTGGTATAATGACTTTGTATACACCTTACTTCTGCTTTAAATGCTTCTTGAATCATTCAATATTCTGCACATAGCATCCTTAAGCATTGCAACTCATGGCTTGAATTTATTCTTCAGTTCTTTCAGCTTATGTAATGCTGAGCAAATTAGACCTTTTTGATTTTCTGACTCCAGCTCCCTCCACATTTCATTATAATATTTTCCTTGAGAAGCCCGTTGAAATCTTCTGTTCAGCTCCTTAACATTTTTTAATTGAAATTTTAGTGAAAACTTAGAGACTTTGGATTTCCATTCATTCATTGTTGAACATTTCCTGTCTACCCACCTTTCCTCCTCAGTTGGTTTTTCTCTTTGAAAAGAAAAAAAAATTCTTTAATTATTATACAATCCCACCCCACCCCACCTCCAATCTATCCATCATGCACCTCTCATTCTGGACTCTTACCATGAAAATAATACCTAATCATGTATTGCTTTCAAAAAATCTTTCCCTCATCTGTTTCAATGCAGTATGCATAATTTATTCCCTGTTTTCTTAGTTTTCCCCAGTCCCACTTTATAACAGTTGCATTATGCAGTGCTTTCCCCTTTGTGACTGAGATATTACACTCAGTTAATGTCCTCGAGGATTACCCATATTGTATAATATTTCATGAGTTCCTTTTTTTTTAATTGCAGCATAGAATTTCATTATGTGAACATACCAGAACTTCTCTATTCATTCCTTTGTTAATAGGCACTTGAGTTGTTTCCAACTCTTTGCTATTATGAACAAAGTAGTAATAAACATGTGGGTATGCACATATCAGCTTGGGTAGCGGTTATGGTTTCTTTAGGGTATATTCCCAGAAGTAGAACTGCTACGTCAAATGGTATTTCTGTTTCCAACTTTTGAAGAAAGTGCCATATAGCTTTCCATAGTGGTTGCACCATTTTACACTCCCACCAACAGTGAATAATAGTCCCACTTTCCCCATATACTGGCCTGCATTTGTTGTTTCCCACTCTGCTAAATTTTGTTAACCTTGCTAGAATGAAATGATATCTCAGCGTTCTTTTGATTTGCACCTCTCATAGAGCTAGACATTATGAACATTCCTTCATGTGTTTGTTCGCCATCTGAATATCTTCTTTGGTGAAGTGCCTGTCCATATCCTGTACCCATTTTGCAACTGGGTTGTTTACCTTTATCTCGTTGTGATTCTCAAGTATTCTATAAATTCTAGATATAAGTCCCTTATCAGACATATCATTACCAAATATTTTTCCCCAGTGTATGGTTTCCCTTTCCACCTTGTCGGAGAATTTTTTGGATGTGCTTAAGGATTTGATTCTAGAAGGTTCCATTCATCTATTTTATCTTTTCCTGGTTGTAGATTTTCCAGGATGCTTGGAAAACTGTTTACTCTGTGGATTAGGACTTCTAGATTTCTTCCAAGTTTTTCTCTAATGAAGTTTATAGTCCTTGGTTTTAGTCCTAGGTCCATGGTCCACTTTGAGTTGGGTTTTGTGTGTGTAGTGAGGTGTAGATCTTGCTTGAGTTAACTTCTTGATTTCTTCCCTTTGCTTTGTATTCTCGGCACTCTGTCACAATATCCACAGTCTCTTCTGTAATTCATTTTGGTCTTTTCTTCTTCGTCTTCTTCCTTCTTAATAACAGCTTTTTGCATTCTTCGTGAACTGTATTCTTGCTATCTTCCCACAGCTTATCTGGACTTTGTTCATCAGTGTTCGAGGCCTCAAATCTCTTCCTGAGGTGGTTTTTAATTTCCTTGGAGATAGCCTCAAGGTCAAATTTTTATTTTTGTCGATATGATTTAAATTATTTTAATTTGGACTTGCATAAGAGCAGTTGATGGTCTGTTTCACAATCAGCAACTGGTGTAGCTTTTACTGTTGATATTGAACTTCTCCAATGGTTCCTTCCATACAAGTAAGCAATCTGATTCCTGTGCATCCCATCATGTGAAACCCACATGTTTAGCATGAGTATATGTTTTCTATAAAGGGTATTTGTTATCAATAGATAATTTATGGTACAGAAGTCTATCATTCTATCTTCAGCCTTGTTTCTGTCACCAAATCCATATTTTCTGACAACTGATCCTTATTCCTGATTCCCATCTTTCACATTCTAACTTGGCCAACTGACTGGAAGAGATCTATATTTGTTCCCATTCCGAAGAAGGGTGACCCAACTGAGTGTGGAAACTACAAAACAATATCATTGATTTCACATGCAAGCAAGATTCTACTGAAGATTGTCCAAAACCTACTAGAACAGCACATCAGCAGAGAATTGCCGGAAGTCCAGGCTGGGTTTAGAAGGGGTCGTTGTACTAGGGATATTATTGCTTATGTTAGATGGATCTTGGTTGAAAGCAAGGAATACCAGGAGAATATATATCTGTGTTTCATTGATTATGCAAAGGTGTTTGACTGTGTGGATCATAACAAACTGTGGCTGACTCTGAGAAGAATGGGAATCCCAGAACATTTAATTGTGCTGGTGCGAAACCTATACCTGGACTAAGAGGCAGTAGTCACCCATCATCATCATCATTATTATTATTATTATTAAAGCATCTTGGTTACATGTTCAATCGATATCTGACTGCAACAGTTGATAGATACCATCTATTTTCTCCTCTTTGACTCTGGTTGTTGGGGCATAAATTTGAATGATAGTCATAGTAACAGGTTTTCCTTATACGCGTTTGATATTATCCCGTCAGTCACAATGTTGTATTTCAAGATGTCTCTAGAAATGGACTTTTTAACTATTAAAGTGACCTCATTTTTTTCTCACCTTTTCATCTCAACCATGAAAGATCCTATGATCTTGGGATTAAAAATGTCCCATGTCAATCCATCTCATTTCACTAATTTCCAATAAGTCAATCTTTTTATGTTCCAGTTCTTTCTTTACAAAGTCCAGTTTTCCTACATTCATGTATCTCACATTCCACATACCAATTGTTAATTTATTTATACAACTGTTTCTCCTCTTTTGGGTTTCCAAATTTGACGGTTCAACTTCAGTTGCCATATCTATTAGTCTAGTCTAAGTGTGCTCTGCTGTACATAGGGTTTTCAAAGGCCAGTTATATTTCAGAAGTGAATGGCCAATTCTTCTTCCTAGTCTGTCTTAATTTGAATGTTTTCTGTTAGGAGAATATCTGACAAACAAGTATTTTAACCTAGCATGTGAAAGACACTTCATTTACAGAAATGACCAATACATTCACTGTACATCCACCCCAAGCACGTGTGACTTGTCTCTACCCTTCCCTGCTACCTCCCCATTCCTTGCACACTTGGCTACCTGGTCATACCCTCCCTTTCCCAGCCACCCCTCAATGTGATCAGCAGTCATTTCTGTGATGCCTTGCCCTACACACTGCTACTGGTGTCTCATGCTGTTGTCCATTTGTCATTTGGGAGAATGTAAGTCCAAATCCCATGTATAAATTTCAGGGAAAGATTTTTGCTTGGGGCCATACTGAGGGAAGATCCTGGCCACAGAGCTTCTGCTAAATTCTATGACTTGTTGTCTCAGTTTACATTGCTGACACAATGTGAGATATATAAACATATATATAGATGATAAAGATATAGATGATATAGATAGATATAGAGATAGATGAGATAGAGATAGAGAGAGAGAGAGAGATAGAGATAGAGATGATATAGATATACATACATACATACACACACACATCCACCCCCCAAAAGTCCCTTATCATTTGCTAAACACATCATTTAAATATAACAGAAATAATACATAGTCATTATACCAAAATGAGCTGGCTGACATGGAATAATTTATGGAGTTATATGAGACAAAGCCTTGTCAAGGAATTCCAGTGAATACCACCATCATTCACATATATGCACCAAAACCTAGAGTCAAAGAAGAGGAAATAGAAAGTTTCTAAAAACTTTTGCATTCAGAGATTGATTGAACATGCAATCAAGATGCATTAATAATAATGGGTGACTGGAATGCAAAAGTTGAAATAGAGAAGAAGGATTAGCAGTTGGATAAAATGGACTGGGTGATAGAAATGAAGCCGGAGATAGAGTGACAGAATTTTGCACAACTACTTATTCATTATAAATCTATACTTATAAGAACCACAAATGTAGGCTGTATGCTTGGATTTCACCTGACTTTATGCATAGGAATCAGATCAATTACATTTGTGTGAAGAATCGCTGGAGAAGCTCAATATCATTTGTGAAAACTAGGCCAAGTGCTGATTGTGGAACATACCACCAATTACTCATATGCAAGTTCAAGCTGAAGTGGAGGAAAATTAAATAAAGTTCACAGGACCCAAAATTTGACCTTGAGGTCTTGAACACTAATGTGTGAAGATCAGATGAGCTGTGGGAGGATATCAAAAATATCATCCAAGAAGGATGTAAAAGGTCATTACAAAGACAGAGGAGAAATAAAATACAAATATGGATGTCAGAAGAAACTCTAAATATTGCATTGGAGCAGCAAGAAGCAAAAATATAGAGAAGAAATAAAGATATTAAGGAGTTGAAAAGAAGATTCCAGCAAGCAGCACGGGAAGACAAACTAAAATTTTATAATGAAATGTGCAAGGAGCTAGAGTCAGAAAATCAAAACCACCTAAATTGCTCAACATTTCTTAAGCTAATGGAACCAAAGAACAAATTCAAACCTTGAGTAGCAATATTTAAGAATGCTTTTGGCAGAACATTAAATGTTCCAGAAAGCATTAAAGGAAGATGGAAACAGTATACAAGTCATTGTACCAAAAGTAATTGGTGGACATAGAAGAATTTAATGAAACAACGTATGAGCATGAGCCTATGGTGATGAAGGAGGAAGTTCAAGTTGCTCTGAAAGAATTGGCAAGGTCCCAGGAATTGATGACATTTCAACAAACAGATGCTGCCCTGGATGTGCTCACCAAATTGTGCCAAGAAATCTGGAGGACAACCACCTGGCCTACTGATTGGAAGAGACTTATATTTGTTCCTATTCCAAAGAAGGCAATCTGACATAATGTGGAAATTATTGAACAATTTCATTGATATTGCATGTAAGGAAGATTCTGCTGAAGATTATCCAAAAATGACTGCAACAGCACATCAACAGAGGACTGCCTTAAGTGCAGGCTGGGCTTAGAAGAGGCTATGGCCTGAAAGACATTATGCTGAGTGAAATATCTCAGTCACAAAAGGACAAATACTTCATAGTGCCACTGTTGTAAAATGGGACTGACATCAAGGTTTGGGAGAAACAGAGAAACATGGGATAAATTCTGTATACTGCATCAAAACAGATGAGGGCGAGAACTGTTTAAAAGGGTTATTTATATGATTAGGCATCATTGTCATGATGACAGGAGTCCAGAACGAAGGTTGCGTAGTGGAATGGACTTGGGGGGAGGAGGAGGGAATGTATAACAATGAATGAATTTTTCTTATACTTTTCAAAGAAGAGAGTGAACAGGTCGGGGAGGGGCAGGCAGAACATTGCAACAACAATAAATGAATGGAAATCCAAAGTCTCTGTAAACTTTCCTTAAAATTAATAATAAGAAGAAATTCCTTTATTAAAAAACAAAAGAAAACTATAATCAGTTGACCTCATTAAGGTTGGCTCTACTTTGAGGTGGCAGCTCTTGCCTAGATGTATTTTTTTTTTCAAATCAAGAAGGGAGCTCAGATGTCATACTTCAGTGGGAGTTGCCTTTTTGGCCCCCATGGAGGTACCTCTCTGGCAGTTCAAATCTACCAATGACTGAGGGAGAGAGAGGGACAGTCTATTCACCTGCAATTTACAACCTCCAAAAACCCCTGGAGGGTCAGCTAAGAGTTGTTTCTGACTCATTGTAAATATATGGAGTTGAGTTAATCTTACCACAGCCCTGATTAATGTAAGAGCAATATCCCTCAGGCTGTGTCCCGTATATATGTCACCTTTTGTCTTATGAGCTATAACATGCAAGACACAGCCCTCTACACCACCAAGAAAGAATAGAGTTGAGTGCATTCTTTTGGACTAAAGTCTTGTGTGAAGAAGTGCATGACACTGAGGAAGGCCGAGTCACCTAGAGATTTCTCTGGAATGCCAACCCAATGGATGCTGAAGGCAACAAAGGCCTTGTCCCAGTGTCTGCATTCTGAATTCAGACTTACATTTTTCTACATGGTAAAACAATAAATTGTTGTTTGTTGGGGAGGGGGGGGGAAGAGGCCGTGGCACTAGGGATGTTATAGCTAATGACAGATAGATCTTGGCTGAAAGCGGAGAGTATCAGAGGAATGTCTATCTATATTTTATTGATGATGCAAAGGTATTTGACTGTGTAGATCACAACAAACTGTGGTTGACTCTGGGAAGAATGGGAATCCCAGAACACTTGATCGTTCTAATGTGAAACCTGTATTTGGATCAGGAGGCAATAGTCAGAACAGAGCAAGGAAATACTACATGGTTCAAGATTGGGAAGGGTGTGCATCAAGGATGTGTTCTATCTTCATATCTTTTCAATTTATATGGGGAACAGATTACCTGGGAAGCTAGGCTCTATGAGGAGAAGTGTGGTATTGGGATTGGGGGTAGACTCAACAACAATCTGTGTTATGCAGACGACACAAGTCGACTTGATGAAACTGAGGAGGACCTGAAGTGCTTGCTACAGAAGGTCATGGACTGTAGCCTTCAATATGGATTAAAACTCCACATGGAGGAAACAAAGATTCTCACTAGTAGGCTGATTGGCAGCATCATGATGGATGATGAAGAAATTGAGATTGTTGACAGCTTCAGTTTGCTTGGCTCTACAATCAACAGTCTTGCTACCAACAGCCAGAAAGTTAAAAGACGAATTGCATGGGGGAAAGTCTGTTGTCAGAGATCTCTCAAAGATACGGAGGAGAAAAAATATCAGTTTGGAGACTAAAGTGTGCCTGATACAAGTCATGGGCTTTGCAATCACTTGCTGGACAATGACTAGGGATGATAGAAGGAGAGCTGATACCTTTTAGCTGTGGTGCTTGAGAAGAGGATTGAATATACCATGGAATGTTAGGAACAAACAAGTTCATCCTGGAGAGGGTGAAACCAGGCTGCTCTTTGGAGGCAAGGATTCTGAAGCTCAGTCTGACATACTTTGGACATGTTGCAATATGGCATCAGTACTTGGAGAGGAAAATGTCATGATTGAGAGGGTGGAGGGACAGCACAGAAGAGGAAGACCCTCTATGAGATGGACAGATTCCATCATTGGGATACTGGGGACAGCTGGGGAATGTTGGAGTCAATAAGATTGGCAAGGGACAGAGCAGGGCTTAGGGCTGTTGTACATAAGGTTGCTATGAGTCACAAGCAACTCAATGGCACATAACAACAACATCATGAAGAAAAGGTAATGAGAATATCGTTTTTCACACATCCTCTCTAAAGAATGAATGATACATCTTCAAGGATATGAACATGTACGGCCAAGCACAATCAATAAGAGTGCATCTAAATTCCAAAATCAATCTCCATAATAGTCTATGTGTTTCCTACTGCCAAAGGGGCCCTTTAGAGTAGTGAGAGAAGATCTTCACCCTGAAACCCACAGCGTCCCTTTTCAGCAGGAAGTAGCTAAGAGAATACGCCATCCCCTTTTCCTTATGAATCAGGGTGAAGTCTCTCTCAGGGAGGAGTGATAGGGAATGGCAAAGGACACACCGACAAAGGAGATTAATTAGAACTGACTTTGACAAGCACTGTGGCAAATGGACAATTAAAACAGACATTCGGATGGCGGGGAAGAAGAACAAACTGGGGAGGAGGGTGGAGAGAATGGTGCGGCAATGAAGGAGTGAAAGCCCAGAATCCCTGTGAATGTTCATTGAAACTAATAAAATTTAATAATAATTTTAAAAAAAAAGAATGAAATTTTCTCTTGTTTTCTTGAAACCATTTTCGTTGGATATAATTTGGTATCTCATTATGATTTTGCTGTTTTTGTGATGTCTAATGAGGGAATGTCTTTGTTCATCTATTAATCATTTTTATATCTTCTTTTTGAAAAAAAGCCCTATTCAAATATTTAGTCCTACTTTAAACCGAGTTGTAGTTTTTTTATTCAATTTTAACAGTTCTTTAACATAACTCACTTATTAGGTATCTATTTTTAATAATATAACACTGCAGATTTTCATTTTCTTTTAAATTCACTCAATGAGGTATTTTCTTTCTAATAACGTACAAAAGCTGTACTTGTCAAAATTACTTATTATTGTTCACATTGCTACTTCAGTGGTCAAGTGCTCAGTCCTAATTTTACTTAACAGTCAGCATTTTGGTGGAGTTCTCCCTCCATATTTCCTTACACTTGTCTCCTGGGTGCAACATTTTCACTTTCCTCTTAACAAACAACTCATAATTATGATTTATTTATACACTACTACTTCTCACCTCAATTGGTTCTTTCTCACCGCTAACTTAATCTATTCATGATAAAATGTCCTATATTCAATGTCTTTTCCCTTTATTATCTTAATGCATACCATTTCTTTATATCACTTTATTGTACATATTAATAAATATAATACTTTATATATCTATAATGCCTATTTAGTTGTGATTATTGTGTACTTTGTATCTCTTTCCATCAGAATACAAACTTCATAAGGTCATAAAATTATGCATGCTTTAGTCTCTAATTGTCACCAATTACATAAGCAATCGTCTAATATGTAGGATACTCTGAGCTTGTATGTTTGTTAAATAAATGAATTAATGTCAACTTGTTCGCTTATATATTGCAATGTAAGTTTAAGTGCTGAGTTTAAGTTATACTTATTGTTCTGAGCTCTACGTCAAATAATGCCTTTGAGCGAAGGACACAGAGTACTTGGAGATGATTCAAGTAGAGGAAAAATTTGATTAGAGATTTAGAAAATAGTACCTAACAACAAAATTAAAGTAACTAGACTTATTTATCAAAGGTGTGCAACGGTGACTTAAAATCAATAGTTGAGGCTAAGAAGAAAATTAGAGAAGGATGAAATTATCTTTTTTTTCCACAGTTATATTTTAGTTCTTTTAAATGAAGTTATATTTAATCATTTTCACTTATGTCAATTGGAATATATGAAATCAAAATTAAGTAAAGCTAAATCTAGGAAAGGGTATACTCATTTAAGAAAAAAAATCAACATTAATACAGCCAGCTTTCTTCTCAACTATCTTAACAAGTAGCTTTACCTCCGTTACTAGTGTAGCAACATGTGTACTTTATATAAAATAGAGATATGTTACAGTAAATATGATTATAGATACCACTGTGCATAAGAAAAACAAATAATATACGTTATGTAATGGTCTAAGGTGAAGTTGAATTTACTAAAAATACAACACAAGCCCTGGTGGCTTAGCGGTAAGAAGTCATGTTACAATCATGAAGGCATGAATTTCAAATCCATCAGCTGCTCCCCAGTACAAAGAATGAACAATCTCTTCCCCAGCAATTAACTACCTCTGAAGACTTGCCAGAGAGTCAGCTATAGCTGGGTTGTGACTCCAGGGTATACAACAACAACATCACTTACGCTTGTTTGGTGATTTGCACCTTGATTTTATGTTTGGTCAATTTTGGCTTGCCAAAGTTGGTAGACATCTTCAATTTCCTGCACTTTGGTTTTAGTCCTTGAGATATATATATTTAAATAATAGACACATTAAAAGGCCTTCCTTGTATGATTATGGATCCTATCACTCACAGTATTGTACCTTAGGATAGATCTTGAAATCACCTGAAATGAAAAAGTTGGGAATAATGAGGAAAGAATGGTAGTTGCAAAGTATGGTCTTGGTGACAGAGATGAGGCTGGACATTGAATGATTGAATTTTGTAAATTTAATGATTTATTCACGGAAAATGCCTTTTGCTGATGTCAGATGAACAGAGAATACCAGCAGAAGGTCTATTTGTGTTTTGACTCTGCAAAGGCATTTGACTGTGTGCATCATAAGAAATTATAACTAACCTTGAAAAGAATAGAAATCCCAGAACACATATTTGTGCTTAGGAGAGAGTCACACTTAGACCAAGAAGCTGCTGTCCAAACAGAGACGGGAACGCTGCATGATTTTAACTCAGAAAACATGTGCATCAAGGTTGTACCACATCTCTATAACTATTCAATCTGTTGTTGTTTGTCATGGAGTCCTCTGTGACTCAGAGGACAATCACACAAGAATAATAGCTGTGACTCATGCACAACAGCTCTGAAGTTGTCCTATCACGCACCAATCTCACTATCTCTGACACACCTGCCCTCATTACCCCAGTTATAGGGTCAATCCATCTTAGCCACGGTCTTCCTCTCCAACATTGTCCTTCAATCTTGCCAAGCATGGTGTCCTCCTCAAAGGACTGGCCCCTTGGCCAACGTTTTCAATATTCAGTCAGTTCCTAAGGAATGCTACATTTTTCTTTTTCTTTTTAAAGTGAGCAAGAAATGTCTTAGAGTTTATATAAGTTTATATGATTAACTTAGGCTAAAAATCTCTCTTTCATATATTTTACTTAATTCAATTGGAATGGATTTAAATTCTATTTAACTTAGACTGGGCAATAAGATACTAGCATAGAGTGCAAAATTCAGCTTCTCTGTTTTGTTCTTAGGTGCTGTTGAGTTGGAATCGACTCATAGATAACTCTCCAGCAGGTTTTCCAAGGGGCTATATATATATATCAAGGAAGGAGAATGCCTATTTTGTCCAATAGAACAGGTAGTAGATTCGAACCACAAGCCTTCAGGTTGGCAGCACAGTACCTTAATGCTATGCCAACAGAACTACATTAGGTAATAAAACAAAGCAATGATTTACTAGAAAGCTGTATATCTCACATGAACCCCACTAGAAAATCTGATTATGGTTATAAATTAAGTGGTTTATAAGCTGATGAACAAACCCGTTTGGAACTATTAAATTCTTTTATCAAAGTATTATAATTTTTGCTTAAGACTTGAAGGGCAATTTGAGAGGAGACATAGCCAATCTGGAAGATATATTGCTGCTATGGTGTAAGGCATTGTGTTTACGATAAAACTAAAAAGACTGTATCCATATGCATAATTGAAATGAATATGACATGAATAAATGATTTATAATTGTCAGTAGAAAAGTTCTATCCTGCACTCAATTTTATTTTTCATTTAAATTACCAAAGTTCTCTTCCACAATGAACATAAAATGTATGTGTGCTTATGCAGTAGTACCTAAAACTGCTACTCTTTAAAAAAATCCAATATCTTTCTCTGATCTGCATAGAAAATGTAATAATGCAAGTAATAAATCATTCTTGAAATGGTACATTTTATATGAACGGATTTATATCTGTAAAAATAAATTATTTGTTAGTTAGAAAAAATTATTCCATTTCAGCTTCACATTTAAATGATGCTCAGGTTAGATTTTTAAATATGTTTTATGAGTAATATAAATTCAACAGAGATCACTAAGTATCATGTTTCCTAGTGCCTGCATAAATTTTCCAAGATAGAGTTGAAATCCACATTATTCTAGTACAATATGGAGATATATTAAAATATTTCTGAGTTTCTAGACTATTAATAATTCACCTACATTGAAGGAAGTCTTCCTCCTTCTGCAGCTGGATTTGTCAAGTAAGTATAAGGCTGAAAATAACCCACATAATGTGACTTCTGCTGTGTTATTACAGCTATACTTGAGGCGATCCTTGTTTCCCAAGAATTATTATTGTTGTTAGATGCTTTCAGGTTGGATCAAAGCTGTAGAGACTCTGGATAGGAAAAATGAAATACCACCCAGAACAGCAGTAGCATTGCAATCATTGCAATGTTTAGATCGGTGTTATCAGTACTGTATCCATCCATCTACTTAAGAAGCTGCATTTTTGTTTTTGCTTTGTTCTTGTTTTGCTTTTTCTTATTGGAGGCAACTTGGTGTCACTGAACAACAACGTGCTGATAAGCCTTAATTTTTTTAGCTCTTATATTGGTTTGGATACAAAATTTGCATGCATTGTGTTTTATTCATAAAAATTGTGTTTCACACATTCCTTCACTCACATTGTGTCTTATGATCATCCGAATAGGTTGCATTTTATAAAACCAATCGCCATTAATCTGTGCACACTATCATCCCATATTTCCAGGTTCGTGCTGGGTTTTTCCTAATTCCTTCATCCCTTCCTTCTGCCCACCAAACTCCACCTCCCTGAGATTTCCTGGCTCCCCACCCTCACCCCTTCTGCTCCCTCCTCTGACATCTTTTGACTTGTATACACATCTTACTAGTTATTCTTCTACTACACGCCCATGTTTATTACAGATTACTTGAAACAGCAGAAAGTTGGAATCAACCCAAGTGTGCATCAGCTGATGAATCGCTCAAGAACCCTAACATAATGGGGTAGTAGGTATCCCTAAAAACAGTCAAGAAATTGTGAAATGCTGTGAAATATGGATGAACTTAGAACAAAATATGCTGAGTGGTGTAATTCAGTCACCAAAGGGCAACTATCATGTAAAATCGTGACTATAAAAAGATAAAGAATGATTTAAACACAGAATCCATCTTGGAGAGTTAACGTGTCTGTGAATGAAAATTAATGAATAGATAAGTTTGGTGAAGGTAATAGCAAAAAACAAAAAAAAACATTCTAAATAATCAATCAACTATTATTAATGTTATGTCCGTGAATGATTTATAAGTTTACATTGAAATGAAAATAAAATAGTTGTTACTTTCTCTTCTGAAACAAAACAAACAAAAAACAATATTAATCTTATGGAGTGTGTAATCTTATGGTATCGTTATGCAATTGAATTCACTCAGATTAAAGCTGGCTAGCCTCTCTCATTTTATATAGTGTTTTTCAAAATTGTTGCTTGTAAGTGCTACATAGTATGCCATTGTGTTTATGTACCGCTATTTCTCAGTCTATTGGTTTGTTGATGGGCGTTTGTGTTGTTTGCATTTTCTAGCTATTATGAATAACGCTGCTGAGAACATTGGTGTACACATCTCCATTTGTGTCTCAGTTTTGTTTTCCTCAGGATTTATTCTTAGCAGTGGAATTGGCTTTTAGTGTTGTTGGTTTTGTTTTTCTGTTTTTATTTTTGTTTTTGTTTGTTGGCTTGTTTCTATTTTACTGAAGGCTCACAAAGAGATTGGCTTTCATTCATTCATTCATTCTTGCACATTCCCCCTCCCCATCCAATTCCTTATCTAATGTTTGTTTTGTTCCAGGTTCTTAATTGTCCAAGTGTAATATGTAGTCATCTATTCCTTTCAGACCGTCCTTCCAAAGGCCCATTCTAGAGCAGTGTTCATTGGCTACCCTCTCTTTCTATTAAGCTGCTTTTCCTTTTACAGATTCTTCTACTTTACTAAACATGATGGTCTTCTTGATAACGTGACTGAAGTTTCTCAAGCAAGGTCTCACCATCTTCCCTTTTAGCAAGAACCCTGCTTGTACTTTTTTGGGGCATAAATAAGAAAGATATTTATGTAACTCACAGTGCATAGAAGGATATAGCATTCAAAGCAATAGTAAGTTTGAAGAAAAACAGAGATTTAAGCAAGTTGATGAAACACTACAAATTAATGCAGCCATATCATCATCTGACTACTAGTTGTATTCTAATGAAATATTTGATTAATAAACGTACTCTATGAGTGATAATGTATGAGTTTGCCATTATTAATGTCTCTTTACTACTTAAAAAAAGATTGCTGTTTTTGTTGTAATGTGCCATCGAGTCACCTGTGACGCATAGCCACCCTGTGTCCAACAGTTCTGAAGCCAGCCCTATCCTGAGCCAGTCTCACTGACTCTGACATACCTAATCCAATTGCACCAGTTACTGTCAATCTGTCCCATCCAGGATTGTCCCTCCACCCTTCTGAGCATGATGTTCTTTCCAAGGACTGGTCCTTCCTGGTAATAATGTGCTCAAAGTATTGAGATGAAGCTTCAAAATCCTACATCTAAAGAGAAACTTCTTTTCATCATCTGCAAGACAGATCTGTTTGTTCTTTTGGCAGTCCATGGTATGCTCAATACTTTTCTCCAGCACCATAACTCAAAGGTTTCAACTCTAGTTCTGTCTTTCTTAGTCATTGTTTAGCTCTCTGATGAACAACATGTAATTGTGAAGTCTATGGCATGACCAGGCACACCTTAACCTCTAGACTGATGTCATTGCTCCTCACCACTCTGGAGAAGTCTCTGACATCAGACTTCCCTAGTGTAATTAGTCTTTTGAGCTCCTGACTGCTGGTGCCAAAAGTGTTGATTGTGGAGCTGAGCAAGCTGATATCGTTAACAACATCAATCTCTATTTCATCTATCATGGTGCTGCCAAATAGCCAAGTGGTGAGGACCTTTATTTTCTTGTTGTTAAACTCCATTTCATATTGAAGTCTACATTTCTTGACCTTCTGCAACAAATGTGTCAGGGCCTCTTCAGTTTTAACAACTAAGGTTGTATCATCTGCATAATTCAGGTTGCATAATTCCAATCTTAATGTTGCATTCTTCCTCCTAAATCCCAGCCTCTCAAATGATTGCTCTGCATATAGTCCAAAAAGGTATGGAGACAGGATGCATCCATGATGCACTTATTTTCTAATTTTGAATCATGCAATGTTTCTACAAGGAATGTATTTTCTGGCTTTAAAAGTACATCTCTGCGAGAGATAAAATTGTCTATCAGTCTTAGTTGGCAAGTGTCTAAGGTTTGCATTGTTTTAATTTCTTTTAAAACTAGGAGAAAAGGAAACACCAGGTCCAAGAAAATATATTAACTTATAATATTAAAATATTAATATTTAGACAAATTAAATAAATTGTATGGAAAATACTTAGATAAACATTCAGCCATGATTGAACAAATGACACAACAGAGCTGTAAAGTAAATACAGCAGAAGGTAACATCCATTCCAATGACTCACACATGATTTAAAAATTAGTGTTTGTCCAGTAGTAAGGGTCAGAAGGCAGAAAGGGATAGGAAAGAAAAGGAATAATGGCTAAAAATCAACCCAAGGATGAAGTGTTATATTGTGGTGATTGCAAGTAGTATCACAAAACATATGAATTTTTGAATGAGCAGCTATTTTATTTCTAAACCTTCCAAATCACAATAAATTATGAAAGACTTATACCAAATCTGTTAAATCAATTCCTATTCATAGTAATCCTCCACTAGGTTTCTACTCTTGTAAATCTTTATAGGAAGAGGTTGTCTATGTTTCTCCTGAAGAGCAATTGGTAGATTCCAATTCCAACCTTTCCTTTTGTGGAACAACACTGGACTCATTATGCCACCACCGCTCCTTTAACAACAACAAGCAACAACAAAATAGAATTTATGAAAAGAGGAGGCGGTAAAACAGTGGTATCAAGAGTAAGACTCCAGTCTTATCTGTAACTGAGTGTAAAGGAAAGTAACAGAAGTAAAAAGTGAGGATAAGAGGCATATAAGCACAAGGATAAGAAGGGTCTCTGAAAACACTTTTTAAAAAAATTTTATTTTAATAATTTTTAAATAATTTTAATGAACATTTACAGAGATTTTGGATTTCCATTCATTCATTGCTGCACTTCTCTCCCCGTCCAGCCCCCTGCACCTCCTCAGTTTTCTCTTCTCTTTGAAAAGTAAAAGAAACACTCCCTCCCTGGTACACAATCCCCCCACATCCCTCCCACCACCCCAAGTACATTCCACTATGCAATCTTAATTGTGGACTCTTACAATAACTACTTTAAAAATACAAGTTTTAGAGATAAATCATTCTGTGTTCTTTCCATAATCATATATTGGAAAGCATTACTAAGAAAATAAATAAACAAAAAAAAAATAAATTTTATCAGAAGATCTGGTGCCTCTGCTTCATAGAGTGAGGATCAGGGAAAAGGAAGCTATTATCCTGGTTGAATATTTAGATATGTAGGCATCCACTTGCATAATAGCTTGCCTCCTGAAACCCTATGAACCTGGAGAGAGGATGAAAGGCATCCAAGCATCGAGGACTCTCCTTCATAGGGTCGCTATGCGACTCGACGGCACTTAACAACAGTTATTTTCTGTCTAGTAGTAACTATCATAGGCAACGACAAAGAGTAGAGTCTATATTAGATCTGAACCCCATAAATGACAGGAAAATTTTAGGAAAAAATGAAAAGATCCTTATGAAACTTCTATTGCTTTATCATTTATTTCTATTGAGAGGTTATGGAGTGTCTAATAGGTTACAGAATATAAAAGTTGGACAATGATTAAGTAAGACCAACAAAGAACTATTACTGTTGAATTGTGACGTTGGCAAAGAGTTCTGAATGGACTTCCAAAACACAAATTAATCTGCTCTGGTGGAACTGCAACCAAGGTGCTCTTTGAATGGAAATGTGGTGAAATGTCACCTCACATTCTTTGTACATGTTATCAGGAGGGGCGACTAATCATTAGAAAAAGGCATGTTTGGAAAAGTAGAGCAAGACCCTCAAACACACGGATTGACATATTAACTACAGTAGTCTTCTTGAGCAGGTAGAGATTATGGAATTGACACAGAATAGGTACATAGGGTGTAATCTCAATCTGTTACCATCAACCTGATGTCACGTAGTCATAGAAGCAAAGCTGATGAAACCTTGTCTTACACACTTTGATCATGTTGGAGAAGGACATGAAGCTTGGAAAGGCATGGCAAAAAACAGAAAAAAACCCTCAAAATGTGAATCTATACAGTGACTACAACAACGGGCTTTAAGATGCTTGGGAATGGCACAGGATAGGAGAGAGTTTAGATCTGTTGTTCAAAGGACTGCTATTAGTGATGCTTGACTAGACAACACCTAACAACAACATTATGTTACTAACATTGTTCTTGGTTCTGCTGGTGGTTTTGTGATGAACAAAATCTCCATTAGGGCAAAGTTTATATTCTCTTGGGGTTGGCAGGCAATCATCATCATCATCATCATCATCATCAATATACACACCAGGTACAATAATTATGTATATTATGGATAAAAACATGTTGTGGTTGTTGTTATGTGCTGTTGAGTCTCCTGTGACTCAGAGTGACTCTCTGTACAACGGCTTTGAAGTCGGCCCTGTCCTGATCCAGTCTTGCAGACTCCAGACACACCTAATCCCATTACCCCAGTTACTGTGCCAATCCCTCTCATCTGGGGTCTTCCTCTCTTGTGCTATTGTTCCTAATTTTTGAGCATGATGTCCTTTGCAAAGAACCGGTTCCTCATGGCCACATGCTCAAAGTTTGTAAGATGAAGCTTCAAAATCCTACTGTCGAAGGAGAAACTTGGTTTCACCCTCTCCATGACAGACTTATTTGTTCTCTTGGCAGTCCAGGGTATGTTTGAGACTTTTCTCCAGCACAACAACTTAAAGATATTCATTCTTCTTCTGTCATACTCAGTCATTTCCCAGCTTTCCAATGCATAGCAAGTAATTGTAAAGACCATGGTCTGTATTAGGAGCACCTTAGTCTCTAGAATGACTGAATGTTGGAAAAGGGGACATTATTAAGAAAAAAAAATACAATGTATAAATATTGATGTACTAGGTTAAGAGAAATGAGATGCTTTGGCATAGAACAGTTTGAATCAGACAATCATATGATCTGCTATGCTGGAGACAAAAAGGTGAAGAAAAGTTAGGCCACTTTCATAATTAAAAAGGTCATTTCTAGATCCATCTTGAAATGCAATGTTGTGAGCTATAGAATAATATCCATACACATCTAAGGAAGTCTAGCAAATATCACTATCATTCAAATATATGCAACAACATCCAGAGAGCTAAAGTGGAAGATAAAAAAGGCAATATGAAAAAAAAAGATTCAGGTAAAGAACATTTACTCTTTTCTACAGGTGTTCATGAAGCCTTACCAAGACATTTAGACTTACTGACACTGAGTAAAATTCCTAATAGAGAAATATTTTTTACAATTCTGAAATAGGAAAGTGTTGAGAATGAGTAGAGCAGCATGAGCAGGGAGAATCATACTTGAAGACACATGTTCTCTAGAGTATTGTCAAGACAGGAGTCCAGAATTAAGGCTGCACAGTGGAGTGAACTTGGGAGAGGGATTATATAACAATGAAAAAAATTTCTTTGACTTTTCAAAGAGAAGACTGAACTGGGGAGAAGGGGTAGGCAGGGAGAAAAGTGCAACAATGAACGAATGGAAATCCAAAGTCTCTGTAAACTTTCTTTAAAATTAATTTTAAAAAAAGAGAAAATGGAACAAGCCCATGAGAACAAAAAAAAAGAAAAAGAAAGAAAAAGAAAATGTATTCTATTCACATTTTAAAGGCTCACTTACAACGACTGAAATGAAAAGTTACTGGATAATTTTTAGCTGATGAGTAAACAGTTTAGAGTATTTTCAAAAAATGGCTTTGACAAATTGGAAGAATAAACAATCTGTAAATAATGGTCATTGCAAGGAGTTTAGGAAGCTATTGTAGTAATACAGGCTCAAGACGTAAATGGTTGATTAGTTTTCTCTTTCAGTGCAACAAACTACCACCTGTTTAGCCACTTAAAACAAAGAAAATATTAACTCAGTTTCCAGGAGCCAGGAGTCCAGATACAGATTATCTATTCCAGGGCTCAGGGTCACAGCAAGCTGAAGTTCAAGTGTCTTTTCCAGAATTACAGTCTATTTTGAAGCGCACCATTGTCTTTCAAGCTTGCTTGTTGACAGAATTCATGTCTTTGTCATTTTGTAAATGACAACAGTTTCCATTTTCTTTCTAGATTTATTTGGACAGAATTCATCTTGTGCTTTCAGACAGCATTCACACTAGGACTATTGGCGTTGGGATTTCTTCTCCCACAAGATGGTGGGTGCCTTCATCAAGACCAGCAGAAGGTTTGTTTGTTTGTTTGTTTGTTTGTTTTGTTTGTTTGTTTGTTTGTTTTAAAACAAGTATTTTTAAAAATAGTTCTTCTGTGGTTTAGTAGGTTTATTTTTCCAAATGGACTTTTTAACTATTTGATCTTAGCCGTATGATTCAATGGGAAAATGTAAATAAGATGTGGAAACTACTAGTGCTGAGATTAGCAGTCTTACCATGTCACTTGATTTCAACTGTGCAGATTTAGCAGGATGAGAAGAGAATCTCACTACTAGCAAGAAAGAATCAGAGACTGCAGCTTGCATTTTTCAGAGCTAGAAATTCCTATGCCATTGGACCAGAACTTAGGCAAGATCAGCAGTTGAGAGAAGAACCAGACACCAGAGTGAGACGGAGGTGTCCTGGAACTGACGCCCTACAGAGCCACAGTCAGGGCTCATCATCCAAGTTTATTGGAAAACAGGGGAGACACCGTAAGTGACAGAATGAAAAGAACTGTGTGACACCGACCTAAAGTCCTGAGCCTGAACATTAGAGGGTCCATGAGCATATCTGAGAAGCTATCTTGATTGATGAGCTGTGTCTCATCTCCAACCTGGATTGCAACCTGTTGTTGTTACGTGCCTCCAAGTTGCTTGTGACTCATAACAACTCTATGTACAATAGCCATGAAACCTACTCTATCCTTGAAACTTGCTCTTTCCTGAGCCAACTGTGTTATCTCTGACACACCTATCCTCATTACTCCAGTCATTGGATCAATCCATATCATTGATGGTCTTTCTCTCTTTTGCTGTCTCTCCACCATTCCAAGCATGCTGACCCTCTCCAAGGACTGGACCCTCTGTGCAAAAGGCCTTAAATATATCAGACAAAGCCTCAGAATCATTGTCTCCAAGAAGCAACCTGGTTTCACCCTTTCTTGGACAGACCTGTTGGTTCTCCTGGCAGCCTATGGTATATTTAACACTCTTCTCCAGTACCACAGCTCAAGGTATCCATTCTCTTTCTGTCATACCTAGTCCCTAATAAATCCCGTGACCATGAGTATCCTTCTGTGAGATACACGTAACTATTGTGGCCCCAGTATCAGAACGTTGAGAACTTGGAGAGGGAAGACACCTATGACAACTGGTAGAAGTAGGTTCAGAAGCATGTGGATACGTGTAGCTTAAGAATTGGTTTTGTGGGCCAAGGGCAGCGGGGGCCGCGCGCAGCGGGCATGGCGGGTGTGGGGCTGCGGGCGGCCGC
>NW_006399754.1:25118167-25123963 GCF_000299155.1 Elephantulus edwardii
TAAGGACCATATCCTCATGTGGAATCAGGGTAGGTCAGAAGGAGCCATTCTCACCCAGCCTGCATGGTTTAATCTCATATGTTGGGTCAAGGATAACCTCTTGGTGACTAACTCAGCATCAAAGGGTAATAAATTATACTTTCATATACAAAATGTTTCTTGCCACATATCATGATATAGTATGTGAGTAATATTACATTCAATTTCTGAGTATGTTCAAAGGAAAATTATAATCCAGTGTAAGTACATTAGGAAGTGAGAGCCTTCAGGAGACATTGCATAATTGTGATTTCAACAATGCGTTGGGAAGGTGGTAGAAAATTTAATAAGAAATTTGTAAGATCCAACATACTTTTCTAAGGTGGAAAGCTGATATATGGTTGTAATGGATTAAATGTCGGGTGGAATATGGAAATAAATCAGAGAGAAATGAAAATATTTGTCCTAACTATAGTAGAAGGGTAAAATATGGACATTTGGTATAGAAAGACTAGGTGTTTGGATGGTACACACTTTGAGCATGATATATCTGATGGATGAATCTCTCAAACAGATATTGAATAGAGAGAGATTCAGGCTACAGCTGTAAATGTGGGAATCATCTTCATGTAGATATATGAAGTAGATCAATTGAGACTGAATCCTGAAACCATTCCCATTTAGAGACAGAATAAAAGTGTTGTTCTTTTTATTATCTGCCACTGAATTAACCATTATGACCATTATAATAAGAAATTATAATCCAGTATACAAAATGGGATCAAATTGTTTTGATCCATGAGGTTTAAACTGAATGATTTTTTGAAAGTAGATCAAGATTTCTTGCTAGTCTTAATCTTGAAGCTCATAGTAATCTGATTAACACACACCTTTATAATAATTATAATCCAGTATACAAAATGGCTCAAAATTGGTTCAAAATAAATACAAAATGTTTCAAAATTGGGATGGGTGTACACCATGAATGTGTCCTATCTCCATATCTTTTCAGCCTATATGCAGAACAGATTATCCAAGAGGCTGGGCTCTATGAGGAGAGGTGTCATGTCAGAATTGGTGGAAGATCTATCAACAATCTGCACTATGCAGATGACACAACCCTGCTTGCTGAAACTGAAGAGGACCTGAAATGCTTGCTACATCAGGTCAAGGACTACATTCTTTGGTATGGATTGAGTCTCAATATAAAGTAGACAAAGATTCTTAACACTGGACCAATTGGCAGCATCAGTATGGATGGTGAAGAGATTGAGACTGTTAACAACTTTAGTCTGTTTGGCTCCACAATCAACACTCTTGGCACCAGCAGCCAGGAAATTAAAAGATGTATTGCAATGGGAAAGTCTGCTGTTAGGGACCTCTCCAAAGTACTGAAGAGCAATGGTGTCTCTCTGGAGACTAAGGTGCGTCTGATACAGGCCATGGTTTTTGCTATCACTTGTTATGCATCAGAGAGCTGGACAATGACTAAGAAGGATAGAAAGAGAATTGATGCCTTTGAGCTGTGGTGCTGGAGAAGAGTATTGAATGTACCATGGACTGCTAGGAAAAAAAAACAGATTCATCCTGGAAAGGGTTAAACTAAGGAGCTCCTTGGAGGCAAGGATTCTGAAGCTTCACCTGATGTACTTCAGACATGTTGTAAGGAGGGACCAGTCCTTGGAGAAGGACATCATGTTGGGAGGGTAGAGGGACAGTGCAGGAGGGGAAGGCCCTTGATGAGATGAATTGATTCAGTGACTGGGGTAATTGGGATGGGTGTGTTGGAGAAATGTGATTGGTGCAGGATAAAGCAGGGTTTAAGGCTGTTTGTTGTACATAGGGTCGCTATGAGTCACAAGACACTCGATGGCACATAACAACAACAACATACAAAATGGAATTAAATTGTTTTGATCCATGAGGTATGAATGAGTGATTTTTGAAAGCAGAGCACCAAGATTTTTCCTAATCATAGTCTTGAAGCTCATAGTAATCTGATCAACACCCAGGTCAGCACTGAGAGATGTGTGGTTGCTACTCCTATGGAAAGAGAAGCAAACTCTAATCTCCTCTATAGAAGACAAGAATGATACCACTTAACTATTATTGTCCTGATGAAAAACAAGAGCCAGCAAAATAAATATACCATGAAGAATGGCCAGTCAAGCAGAAAAGGAAAACTCACTAAAACAAAACAAAGACACAAACCTACAAATTCTACAGTCTCACCAGAAAAGTGAAAACTGGGTTTTAAGAAGGAAAGTGTCATTAGCTTAGTCATGTAAACTCATACATAATTTCTAGAAACAGAAAGCAGAATAAGCAGATAAAACTGCTAACAGAATGGTGGTGGTGGTGGTGGTGGTGGTGGTGGTGGTGGCTGCTGTGTAACTTCGAGTTGTAACTGACCCACGGCTGACAGTCCCGTGATTTTCAGCGGTGGTAAATTGCACGGGAGGAGACTGACCATCCTTGGGAGGAGGAGTAGCTAATGGATTTGAGCTGTGTGCCTTTGAGATTGCAGTGAATCTTCTAACAACTAGACTCTAGAGTAGGTAGAACATTAATAATAGATTTGCTTGTTTCAATTAAAACTAGACTCTGACTTTTGTTTTGATTTGGATCTAATTGCTACATTTCCTAATGCATCTACTGGCCATTTGAATGTCGTTCTTTGTGAAGAGTCTTTCAATGCTTTTTGTCCTTTTTTGTGATTGAGTTATACATCTTGTTCTTGGGGAGACCCTGTAGTATACTGTAAATTTTAGTTATGTGACCCAATGAAATATCATCTCACTCTAACACCAGCAGCAAAGTTTATCAAACTATAAATGTTGAAGAGATTAGAAATCTTATTCAGTGCTGGTGGGTTTGTAAAATGGTTCAATCACTATGGAAGACAGTTTACAGTTTCCTCAAACAGCTGAACACAGAAATCCCTTATGACTCAGGTATTCCCCTGAAATTGCTAGGATATAAGCAAAGAAAATCAGAACAGAGATGCAAATGGGAATCTGGATACCAGTGTTCATAACAGCATTATTCACAATAGCAAGAAAATGCCCATCAACAAATGAATGGATTGAGAAATCACAGTATAGTTACACAATGGAATACCATGCAGCATTAAGGAATAACTACTTCCTAAAATACTATGTAACATGGGAGAAACTAGGGAGCATTACATTGAGTGAAATTTCTCAGTAACATAAGGACAAATATTGTATAAAGTCACTGAAGTCTGTGACAATAAGAAAACAACGGAGAAAGATATGTGTAAATGTTCTAAAGGGGCAGGAGAAAGAGAGAAGGGACAGAAAAAGGTGGGAGGAGAGGAGAGGCAGAATGAAGGGGAAGGGGGAATCCCTGGGATGGCAGAGGTTGCTGTGTGTCAGGGGTGGTGAAGGATTGGGAACTGTTTGATAAAAACTTGAGAAAATGAGGTATAATGGACATAGACCAATATTAACTAATTTGAAAAATATGATGCATGAGAATAATTGCTTAAAACACAGGTACATGAATGAAACACTATATATATGAATACTTATATAATATATACTTATATGAATACTTATATAAAACTTAAGGTACATGTATAAAGCACAATGTATATAGAGGGAAAAACAACAACAAACCAACCAGACTCAGATAAAATCTTTCTTTAGTGCTTACCAAAAAAAAAAAATTCATATAAAATGAGATTATTCACTATGGATTTCAATACCCTTTATGGTTGAAACATCAAAGTAAAACAAATATTTGAAAATTAAAATCAAGAGGGGAAAGTCATGAAACTCAATAAGAAGAAAATTACACTTGATGAAAATGGAAAAAAAACAACAACAAAGAAAAACAGAATGAGATGGAGTGCAGCTGATGTGGGAGGACGATAGGCCATGACTCCTGCGCAATGTGCTGCCCTGAACATCCACCAGAGGGTCAGCTTTGGGTCGGAACCAACGTGATGTGACACAGCAACAGTAAGAACAATCATCAAATAGGGGCAGAGTGAGTTGATATGACATACTTTTAAAAGAAAAGCCAATACAAAACCACTACAATAATTTATGCACATAAAAATCTTACTCTTAAAATCTGTACCTAAAGTATTGATAAACAGGAATACACAAAGACGTAATAAGAATAAGTGACAGAAACTATGGGAAAATATATGTCAGATAAAAATGATATTCTTAGTAGCTGAAGATGATGAAAGCATTAAAGATAGTTTCATGTAAATATTAACATAAAACTTGTTTACTGTACTCAAGTCAGTTCGGACTCATAGAGACTATCTCTTAAGTTTCTGAGGTTCTAATTCCAATGAGACAAGATGTCTTTCTCCAAACAAGCTACTGACTGGTAGTAAATCTAAATTGCCAGAGTAAGCAGCATTTTCATCAGTATCACAACACACCACAGATGTTGCTAATAAATAAACCTTCTTAAAAGATAGGTGTTATTTCCAAAATTTACATACCAAAATTTCCTCACATAATAAACTGCATGATGATAAAGAAAAGTTTGAAGTTATGAATAATTTCACTTTACTTGGATACATAATCAGCATCAGTGGAAGTTAGAAACAAAAAATCAAAATACAGATTGCGTTGAGCAAATCTGTCACAACGGTCTTCTTTTAAAGTGCTAAAAACATGTACATTTAAAGATTTAGGTGCACCTGACTCAAGGTTGGATATTTCCACTTGCTTCATATGCACATGAAGACTGGACAATGAATGAGAAAGTCTGATGAGTGGGTGCCTTTGAATTGTGGCGAAAGTGAGTGCTTTGCTTATATTACAGACTGGTAAAACAATAAACAAATCTGTGTTGGAAGAAGTAAAACAAGAGGGCGTCTCAGAAGCAAGGATGTGGAAAGTACACCATTTTCAGCTACCTGAGAAATTTCTCTAAAGCAGCCTTAATTTAAATATTGTTGCCAGAACCAACAGGTGCTTCCAAGTTATTGTGAATAAAATGTCTTTAATATTTTTGTAGAGTCTTAAAGATTTTGTATTAATTCAATATAAACATTAAGGTAATTAAATAAAGTCAGACATATCAATATTTCATAATATATTGATTACATAATTACCATCATGAAGAAGAATCTAATAAACTCAACAAGAAACGTAAGTAAGTATTCAATAAAAAAAATAATCAATTTTGTATATTCAAGTTTGTCCATAACATAAAAAGACAGACTAGATAGATACTTGAAGAAGAAGTGCATTTAAATATATATAAATTTTATTAAAGGAAGAAATGAAATAATTTGGGACATTATGTCTCTGCAATTTGAAATTCCAGATGTGATTAAGATCCAGAAAATCAAAACTGTATCATAAATATTCATCATTTGTACTATTCTGTGTTCAATAGAAGATATAAACTATAATACAATAGCTAGTATTTTTAGAGATGTTACTCTGATTTATCTTTTGAAATATGTTTTTCACTTTCCACATTCCTGAAGGCATTTCCGCAAACTGAACAACTTGAAGGGCTTATAAGGTTTCCATTATCTGCCTTTCTTCTCTTTCTCTGTGCCGTTAATAATTTATCAGTCCCTAATGATAAAGCTTTCTCAATGCTCTAGTCCAACTTTTTAAGGAAGTTGGAACATCAAGTATTCGCCAAGTTATTAATTTATGGACTCTACTGTTTTAGTATAATATATCATGGTTACAATACAGATGACTTTGAGTTGTTCCTTATTTTCAATTCCTTCTAAATTAAAAAAAATTTATTGTACTTTTTCTATTATTAGCAAGTGAGTATATAATAGAATGCATATTAAATATAATA
>NW_006399754.1:25129942-25131425 GCF_000299155.1 Elephantulus edwardii
TGCGGCAATGAAGGAGTGAAAGCCCAGAATCCCTGTGAATGTTCATTGAAACTAATAAAATTTAATAATAATAAATAGAAAGAAAAAATAAATCTGCGTGCAAGTAAACTGCTTCTCTTTCATCACAGAACAACTGGTTATGAGCTGCTGACTTTGATTAGCAGCCCTAGTATGAAATCTGCCACTATGCGCCCAATTAATGCTATAAATAATTAAAAGGATAAAATCAGATAATGAATGCAAATAGCCTAGTACATGAGATGTTGTCAATAAATGACGCCTCTTATTTTTGAAAAAAAAAAAAAAAAGATGTAAACGTCTCATAGTGGACTCACCAGCAGCTTCTCAGATGCTGTCACTCCATGGTGGGAAATTGCCCATCTTTCTCTCTCAGAGCAGATGGTTGACTCAATGTCCTGCCTTTGGCTTAAGTGCAACTCCCTATTCACGAGGCCCCCAGAACTCCCTTCTGTGCTCAGTGATACCGAATTCTTCAGAATATCCTTTTTATAGTTTCTTCAGGTGTTATAGAATCAGTTACTTTAAAAGGAGATCGATCAAGATAATTTGATTTTCATCCAAGTGACCACCAACAAATTAGATGAAATCAAACCAAAACAACAACTTAAAAACAAAAAAAAAACCCCATACAACAAGCAAACCAAAAAAAACAACAGATCACTAATACACTTTAAGTTTAGAGTAAATGACACAGCAATTCAAAATCTATCGGGTGACATGTTTAAATCACGAGTCAATGAGGTGATACATAGAAGGTGATAAAAAGATATTGATTCAAAATAAATTATTACTTGAAGCACATACTGGAAAAGATAAGAAATTACATATGGGCTTAAATATGAATTACAACTTAATATCAAGGAAAAGATTTCCACAACTAGATCAATAGGCAACTATTAACTACTGATGAAGAACAGATAGAAGTTATCAATGTTTCATTTTACTTAGATCATGTCTATGAGTCACCTGTGACTCATAGCAACTCTGAGCTGTCTCTCTACCCTTCCAAGCATGGTGTCCTCCTCCAAGGACTAGTCCCTCTGGGAACATCACTAAAGTGTGTGAGATGTCAGTCAGAGCTTCAAAATCCTTGCCTCTAAGGAGCAACTTCGTTTCACCCTCTCTAGGACAGATATGTGTGTTCTCTTGGCAGTCTATGAAATGTTCAATACTCCTCTCTAGCACCACAACTCAAAAGCATTGATTCTTCTTATGTTATCCTGAGTCATTGTCCTACTCACTGATACATAACAAGTACATCTTGGGGCTTTAGGCTGCCATCGTTGTTCTTTAGGACTCTAGAGAGGTCCCTGACAGAAAATTTTCTCAGTACAATTAATATTTTTGTATCTCAATTCCTGATGCTAGGAATGTTGATTTGTAATCAAGCAAGCTGAAATTGTCAGCCATCTCAATCTATTCTCCATTTGTCACGGTGCTGCCAATCAGCCCAGTGGTGAGA
>NW_006399754.1:25131870-25134324 GCF_000299155.1 Elephantulus edwardii
CAGGACATGATCTTTCCAATCGGTATACATATGAAAGCTGGACAATTAATAAGGATGACGGGAAAAGAATTGATGCCTTTGAGCTACAGTGTTAGAAAAGGGCACTGAGCATCCCATGGAAATCAAAGAGAACAAATAAATATGTCTTGGAGAGGGTGAAGCGAAAATGCTCTTTGGTTACAAGAATGATGAGGCTTCACCGCACATACCTTGGACATGTTGCTAGGTGGAGCTATTCCTTGGAGAAGGATATGATGCTTGGAAGGATGAAGGGTCAACAAAGAAGAGGAAGACCCTCGACCATGTGATTTGACATGGTGAGTGCAAAAAAGGGCTGTAGTGTGTCAGAAAGCATGAAGATGACACAGAATAGTGTAGGATTTAGATCTGTTGTTCATAGGGTCACTGCGATTCATACCTAACAACAACTAAAGCTTAACTGCAGTGTTGTTTACATAATAAAGAAAGTTCTCATGACATGGTCTACATGCAGTTGCATTGCTAAATCAAAGATGCCCCCTCTCTGGTGGTCAAGATCACCAAGAAATGAAAAAGATGGACAATTTCCTGTGTGATTTACAGCCTCCATAAACCCATCAGAGGATCACCTATGACTTACTTCCAACTAGATATCAATGAGTTCTTTTTAGTTTAAACTCATTGATTTAAACATATATGAATGGATTCTGCTAAATTTATATCACTCTCAACATTATAACAACTCAAGTTTGAAATATCTCTTTGAACTCACAAAGTCTTCTCTTATCTCTGCGAAGTGAAAATTATGATTTTACTGCAGACTCCAGTGAAGAACTGGTCAACCTTCTTTTTGTGAAATTTTACCTTGTCAAGAAATTCCATATATCATATTCTGTGAATGCTTTCTACAATTTCACATAAAGATTTTTAAAGTTCTCTTTAAAGATGAGTAGTAGTCTATTGTACTAAATGTTGTTTTCACATTTTAAAAAAATGACAGGTATTTAGACTAATTCCAACTTTCTTCTGCTTTCCTGAAAATTGCCGCTATGGCCATTACTGCACAAGTCTTTTTAGTGGACAGAGGTTAATTTGTTTTTTTAAAATTCTACTTTTATTGATATTTATAGTGATGTAAAACAAAGCACTGTGAAGACAAAAGCCAAAATGTAAATGATATATATTTAGTAAGTAAACAGTTGAGTATGTATTACTATTTATTATTTATTTTTTAAAACAATGTTATTTATCAACTATCAAAAAATTATCAGAGCACCAGTTTGTAGTACTCTAGTGTTTAATGTGTGTGTGTGTGTGTGTGTATACAATGCTGAAGTTTACACCAGGGTGTAAAAATCCAGCAGAACTTCCTGGATGTAATGATTACCTGGTACTGCTGTTAACAGAAACACCACAAATGAGTAGTTTTATAGTTCAGAAATCCATTTTCATATTGAACCTCTAAAATATCCCACTCATCAATTTTATCCTCTTCAGACTGTGCATTTATGGCTGTAGACTAGGCCTTCTAAACTTGGTTCCAGTTTGTCTCATGAACTTTATGATTTTGAACTTTACTCCCAAGTCTCTGATCTGCCTTGGGTTGATTTTTGTGTATGGTGTGGGAGGTAGATCCTGTTTCAGCTTTATGCAGGTGGAAGTCCAGTTTATCAAGAACCATTTGTTGAACAGAGGAAGATATTCAAATGGCCAACAGACACTTAAAGAAATGATCCAAATCACTGGCTATAAGAGAGATACAAAACAAAATCACAATGTGATATCATCTCATTCCAGTAGCAGTGGCAAAGTTTAACAGGACAGCAAGTAATAAATGGAAGAGATGTGGTGAGAAAGGAGCTGTTATACATTGTTGATGGGATTGTAAAACGGGACAACCACTTGCCAAGTTTTGCTTGTGTGTGATATTAGTGATATTGTTCAATAATTTGGATCACCTTTTTTGGGAATGGGAATAATATGGATTTCTTCCAGTCAATTGGTCAGGTAGTTGTCCTCCATATTTCTTGGCCCAACCTGGTGAGCATGTGCAGGCCACCATGTATCTGTTGCCATATGTCAATTTTTATTTTGCCAATTCCTGACATTTTTTTTACAAATTCCAATTCCTGGAAATTTTTACAATTCCTTCAAAGCAGCCTGAACTTCCTCCTTCATCATCATCATTGCCTCTTAAGGAACATATGTTTTTTCTTGAAATTCTTCTGGGTCAGCCAATTCTTTTCTGTATGATTTGGTGACTCAATAAATCCTCCTGTCTCTCTCCTTCTCCTCCTCTTCTTCTTTTTGTTGTGTATCATTGTATTAGATCCAACTGGTACATGAGGAGATTGCCCCTCCTTCTTCAATGGAGCATCTGATGGATTTGAACCCCATGCCTTTGAGATTGTGGTGTAATTTCATCTTTTTTGGTACAGATACTCTAGAAGAAGAATGTAGTCTCTGCTCTGTAGG
>NW_006399754.1:25134424-25136134 GCF_000299155.1 Elephantulus edwardii
ATCTTCAACAAACATTTTCACTTATGTGGACCTAAGACTTCTCAGAAATAGCCTGTTACTAATCTTAGCAGGATGAAGTGTTAAAATATAATCTAAAGCAAAATTTTATCTTGCTGACACAAATAATGAATAAGTACACTATCTAAACTCCCAAGTTCTAGTCTTTTTTTTTTTTGCAAACTCTCATTTGCCCCATTTTTTAGCATATCACTTGTTTTTCTGTAGTATCTTATATAATTAAAAAGGAATCATTGGGCATATCCAGAATTGAGCTTTGAGAGCTTACAGCTCAAATCCAAGTTCATTGTACATTTCTCATTCTTCTAGGTTAGAGACGGGAGCCCTGGTGGCCTCATTGTAAGAAGCTTTGCTGCAATCATGAAAGTGTGCGCTAAGAAGCCACCAGCTGTTCCGTGGGAGAAGGATGGACAATTTCCTCCCAAGTGATTAACTGCCTCTAAAAACCCGCCAGAGGACAGCTATGGGTCAGTTCTGACTCTCCAGTACACAATAACAACATGTTACAGTGGTTTATGATTTTAACAAGCATTTCAACACTAGTGCACACATCACCAGTCATCCTGGATCATGAACAGTTTGTAAGTCTTTAGTAACTAAAGTAATATATGTTAGGGTTTTGTTGTTGCTATGGAAGCAGTCAGCATTTAAATCTGGATTTCTGTATCAGATTTCTATTGCCATAATTAGACTGTATAAGAAAGCAATTTAATTTCAAAGGCTTTAAACAACGAATATTTGTTCACCCTCGAGTTTACAGATAGGCTTTTTTCCACTTTTTTTATTTTGCTGAATAGGGATGTGTATTTCTTCCTATTTTCTGCTAAGCTACAGCAGGATTTTTTTTTCTTTTTGCTGTCAGATTGGACAGTAAGGCAATTTTTGCCTTGTTTAATTCATAATCTAACAGTAGATTTAGGCATGTTCTCTGGCAATAACACAGCTTCTTAAGTAGCAATAAGAGGTTTCTTACCTGATTTCATGCTTTCAAGATTAAGAGGGAGACCTGTAAATCAGAAGGCAAAATAAATGACTCAAGCGAGAGGAGAATTGGGATTGTTAATGGAATTGACTGACAACACCTTTCCCGACTAAAGCTTGAGTGCCTTGTGCTTCCTGTAATAGCTTGTCTAGTCACTCTCCTACTTTAATTTGTCAATATGCACTGCGATTCTGAACTTGACTGATCTGGTCCTTAGACGTTTTTATTGAAGCTGAACACTCAGACTCAGGAGATTCATTGTTTCTATATTGCCATGGAAATTTAGTCCTTGCAACCAGGCCACTGGAATTATTGGAATCTTGATGTGAGAAACCATTGAACAATACTTTAGAATGCCCCATGTGTCAAGCGCTGTATCAATCTGATCAAATGCAATTATAGAAATTTCAGTGACCAGTAGGCAGTATAATCAGAGAGAATTCAGTTCAGATCATATCAGGAATGAAAAAAAGGTCAAGTGGTGTGTGAGAAGCAGCTTAGTATTTTATTCAAAGGTACTGTGCGGTTACAACTCCATAGCACAATGAAATCAGGAAGCATCTGCAGTTGAGTAATCAGAAGTTGTTCTGTAACGACCCAGTGCTCATGTGTCGCCATCAAGATGTAAACGTCTCTATTCTAGAGAATGTTCCATGCACTTTGGAGAAGAAGGTATACTGTGCTTTTTTGGGGTGCATTAGTCTATAGAT
>NW_006399754.1:25143889-25146783 GCF_000299155.1 Elephantulus edwardii
CAGCTTTATGCAGGTGGAAGTCCAGTTTATCAAGAACCATTTGTTGAACAGAGGAAGATATTCAAATGGCCAACAGACACTTAAAGAAATGATCCAAATCACTGGCTATAAGAGAGATACAAAACAAAATCACAATGTGATATCATCTCATTCCAGTAGCAGTGGCAAAGTTTAACAGGACAGCAAGTAATAAATGGAAGAGATGTGGTGAGAAAGGAGCTGTTATACATTGTTGATGGGATTGTAAAACGGGACAACCACTTGCCAAGTTTTGCTTGTGTGTGATATTAGTGATATTGTTCAATAATTTGGATCACCTTTTTTGGGAATGGGAATAATATGGATTTCTTCCAGTCAATTGGTCAGGTAGTTGTCCTCCATATTTCTTGGCCCAACCTGGTGAGCATGTGCAGGCCACCATGTATCTGTTGCCATATGTCAATTTTTATTTTGCCAATTCCTGACATTTTTTTTACAAATTCCAATTCCTGGAAATTTTTACAATTCCTTCAAAGCAGCCTGAACTTCCTCCTTCATCATCATCATTGCCTCTTAAGGAACATATGTTTTTTCTTGAAATTCTTCTGGGTCAGCCAATTCTTTTCTGTATGATTTGGTGACTCAATAAATCCTCCTGTCTCTCTCCTTCTCCTCCTCTTCTTCTTTTTGTTGTGTATCATTGTATTAGATCCAACTGGTACATGAGGAGATTGCCCCTCCTTCTTCAATGGAGCATCTGATGGATTTGAACCCCATGCCTTTGAGATTGTGGTGTAATTTCATCTTTTTTGGTACAGATACTCTAGAAGAAGAATGTAGTCTCTGCTCTGTAGGAACATCATTGTTTTTTCAGCTTCTGAGTCCTGGTTCCTTGCAGATTTTCATGAGTTTAAATTTATTTTTATCATATTTCTGCATTAATTAACAACTTTTTACATTTAAACATTTAGTTGCTCAGGACTTGTATAATAATCTTGGTTAATTATCCACAGATGCAGAAGCAATGATGTGCATCATGTATTTGAAGGACACAATTTAATTCATGAGACAAATGAAAACAGATTAAAGGGATATGCATTTCAACCTCTGAAAATTTGAAGATAAAATCCTAAGAATCAGAGCATATTATTTTCCAAGATTCTCAGAGATGGAAGATGACACTGACCTCAATAATGCCACTGACCATGAGATATGTGTGAATTACCGAAGCACTAAATGTCTTTGTACAAGGATAGTCATGTGTTGAGGGAGCTCTGGTGGACTAGTGGTAAGGAGCAGTACTGTGATCATCAAAGACAGTTCAAATTCATCAGTTTCTCTGTAGGAGAAAGATGGGCAAGCTCCTCCCATGAGATTAAATGCCTCTGAAAACTCACTGAAAGCTCAACTATGGAATGGTTCTGACTCATTGGTACTCAACAACTACATCAGCTCTTAGACAAAAACTAAGCATAACAAATGGAAAAGCAATTAAATATAATGTGGCATTGATAAAAATTAGTTGCTTAATATAACAATGCATTTTATAATTGAAAACTATGATAGATAAAACTACTTTGACTTAAATTCATAGTTCTCTAATATACAACAGCAAAAACCTCATCTTGAGCCATCTTCACAATCACTAATTTTAACAATATAATAGAAAAAGATCATAATAGGTAAATAAAGAAGTGTTGTTGTGTGATGTTGAGTAGAATAAACCCATAGCTGACCTTACAGGTGTTTTCAGAAGCTGTAAATCATACAGAAGAAAATGGTAAATATTTCTTCCTGGAACGCGATGGAGAAGTCAAACCATGTACTTTGGATTGGCAGTGCAACTCCTTACCTATATACGATCAGATCTCCCAAGATAAGCAAACACATAGGAATAATATTGTGCATATTTTGAATGGATTAAATTGGAAAATGTGGCATTATTGCATGTGATGATGACACAAGGATATAAATTAACTTAAATATTGGTATTTCAGAGAAACAAGTTAATAAATTAGCAAACAATAATTTGAATATTAGAATGAATATAGAAAATTTGATAGAAAGTTTCTCAGAGATTTGTGTTTCAAACCTTGTTTTCAAAACTAACAGCATAAATAATAGCAGAGACTCTGAACAATAGCAGTTGCCTTTATAAAATTAACCCGTGTTTTCTTTTGAATAATGATTGTCAAGATTCTGTATTTATTATACAGTAAATATATAAACATAGGTTACACTGTAAATCCAGTTAAATTTATATATGTATATAAACACAGGTACCTTTATCTTTAAATGGATTCTTAATTTATGATAATATTTATTGTTGTTGTTATGTGCTGTCCAATTGCCTGTGACTCATAGTGATCCTATGTAAAATAGCTCTGAACCCTCCCTGTCCTGAGCCAATCACATTGCCTCCAGCACATCCATCCCATTAACCCAGTCACTGTGTCAATCCATCTCATCCAGGGTCTGCCTCTCCTACCTGATCCTCCAACTTTCTGAGCATGATGACTTCTCCAAAGACTGGTTCCTACTGGCAACATGCCCATAGTGAGAGAGAGGGAGCTTCAAACTCCCTGCTTCCAAGGAGCAATTTGGTTTCACCCTCTCCAGGAGAAACATTATATTCTCTTGGCAGTCCATAGTATGATCAATACTCTTCTCCAACAACAAAACTCAAGTAAAACAATTCTTCTTCTAGCATCCTTAGTCCCTGTCCAGCTCTCTGGTGCATAGTAAGTATTTGTGAAGACTATGGCTTGGATCGGGAACTTCTTAGTCTCTAGATTGGCATTGTTGATTTTCAGTAGTCTGATGAGGTCTTTGACAGGAGGTTTTTCCAATGCAATTCATCTTTTTAATATTTTGACTGCTAGTGCCATAATGGGTGACTGGAATGCAAAAGTTGG
>NW_006399754.1:25149693-25157185 GCF_000299155.1 Elephantulus edwardii
CCATGCAATATTTCTTGCTCTGTTCTAACAACTGCTTACTGGTCCAGGTATAGGTTTCACTTGAGCATATTCCGGTGTTCTGGGATTCCCATTTCTCTCAATGTTAACCACAATTTGTTGTAGTCCACACAGTTTAATGCTTTTACATAGTCAATGAAACATAGATAAACATTCTTCTGACACTCTGCTCCCAGTAAAGATCCATCTGACATTGTCAATAATGTCGCCAGTGCTCCGGCTTCTTCTAAACCCAGGTTGCACTTCTGGCAGTTCTCTGACACTGTACTGTTTAAGTCACCTTTGATAATCTTCACCAAGATTTTGCTTGTGTGTGATATTAGTGATATCTGACAATTTCCAGACACTCTGTTTAATCATTTTTTTTAAATGGAAATAAATATAGATCTATTCCAGTCAGGTGACCAGATAGTTTTCCTCACAGCCTGGTGAATGCTTACAAGTTTGCATCTGTTTGTTGAAATATGTCAATTGGTATTCCATCCATTTTTTATGATTTGGTTTATTTTTACCTATTCCTTCAGAGCAACTTGAATTTTCTCCTTCATTGCCATTGCTCTTTCCTCGTAATGTTACAAGAATATATATATGTTTGAATATATATATAATTTTTTTCCTGTGTGTGAGCCTTTTATGCCAGTAAAAATTTTCATCCTTTTGTTATTGACTTATTTCACTTGAGATAGTGTTTCTAGATTTATCTGTTGTGTAGTATTTCCCAAATTCATTGTTCTTCAGAGTTTTTCAGTATTCAATTGTGTATATATACCATTTTTTGTTCATTCATGTATCAATGGGTAGTTTCCATTTCTTTGCTATTATAAATATTGCGACCATGAACATGGGTGGCATATTTGTGTGACAGCTGTTAATTTTAGGATATTTATCTACTATTATTACTGGATAAGATAGCATTTTTGTTGCCAACATTTTAAAGAATCAAACTAGTTTTCAAGATGGTTACACCCTTTGCCCGTCCCACCAGCAGTTTAGTGAGAATTCCGATCTCCATACATTCACCAATGTTTGCCAATTGCTAATCTTTTTGCTATTGATGCTGGATGAGAAGAAATCTCATTGTCCTCTTGATTTATATTGTTCTAATTTATTCTAGAAGGCTGGTGGGTAAGGAACTGTGCTGCCAACTCAAAGGCAGATGCTTCTAATTCACCAGCTGATCTGCAGGAAAAGGATGCGAAATCTCTTCTCTTGTGATTTACAGTCTCCGAAAATCTGCTGGAAAATCAGTATGAGAAGGTTGCGACTTACCGTGTTGTTGTGAACAGCTAATTTTATTACATTTTTCTTCATGTGCTTGCAGGTCACTGGATCGTCTTCTTTGAAGTTTCTTTTCATGTCTTCAACCAACTTTTAAAAAATGTGTTGTGTTGTTTTTTTTTTTCCTTGTTGAGGTGTTGAGTATTTTTTGTTTGGGTTTTTTGTTTTTTTTTAGAGATCATTCTTTCATCAAATGTGGTATTGCCAAACGTTTCTCTTCCTGTTTGTAGGTTCTCTTTTAAGTATTTCCTAAGAACATGCACAGAACTAAGTGCTTGAGTTGTGTGACTGAATTAATTGTTGCTAATGCATATATAAAAACATTGTCCTATTTTTATTTCCTGAATTAGCTCTCATGTAGCTAATGTGCCCAAATATATAACACTTCAAGTGTACCTATGAAAATACTGAAAGAAAAAAAAAGAAAATACTGAGAAAGAGGGTTGCAGAGTTGACAAGAAAAATATTTTAACATGTATATTTGTTTAAAATGGTATCCTTTCCTTACATATTTGATAAACTGATTTTTTTATTAAATAATGTTTATTTGTTTAATGAGTATGAGAAAGGAGGGAGAAGGGAGTAGATATTTTAATAAATAGTTAAGCTAGGTGAAAAGAAAGGCAATATATAACAAGAATTTAGTTAGACATTGTAATGAATTAATTACATTAATTGGTTGTAAGGGTTGGAATGCCAAAACCAAATGACTGTGAATTAGTGAATGAAAAACCAATGTTTTCCAAACTTTCATTCCAATTAAAAAAAACAAAAATGAAAGCATTTTAAAAGTCAGTAAACATAACAAAACTGAATGTTTAATTCTAAAAAAAAACCCAAAAAGCAAACAAACAAACAAAAAGCCTAACACAACCCTCTTCTGTCTGAGTTATTGAGTGGTTGCTGAAAACAAATGCCACACATGAGTGCCTTCAGAGAACATCATGTATTCATAAAATATTAATAAAATGTATTTTATTACTGTTTCGGAGTCAAAAATCCAATTATATGTAACGAAGGAGGCGTGTTGGCTTACATGCAAAGTTAAGGAAGGGCCAGGAGAATTGGACAAATATCAATGAGGCAAAGGAGAAAGCGAACCCAAGTGGAAATGAGTTAGTTCCCCAAATGCTGTCATATTGTGGCGGTTACAATCAGTGCCCCAGAATCGTAAATTGCAAAATGGGATATATTAGTAGGTTTTGTTATTATTCACCTAAACTGCCATAACGTATTTTTTTTTTACTTTTTATTTTTTAATGTATTTTAATGAAATACATTATTTCCATGTATTTAACGACTTTAGATTTCCATTCATTCATTGTTGCATTCATTCATTTTCCTCCCCACCCACCCCTCATCCCCAGTTCACTTTTCTCTTTGAAAAGTAAAAAAAAAAGTAAAAGAAAAAAAAAAGATTCATTGTTATACAATCCACACCCCTTCACAGTCCACTCCACTATGCAGCTTTCATTCTGGACTCTTGTCACGACAATACCTAATCATATAATCCTCCTAAACACTTCTCTCCCTCCTTTGTTCTAATGCATTACATTATTTAACCCTCTTAAGTTTCCCCCTAACCCCAACTCCAATGTCAGTCCCGCTTTACCATAGTGGCACTATGCAATATTTGTCCTTTTATAACTGAAATATTTCACTCAGCATAATTTTAGTAAGTCAAATTACTCAAGATTACAGTTGATACTGAGAGTATTAAATAAGTTTGAGTATCATAGTTAAAGCATTATGCTGTTAATAAGACGTTCAGCAGATCAAAGCCACCAAACAAGGATAGGGAAAAGATGAATTCACAGCCTTAGAAATCCTACTCTGAAAACTCTTAGAAAACTCTATTCTGCCCAATAGGGTCACTGAGATGGAATTTGTGAAATAAGAAATAAAAGCTGGAATTTCTGAAGTAAGTAATGATTGAAATAAGAGAGGTGGAGTTTACTTTCTAACTGTACTCTTTGGACTCTGGAAACTACACTATTTAACAGGGAGATCTCTGATGATTGGGGTTAAAATATGTTGTTAAATGAAAGGGAGCACCAGTGGCTTAGTGGTAGAGCTGTGCTCCCAATGCAAAGGAAAAGGGTTTGAATCCACAAGCAGCTCTGTGGGAGAAGGAAGGGCAGTCACCTTCTATGTGATTTACAACCTCTGAAAACCGTCTGGAGGGTCAGCTGAATTGGTTGAAACTGACTGGGAAATTCAATGGCATTTCACCTTCATTTTTTAATACAGGAGAAATGTTATACTAGATATAGTAGATTAAGATCTGAAAAACAGGCCTTGAGTGGGAGTTTTTTTGGAAGTCGTAGTATTCTTTATGTAGTTATTATTTTAATTTGCCAAGCTACCATCAAAGTAAAAAAGAAACAACAAAAACAAACCACAAAAACACAATGACAAAAAAACTATTAGTAAATGAATTTTATAAATTAATATGATATTAAAATGTCTTATTGCATAAGGATTTGGTAAATATTGACAATTTAGCGTAGTTTTAAATGCTGAATTCTGGTGCATATTGTCTATTTTCAGGTTGTTTTTTATACTGGATCGAAAACTCAAATTTTATAAATTACATATCTGGGGAATGAATTACAGTTAATTTACTATGTCATTCTTGGAAGTGTGAAGGGACAGCACAGGAGACAGAGACCCCGGATGAGATGGATTGATAAAGTAATTGGGGCAAAAGGAGTTGGTGTGTCGGAATTAGTGAGACTGGCTCGGGACAGAGCAGGGTTCAGAGCTGCTGTACATAGGGTTTCTAGGTGTCACAGGTGATTCAACAGCACACAACAAAAACAACCTCAGAGAGTGTCACAAGGATAAATACTGCATAAGACCATTATTGTAAATATAGAAGGATAACTAGTAAAACATGTATGTGGATCCAAAGGGGAAGATGTGGGAGTTAGAGGGGTGAAGATGGGTAGGTGGGAAATCACAGGGTTACATCATTTGGTGAGTGGAGGGAGGAGGGGAAGGAAATGGGAAGGCATCAGACGGGGACATGAAAAGACTGGGGTCACGATGGGCAAGGTTCAATGGTGATTGATTATATGATACACAGTATGAATGAAGAAGAGTGTGAAACACGATGTATACAAACTTTTCAAGGCAACTAATACAAAATTTAAAAAAAATTACCACGATTGACAAATCCTGAAGGAACGCATTGTATATCTACTAGAAAACATTTCAAATTTAAATGGAATATGTATATTTTTATTTATATTTTTTAATTATTTGAGATGTAGGAGAGCTGACATAATTAAGTCTGTCTTTTAAAATAAATATTGATTTATTTTAGAGATCAAAGATTTCTATTAGCACAGAGGTTAAGCCCTCAGATAGTAACTGAAAGATTGGAGGTTGAAATCCACCAGCTTCTCTACAAGAGAACAGAGAATTGAGAGAGTGTGTAAGGGCTGCGTGTTCTTCCACCATATATATTCAATTTGTATGCTGAGCAAATTATATGAAAAGCTGGACTCAATGAAGAGGATTACATTTCAATTTCAAGGAGACAAAGGAACCACTGGAACAAAAGGCAACATCATGATGGATGGCGAGGAGATTGAAACTGTCAATAGCTTCATCTTGCTTCAATACACAATTGACACCTTTGGTACCAGCAGTCAGAAAATAAGGAGATGCATTGCACTGGGAAAATCTGCAATTAAAAACATCTTCAAAGTATTGAGGAGGAGTGATGTCAGTTTGAGGACTAATGTGTGTCTGATTCAGTCCATAGTCTTTCCAATCACTTGTTTCACATCTGAGAGCTGGATTATGTATAAGGATGATAGGAAAATAATTAATACCTTTGAGCTCTGATGTTGGCGAAGAGCACTAAACATCTCATGGATGACCAAGAGAATGAACAGATACGTCTTGGAGAGGGTGCAGCCAGTAGGCTCTTTGAAGACAAGAATGACGAGGCTTCACCTCACATAATTTGGGCATGTTGCTAGGAGGGTCTATTCCTTGGAAACGGACATGATGCTGGAAAGAGTGGAGGGTTGACGAAGGAGAGGAAGCCCCTCAGTAGATGGACTGATACGGTGAATGTGCAATAGGCTCTTGTGTGTTAGGAAGTGTGAGGATGGCACAGGACAGGACTGGGTTCTCATCTGTTTTTCACAGGGTCTCTATGCATTGTACTCAACTCAGTGGCACTGAACAACAACAACAACAATAATAATTCTGCAACAGAAAATAGTAACAGTCAGCTCCTGCAAAGTTTACAATCATAGAAACATTATGGAGCCAGAGACCATGTTGCTATTATGTACCATAAAGTTGGAACTGAATCATAGGTAATGTCCCCGCAGGTTTTCAGAGGCAGTGAGGTTCACAGGAGGTGGTTGTCCATCTTATTCTGTGTGGCTTTATGTGGCTTAGATGGTCAAAGTACCTATTTTATGAACAGGAGATCCTGGATTTGAATCCTGGTAGGGTCTTGAGATTTCCCTTTGATGTTGCTTTAAGTTGGCAAGTTTATTTCTTGCTACTGACTTAGTAATTTGAATTTGTCTGGATGCTGTTATTATGTTAGCAGCAATTTAACAGGAGCTATATAATTTCTTGCATTTATGTTCTTTTAATATTTATACAGTAAGCTTTATAAACGCTTCCTGTTCCTGTTAGACTTTCTGATGGTATATTTATATTTCTAGGCATTTTAGTTCTTGGTTTGTGTCACTTTAGTCTTACTATTTCTGATGTTAATGTTTAATGTACTTTTGTCAGAAATATTTATTCTGCTTATTATTTTGCAAGATGATTTACACAAAATTCAATCTGCACTAAACCTCAATAATAGAAATCAATATTTTAAAACACTGACAGGAAAACAGCATAAACTATTTGAATATGAAAACTAGAACTATAATATTTCAGCTTTATTTTCCTAAGAGTTATAAAAATTCCCACATAGTGTATAAACTTGTTTATAATAGATCTGTTTTCTTAATTATATTATTTTGACAAAGAAAGTGAAACAATGAAAATAAATTCTTAAAGTATGGAAGTAGAAAATGTATATACATACATATATATTAAAAATATCACATGGAGTTGGTTTCACCTCATAATGACCCCTTGTGTGTCAGAAATGACTAATTTTTTAAAGTATATCAGCTGACCCTTCTTCTGTGATATATTTAAAAATTAGTTAGGAATGGGGTAGCAGCCTATGACTTTCACTAACTTCACAAAGGGAAAAAATACCTTCTAACAACAGTCATTGTCCAAAGCTAATGCTAATAGAAGTCATATATACCCTCTGCTTTCTATATTGCACATCTTCCACAAATTCTACACCAATTTTCCCTCAGTTCACTGCTCACTATTTATCTGCTGGTCTTAATAATATGTCACAACGGGCAGAGAGAACACACAGACACTACAACAAGCAATTCACTACATCAGAGCAAGGCTTAAAAAAAAAGTTTCTGTTTCAAGCTGAACTGGAATCATTTCTAAATGGCCAAGCCCACTTAATTGACTTAAGGATTTCCAGTAAGATACTGTAGTAGTGCAAGGGTCAAAGCACTTAGCTGTTAACCAAAAGGTTAGTGTTCAACTCCAATGCCTGGGAGAAAAATACAGCAGGTTTAATACTGAGATAATCAACATCTTCCAAAATTTCTTTGTATTTTCATGATTGAAGACACAACTATGCACTGCCCAGGTTTTTTTATATATACCACCTCAGAAGAGAATTTGTGAGGAAAAAAAAGAACAAGAGTGCTTTCTACCATTTATTTATAATTTCTATGAAATTATACAATGGTAACTTTGTTTAGGAGTTTTAAGTTCATGGCTATTGTGCAGGAGAAAGGGGTTTTAGGCTCATGATTGCAGTGAAGGAGAAAATTCTTGGCCACAGGAGATTAGTGGATACAGACTTTGAAACAATAAAGATAATGCATGAAATTAATAAGGTGCTTACCATCGTCTTCCCTTATACTATTACTCATTTTCACTGTCTTTCTTCCTATTTTAGATAGACTGTAAGTACAAGGAGTATAATAGTATCTGACAGAAAAGCATTCCACATAAAAGAGCAGATGAAAGACATTTACCAGTTAGAAAAAAGACTAATATTCAATGTCGCTGCCCACCCCACTACATGGTTGATTAGGTTTTGGGTTGGTTTTTTGTGTTTTTTTTT
>NW_006399754.1:25157540-25161861 GCF_000299155.1 Elephantulus edwardii
AATTACCAAAAAAAAATACACAAAAACTAATTCAGTCCTATAAGGACAAATACTATATAAGAAATACTGATTATTGTAATCAATAGAATTACTGTCTTACTGAAAAGTCTATAAAGAATAAAGATCTCCCTTGTATGAGTATGGATAGTATCCTAATAACAACAACATAAGTACAAGGATCAAACGTGTTCAAATCTATATTAACAAAATGGATTCTTGCTGTCTTGAAGGAAAAATAAAAACCCCCAAAAAAACCACAAAAGCCCACACCCTTCACAGTGTTTTAGAACCATTGTCTACTACCCTCCAATAGATGCAGATCCTTGACGACTTATCTCAGGTTCCCAAAGTTACACGTCTTTAAGGGAGAAGCTCGCCCATCCTTCTCTTAACCAGGCAGGTGGCAGATTTGATTATTAGCCCAACAAGTGCGCTCTGCCACCAGCTTAAAGACTTAAGTTTCAAGCTGGTTTTTTACATGACTCCCAAATGAATTACTAACTAAATAAAAAACGTTCTTAAGAAAAGTCATTTAGGCCTCTTTTCTTGACGGAATAAATGTGTGTCAAAAACCTATAATGTGTCGCCTTTATTTTTTCTTGTTTGTTTACATGTGTGCTTCGTCAGAACCGCTCTCTCTTCTCAACTCATGCTTTACATGCCCAGGCAGGCGGATTTCCTGTATGAATGCTGACTGTACTGAGAATAAAAGAGTTAGCACATCCATAAAATTAAAACATCTTTTAAAATTGTCTTGTTTATTTGCTTAAACAATTATGTTTTAACCATTTCTTTTTTTTATTATTATTATTTTTGTGTGCGTGTACCGTCAAATCAGATCTGACTGGTACAGGAGGAGAGTGTCCCTCCTTCCCCGGCAGAGTTAACCATTTCTTTTAAAGGAAAGATAGAAATAGTAACAATTACCTAACAGGAATTCAATATCACTATCTGCTACGTTCAGAGCCTCACCTCATCATATTTGAATATGTGCTACTTTTCAAATCAAGATGTTTCATTTTTCATTCTTTTATGTTGACTTAGTTTTTACACAGGCAAGACGTTACACTTTACTCCTCATCTACGTAGCAACTACCCCATTTTCAATAGTTTATTTGTGACAATGAAAAATTCACAATTCAACTACTTGATGGAGAATTTCCTAAAAATGTACCTCTTAGAATCTTCCAGAAAGTGAGCCACGCTATTCCTTGTTTGCAGCTTCTTCCTGCAGGTGGGTATATGATATGTGGCTGCTACTGGCTGATCTCAAGGGCTTCCAGACACTTGTAAAGGCAGCATCAAGTCGGCAGGTGTTTGTTTTGAGTTCCCAACTACTACGTGGCTTGAAGCCTTTCAACTCAAAATTATATAGAATAGAAAGTTAGGAAAGATTGGGAGGTGGTGGGGAAGAGGCATGGGAGAGTGTTTGGAAGAAATACTAATACAGAGAACAGCACTGGGCCTCACGCCTCTGCCTCAGTGGGGAGAAATGCAGTAAAGCACTTTCCCAGGAGGCCCAGGCTTTGATAACTTGGCACCATCGGGGGCAGAGCAGGCTCGAGACCAGAGTATGAATACAAACTCAGAACTCACAGGGGCAGGAACAGAGCCCTGGAGGCAGCTCTGCTAGAGAAGCTCTGGTCCAGCACAGGATGAAAGGATGTGCTTAAGTCATCGAGACTCTCCAAACACAGCTCCTAACTTTATCCCCCTCTGTATCTTCCAAGCATCCTTCTCCGTAGATGAATAACCTGTAACTGGAGTCATGAGGATATCAATAGCTGTTATTACTTCTATGATCACATATACTTAAGAAAAAATCAGATCAATCCGTGATATGAAAACGGTGGGGAAAGGAATTCTCCTTTTTCAGACAAGGAAGTTTTTGTATACCCAAGCTTTGAAACCCAACGATTTTGAAAAGTATGAAGTCTCTCCTTGGATGCTAGGTTTTTGAAGCTCCATATCACTTACTTTGAGCACTTGGCCATGAGAGATCAGTCCTCGGAGAAAGACATCATGCTCAGAAGGGTGGACAAATAGTGCAGGAGAGGGAGACCAGGATGAGATGGATTGATACAGTAACTGGGGCAATGGAGTTTGGTGTGTCAGAGTAAGTGAGACTGGCTTAGGACAGGGAAGGGTTCAGAGCTGCTGTACATCACAGGTGACTCAATGGCACATAAAAACAATAACATACTACAACAGGTTTGAAATCAGGAGTGGCATCCACTTCCTAAATAACATGCCTCTTGAAAGTCTAAGAACTTTCTGATAAATGTCGATAATTGTAGAGGCGCTTCAGGCCTTTTTGTTCATAGGGTCACTATGAGTCATGCTCAACTTAAAAGCAATCAACAACAATGGAGTGGATGTATTGTTTGAATTTTGTTTCCTCCATATATATAATAATTCAGAAGTGAAAATTAGCTTTCATAGAAGTGAATATACAGCTCTAAAGTCAATTGAAGAGTAACTAAAAAACCTCAAGCTCATTACCATGAAAGTAACTCATAGCTGGCTGTCCCCTGCAAATTGTGCTGGAGGAGATCACCCATCTCCATCAGCATAGCTCACCCAGTTGTGAAAGTCTGCTGTTGACTGGTGGTGTCGAGTTGGAACCAACCCACAGCTGACCCTCCAGCAGGGTCCCGCTGACAGTAAATTCCATGGCAGGAGATAATCCATTCTCCTCCTCCTGAACCGCTAGAGGATTCAAACAGCTGGCTTGTAGGATTGCAGTCTGGTTTCTTACCAGTAGGCTACCAGAGCTCCATATCTTTATTTAATGTTAGTCCACCTCCCTCTTAAATAAGTAGGTCAAATTAGAAAATCGTCACATTTACGTTAAATTTAAATGATTTGTCTCTTAGCATCCTAATATGCTTTGTTGTTTGCTGTTGTTAGCTTGCAGTGAGTTGAATTCTCAAGAGGATGGATTGACAGAGTGACTGTACTTACCGGGACTAAGGATTTGCCTAAGGACTTAACCACCCAAGGTTTGTCACAACCTTTCAAAGACTGGCCCAACCCCATTGATTCAGTAACTCAGTGTGTGGCGGAACTTGTGGTAATCTGTGTGCATCACAAATTTACTGTGCCATCCTCATCCAAGATTATTTGTGAAATGCGAAAAAAGATAATTTTTATCTGTGTTAATAGCAAAGTGGCACAAATAATCACAAAGACTAGGTAATCCATAAATCATTTCTATTTGATTTTGGAATTTATTATGTAAATTACTTTCTACAGAAAAATTAGCATCCTAATACAATTTGCTTAGAGTGATATTTAAATTCATTTTCATTCTCTTCTTATAAGCAACTACAGGTGAAAGGAGTCAGCACTTAGGTAAAGAAGAAATCTGAGAATTAAAAATACGCTGAGGTAGAGAAATCACAGGAGATAATAGAAAATTGGTTGCATAGAGAAAGATTCTATTGTCAATTACTGAATTAGTAATATAAATTTAGACAGCAGTAGCCTTTTCACTTTGTAGAAATATGTCAGTTTTATATCTCACTGTTATAACTTTTTTCAGTATTCAAAAATGAAATTATTTTCTCTACCATACACTTTTTTCTACCATACATTTTATATTTTAAATTCTTTTCTAAAATTTTAAAGTTCTTAAACTCTAAGGATAATATTGGAATAGTAAGTCTTGCTTGGTCTGAAGCAAATAAAATACATCTGAATTTCAGATAGGTAAACAATAAAAGTCAAAGTGAAACAGTATGAATCCAAGAGAAAAACAAACTACAGGGCACTGAATTGTCCATAATATGGAAATTCTGATGCTTCTTCCTTCTGCATTAATACACGATCATCTCTGCTAAAGCAACCTAGCCATCAGCACTTCTGCAGACTTAATCTCCTCTCCATTGTCTTTAAACGGCTACATGTCACCATTAGTAAATATGACTTCATTTTACCTATGTTTAAACAAAATTACCAAAAAAAAATACACAAAAACTAACTCAGTCCTATAAGGACAAATACTATATAAGAAATACTGATTATTGTAATCAATAGAATTACTGTATTACTGAAAAGTCTATAAAGAATAAAGATCTCCCTTGTATGAGTATGGATAGTATCCTATCACTCATAGTTGTTGTTGTTGTTGTTGATGTTGTTGTTATGTGCTGTTGAGTCGTTTGCGACTCGTAGCGACCCTATGTACAACAGCCCTAAACCATTCTCTATCCTGTGCCAATATCATTGCCTCTGACACACCCATCCCAATTACCGCAGCCACTGAATCAATCCACCTCATAGAGGGTCTTCCCCAACTGTGCTGTCCCTCTACTCTACC
>NW_006399754.1:25163807-25170118 GCF_000299155.1 Elephantulus edwardii
CAGCCAAAATTCATCTGCCTTTAGCTACAATCTCCCTAGTACCAGAGGTTAATCATAGAGTCACACAATTTGATAGGAGGAAGAGGGGTGGATAAAAGAAATAGAAAGATATAATATGAAAAACAATGTATAGGAAATTTGTAAGTAAATCAGCATAAAATAAAAGTTTATTAAAAAATAAGAACAAAGGGGCAAAACAACTAAAAACAGTCTTTCTTGAATTTATGTCTTTGTCACGTATGTCCTTTTTTTTTTCTTCACTTCTTCCAATATTGTCAATCCTCTGTTAAGGATCGCATCTGTATGAATACATTTGTACATTGGCTAAAAACAACAACAAAAAACATTAATTTCAAGATGATATAAACTCCTAAGGAAGCCACGTGTTACAGAATGGAATAATTTCTTTGGGGTTCAAGGCTGTACCTTTCAGGAAGCAGGCAATCAGGTCTTTCCTCCATAGCACTTTGAGAGGGTTTTATTTACTAGTCTCTTCAACAGAGGTCAAATACTTAACAAATTTGCAGCTCTGCCCCATGCTGACTGCTACATTTTGTGTGTGTATCATCGCCCCTGAAACAACCTAGATTTGAACTACATGGGCCATTGAATATGGGAACTTCTCCTAAACACTTTATGACACTAATCATCTCCACATGTGCTTTTATCTCCTCTGTAAAAAGCAAGCAAGCAGCAAAGCCTTGTGCTTTTGGTGCAATATTTTTAAAAAATCTTGTATTAAGGCTCTTGATCAACGATTGGCTTTCAGTAGTTCAGCTTTTAGTTAGACAAGTTATACATGGAATTTCAACTACATGAGTTGCTGTTGTTAGATGTCGAGAGTGCCTCACAGTGATCCTATGAACAACAGACCTGCCCTAGCTGTGCCCTCCTTATCATCTCTAACATACTAAAGCGGAAATCACTGTGTCAAACCATCTTACTGGGGGTTTCCTCTCTTATGCTGATCTTTGCCATCTTTGTATCTAAAAGGCACTCAGGTCACACTTTCTCAAATCCATATCTGTTTGTCCATAGGAATTCAGTACTATTTCTCGATCACTATAACTCAAAGGCACCTATTCTTCTTCTGCCATCCTTACTCACTGTCCAGTTCTCTGATACATAGCAGGTGATTGAGAAGACCATAGTCTGAATCAGGCACACCTTAGTCTTCCATCATTGTTCTTAAGTTCAGAGAGGTCTCTGACAGTAGACTTACCCAATGCTACATATCTCTTGATTTTAGCTCTATCTCCAGAGGAAATATGTGAGGATATCAAAGATGACAAGATTTCATCCATAAAGAGAGTTAAAAGTCATTATAAAGAAGGAACAGAAAAAAAAAACAAAATGGATGTCAGAGGAGACTATAGTAACTGCATTAGACCATCAAGAGGCCAAAACAAAAGGAAGAGATGCTGAAACAAAAGAACTGAACAGAAGATTTCAGGGACAAGGACAGCACAAAAAAGGAAAAGCAAAGTATATAACAAAATATGTAAAGAGTCAGAGAAAGAAAGGAGGGTTCTTACTTTGCATTTCTCAAGCTGAAATAACTAAAAAACTAATTCAAGCCTTGAGTTGCAATGCTGAGAGATTCTATAGGAAAAATCTTGAATGATCCAAGAAGCATCAAAATAAGAGGGAAAGAAAATACAGAATTACTGTACCAAGAAAAATTAGTTGACACTGAAAATTTTCAGGAAGTACTCTAAGAACAAGAACTAAAGGTGATAAAAGATATAGTTCAACTTACACTGAGGGCTCTGGCAATAAAGAAGTTTCCTAGAATCAGTGGTCTACCAGCTGGTATGTTTCAACTAACAGAGGTAGCCCTGGATGTGCTCACCAGATTATGCCAAGAAATTTGGAGAATAATTGCCTGCCTGGCTGACTGGAATTAGATCTATATTTGTTCCGATTCCCAAAAAAAGATATCCCATAGGATGTGGGAATTATAAAATAATAGTATTAGTATCATATGCAAGCAAAATGTTGCTGAAGATCATATAAAGCCACTTGAAACAGCGTATTGATAAGAGACTGTCAAAAGTTCAAACTAGGTTTAGAAGAAGCAATTGCTTATCTTAGATGGATCCTAGCTGAAAGCAGAGAATAGGAGAATATGTTTGTTTTTTATTGATTGTGCAAAGACATTTGACTACGTGGATCATAACAAATTATCATTACTGCTGAGAAGAATTGGAATCCCAGAACACATAATTGCACTCATGAGAAAGCTGTATCTAGATCAAGAAGCTTTTATACAAACTGTATGGCGTAAGATCAGGAAGGGTGAGCATTAGATTCAATCTGTCTGCTGAGCTGAAATTCATGAAGCTGGAGTAGGTGGAGGAATGTGGCATCAGGAGAGGAGGGAGACTCCTCAATCACCTGTGTTACACAGATGACACAATCTTGCTTGATGAAAGTAAAAAGGGTAAGAAATGCTTGCTGCAGAAAATGTGGGACTACGGCCTTCAGTGTGGACTACGTTTTAACATCAACAAAACAAAGGTCCTTGTCATCGGATCAATAGTCAGCATATGATGGATAGAGAAAGAATTGAAACTATCCGTGATTTCCTCTTGCTTGGACAACAACCAACAATGCTTGGTACCAGCAGTCAGTAAATCAGGAGATTTTTTTGCATTGGGTAAATCTGCTGTCAGACCTCTCCAAAATGCTGAAGAGCAAGGATGTCAGTTTGGAAACTAAAACATACCTTATTCAGGCCATGGTCTTCTCAATCACCTGCTACACCAGAAAGCTGGCCAATGAATATAAATGACAGAAAAAAAAAATGGATACCTTTAAGTTGTGATGCTGAGGCAAAGTGTTGATTATCCCATGGAGTGTCAAATAGATATGTTTTGGGGAAAAAATGCAGCCAGAGAGCTCTTCAGAGACAAAGATGTTGAAGCTTCATCTCTCATGCGTTGGACACGTAGTTTCTTGGAAAGGAACACCAGGCTTGGAAAGACAGAGGGTGAGCAAAGGAGAAAAAGATCTCCAAGAGGATGGACTGAGGCAACAACATCCGCAATGGGCTTTAGTGTGTCAGAGACAATGAGACAACACAGATGAGGGCAGGGTTTGACTTGGCTGTTCATAGGATCACTATGAGTTGAACTCAACTGCACTAAAACCTACAGTGCCATCATGATGTTGCCTCTTGGTTCATGGTGAAGATTTCTGTTTTCTTGATGTTGAGATGTAATCCTTATTAAAGGCTGTGGTCTTAGATCTTCTGAAGCAAGTGTTTCAAGTCCTCTTCATTTTCAGCAACAAGGTTGTGTCACTTACATAATACAAACTATTGATAAATCTTCTGGTCCCGATTTACATTGTTCATCATGTATTACAGCTTCTTGAATGATTTGTTCAGCATATAGATTAAATAAATATGGGGAAAGGATACAATATTGACACCTATCTTTTCGGATTTTGAATAATGCAGTGTTCCTTTGTTCTATTAGAACAGTATTTGATTGGTCATATGCTTTGAATGAGTACAAGTAAGTTTTCTAAGATTCCCATTCTTCTCAATGCTATCAATAATTTGTTATGGGCCACACTGTCAAATGTCTTTGTATTTTCAATAAAAGACAAATCAACATTTTCCTGGTATCCTGTGTTCTCAGCCTCTTCTGAATCCAGCTCGAATCTCTGGCAGTTCTGCTTGATGAACTAGTCTCATAATTTTTAAGATTAGCCTCGGCAATATTTTACTGTGGGTGATATTAATGATATTGTTCAATAATGCCTACATTATGCTACAGTGCCATTTTGGGGAATAGGAACAAATACAGATATGGTCTTGTCAAGTGGCAAGGTAGCTGATTTCAAAGTTTCTTGTCACCCAATAGAGAGCATGCCTAGGGCTTCCTCTTTTCGTTGCAACATGTTAATTGGTATTACTCCAGTTCCTGGGCCTTGTTTTTTTCAAAGTTTTCAGTGTCGGTTGGGCTTCTTCCTTCATTACCATTGACACTTGATCATATGCTCATTCATATGGTGATACGTGTGTTGCTGCTCATTTTATAATTTGTGTATGTTTACGTTTGTGATGTTTAGTCTTACGAGTACAGCGCTTGTGTGTCACTTGACTGCACTGGGGTGTCTTGCAGGCTGCTGTGATTCTGGAAGCTGTGCTACTAATACTTCAAATATTCACAAGTTTCCCTATGGTGTACAGTTTTCAAAAGACCTTGCAGACTAAGATAGACTAACAAGCAAGCCTGGCCATCCGCTTCTGAAATAGCAGGACTTCAAAAACCCTATGAATAATGCAGGGACATTGCTAGATATAGAACCAGAAGCAGAGTCTCTCAGATTAGAAGATACTAAAAAATGAGGAGAAAAAAGCTGCAAAAACCCATGAATATTTGAAACGTAGAATGCACAATGTATTATTCTTAAAAAAGTGGAAATGATAAAAAAAATGAAATAGAATGGATAAAGACAGGTATTCTAGACCTGAGTAAAATGGATTGATATTAGTCACTTTGAACCAATCGTATGATTTATTATTCCAGGAATGACAGATTGAGGAAAAATGGCTTCACATTCACAGTAAAACAACAAACATTTCTTGACGTATCAAGTACCATGCTGTGAATGATAAGCTACTGTACACAAACGTACAAGGAAGACATGCTAATACAAGAAACTGCGTTGCCAATTCAAAGATATGCGAAGATGGGCAGTCCCCTCCTGTGTGATTTATTGTCTCTAAAGTAAAGCTTCCGGATGGTAGCCACCCCCCCCTCCCGACCCCCATGACAAAAGCCACCAAAGCCAAAGAAGAAATCAAGGAATTCTACCAAATTTGGAGTCTAAAATTGATCATATATACACGCCAGATGCATTAATGATAATTGGTAACTGAAATGCAAAAGTTGGAAATTAAGGAAAAGACTGGCAGTTAAAAACTAGGGCTTGGTGATAGAAAAGAGACAGGAGATTGATTGAATCTTGGACAACCAATGATTTATGTTTTAAGCATGCCTTCTTAAAAACTCATAAGCAGCAACTAGACACTGGGATCTCATCCCAGACGCTACACAGGAGTCACAGTTACTGCATTTGTGAAAAGAATCCATGAAGAAGGTAAAAATTAGCAGTCAAAACCAGGCCAGGAACTGGTAGTAGAAGAGAGCATCAATTACTCATGCTTTCAAACAAGGAAAACTGCCCATCCATCATACATATTCAATCTGTTACGACTTTTTTCAGTCATTAACACATCAGGTCCATGAGTTTCCTACATACCACTTTGAGTTCTTATTGTAAGATATACTTTTTTCCATTATATGAGTTTATTTTAATTAGACCTGAATTTTATAATCTGTATATGTTTAAACGGTTACCTTAAAATTTTAATTTAAGAAATTATAACTTTTATAAACACGTGGTAAGTAAAAATGAAAAATTTAGGTCTTGTGGGCCTATAACTCTCAACAAATAATTGACATAGTTCAGTGATGATCATGAGATATTATTACTTACACAATAATTAGACAATGTTAAATTGAATAAGATTAATCTCTCTGCTTCCGACTCCCATCTGAAAGTGAATTGACAAAGGAAACCTCCTCTGTACATCATTTATTCTGCACTATAAACAGAACAGGAAAGGATGAGGGGACTCAAGGCATCTGAAAGTGCAAACACATACATCCTGGAAAACATGGAAAAGGGAATTAGGTAGAATGAAGGAACTTTGTTTAGTTACAGCTGGCCTGTTCATCATGTTTTTGAGCTAATTCTGCAGTATAACCATTTTATAAATAAATTGCATACCAGAGGACATTGATAGCCCTGTGAGCTACGAGATTAACTTTGTAAGTTTACCTTTTCGGATTAGTAATGCAACAGGTAAAATTCACCAAAAGTTGTCTCATGTAGGCCGTATGCTCAGTACAATCAAGTAATTACTGAGACTGTGGGAAACACACTCAGGCTTGGAGAGCGGCTCTCCCTCCACTAGGACTCCGTGACTTTAGGTGAAATTGTAACTGTGCTCAGTTAAATTAAATGCAGCAACTGCATAGATAGATAGACGATAGATAGATAGATAGATAGATAGATAGATAGATAGATAGATAGATAGATATAGATATAGATAGACAGAACCAGAGAAATACAGAGAAAGACAAAGAGATATCAATATATTGCTCTATCATCGATCTATCTTCAGGAGTCTCTAAATCCGAAGTCCAGGCATTCATATTAGAGGCTTTCTATCTCTGACAGTTCTGAGGAAACTCCTTTGCCTTGAACTTCTGCTCCAGGACTGACTTCTT
>NW_006399754.1:25170482-25178323 GCF_000299155.1 Elephantulus edwardii
ATCTATATCTTCTATATCTCTCTCATCTCTATATCATCTCTATCTATCCATCTATCTATCTATCTTATCTATCTATCTATCTTATCTATCTAATGCAAACACTTATGATGTGTCCACTTGCTCACGAAAAGATTGAAGGGTGAAGTCTGTGCAGAGGTGCCTCCATAAAGGCCTGAAATGAATCGTTCAAGAAAATCAGTCATTGAAAATCCAGTGAGTTAGAGGTTGACACTTGATGGGGAGCTGGAGTTGCAACTCCAACAACAGGATACTTGCCTGCGCACGTGGGGAAATTAACTAACAATTTGTTAAATGTACAAAACTCAGAAATAGTAGTTTCCCTTATTTACAAGAATGGCTTTAAATCCTGGAACAAATTTATAAAATGGATATCACTAAAAAAAGTCAAAGTGTGAGGCTTTAAAAAATGCTAGCTATTAGATTCCATGTAGCAGACACAACATGTCTTCTAAATAAAAACAATTACAGCTTTTTTGTTAAGCTCATTAAAAGTATAATAATTGGCAGCATCAGGAAATATGGATGGTGAAGAGATTGAAACTGTTAACAGCTTTAGTTTGTTCCACTCCACAGTCAACACCCTTGGCACCAGCATCCAGGAAATTAAAAGACGTATCACGATGGGAAAGTCTGCTGTTGGGACCTCTCCAAAGTACTGAAGAGCAATGATGTCACACTGGAGAATAAGGTGTGCCCGATACAGGCCATGGTCTTCGCAATCACTTGCTATGAGTCAGAGAGCTAGACAATGACTAGGGAGGATAGAAGAATTGATGCCTTTGAGCTGTGGTGCTGGAGAAGAGTATTGAATATACCATGGACTGCTAAGAAAATGAACAAGTTCATCCTGGAGAGAATTAGAACAGGCTGTACCTTGGAAGCAAGGATTCTGAAACTTTGTCTGACATACTCCGGACATGTTGTAACAAGGGACCGGTCCTTGGAGAAGGACATCATTCTTGGGAGGTGGGGAGGGACAGTGCAGGAGAAAAAGACCCTTGATGTGGTGGATTGATTCAGTGATTGGGGTACTGGGGTTAGGTGTGTTGGAGACAGTGAGATTGGCACAAGATAGAACAGGGCTCAGGGCTGTTGTACATAGAGTCTCTATGAGTCACAGTTGACTTGATGGCACATAACAACCACAACAATTTGTAGAAGGAAGTTGTTAAGCTACAACTTTTAATTAAGATATAACATTATGTTTAGTTGGTTGTCAAATATGACAATGGTATTGCCAAAAAAGACTTCATAAATTTACTAGGAACATTATCTGAAGTGCTTACACAATAAAAACATTTTAATTTAAGGGAAAATTATAGCATACTTTGATAACCAGTGCATAAAGAAGTAAATTAATTGTTAAATACTATAAGTGATTATTATTAATTTATTTCTATAGAAATATGTGAAGGTACTTCTATGAATACTATGCTTATGATATTTTTATCATAATTTATAAGTCACTGGTCAGACTAAAGGAAAGTTTTTGTTATTAATTAATATATTTCTTTGATATATAATCAATAATTTGTACTTTATTTGTAACCTAATCAAAATTTACTAGGTTTACTTCATTGCAAAAGAAACCCCTCCATTATTCTTTATAATATGTAGAAAAATGAATGTGCATCATTTTTAAAGAGAACATCAAAAAGAATCATAACTTTTATGATTAAACTTCAAGTTAATCTTATAAAGCAAGTATAAAAGGAATATAACAGTGTGCTTCAGTATTTTTTAAAAATTCTTGGTAAAGTAACTTGAAAATAGAAATAAATCTAGTTCTAACAAATCCATTATCAATATATTTATGATTTATTTTGTCAGAAGGATATTTTCTAATTACTGTTATAGTCTTTTTACCCCAAGGTAACTATGAAGCATACTTCTACAGTTAATCTGTTCTAATTCAGTTTTAATATATATTTATAAGTATAATTGCTTTTAAGGCTTTCCCCTGAGTAAATAAAATATAGTATAATTCCAAAGAGAGGGAATGTATCCTCTAAGCAAATCAATCTGCTTATGTAATAGAGTTAATAATATATTTTACTTTGAAATAAACAAATGTACTTACTGCACTTTCCTTAAATTATGAATGTTGCCTTCCACAAGTAAGAATATTGTAACTAAACATGAAATTTTACCTGAAGTCAGTGGATCTTTTTACAATACATTCTTAATTCGTGTCTGAATGCACATTGACTACTATGAAGAAAATATTCTTGTTTGAAATTTCACCAGTGGAATCATAGCACTTTATGTACTAATGTTACTACTTTTATTCTAAGTAAGTTGTAAGAATATTATAAGACAGACTCCAAGTTATCCCTTTATTTATTTTTGCGTTAGTTTGTCTTTGCTGTACAGAGGTAACCCGTGGTTGCTGTGATGCTAAACCCTGTGATGCTGCTGTGCCAAACATGAGAATGGTTACCCATGGTGGACAGTGTTTGGAAAACCTCCCCAATAAAAACAAGCTTGGAAGCAGGAGTGACATCCACTTCTGAAATGGCTTGCCTCCAGAAACTCTATGAACATTGATCAGGCCTTTCATTCATAACGTGGCTATGAGTCACCTACAAATCGATGGAACCTAAAAACAACAACAACTACATTTCATCTTAAATCAGGTTTGATTTCGGAAGTCTTAAACCTAGTAATGCATTTGAGTGGCAGTGAAGTGTCATGTATTCAAGCACCATAATTGCAACAATATTGAATAACATTAGGGAATCCATTACATAGACTATTAAGATTGAAACAAGTTGTTGGGTTTTTTTCCCTGTTAAGCAATTTGATGTATGTGTTAGGCAACTTTATAAAATGAATCTTGAAGTCTTTGCCCAAGAATACTCCCAAGATTATGCAAGCTAACAAACAGCCTCCCAGAATTCCACTGGGCTTTGTTTATAGTCAGGGATTCAAAGCAAGACAAGGGCATCAACCCAACCTAGTGTAAACACCGCCAGTGTACCAGATCTAGAGGAAACATTGTCCTCACCTGGGGAATTTTCGTACTGTAAGAGTAGTGTGCAGCAAGTGGGAGAGCAGAGACACTAAATCATAAGACAATAATTTTGGAGCAGAAGCTCAGGGATAAGGAAATTTTCTCCAGTACTGCCTCAGACAAAATCTTTCCCTAAAGCTAGCACAAGGGATTTAATAATAAAGCTTCCTAAACTCAAGAGAGACTGACAAAAAGGACTTAGGCATAACAGAAGTGATTTCAGACCTGAGCCACCATCTCAAGGGTTGGCTGGGGGTTGGGGGTGGGAGGCTGCTTCTTTTTTGTTATTATGTGTCAGAACAAATTGTGGCTAAACTTGAGAACAATGGGAATCCCAGATGCTTGATTATACTCACACAAAAACCTGCACATGGACAAGGAGCAGTCTAGAACAGAGCAAGGAAACATTGTATGGTTCAAAACCAGAAAAGGAGTTATGTCAGGGATGTCTACATACTTTTTTAATCTATTTACAGAACAGATCGTCTGGGAGGTTAGACTTTATGTGGAGGAATGTGGCATCAGATTGGAGGAAGACTCATAAACAACTCACGTTATGCGGATGGCACAGCCTTGCTTGCAGAAACTGAGGAGGATCTGAAGCATTTGCTGCAGAAGGTTAAGGACTGTAGTCTTTAATATGGATTGAAGCTCAACATCAAGAAAACAAAAATTCTCACCACTGAGCTATTGACAGCACCACGATAGACAGAGAAGAAATTGAGGTTGTTAGCGATTACAGCTTGCTCGGATCCACATTCAATAGTCATGGCACCAGCAGTCAGGAAAACAAAAGACAAATTGGATTAGGGAAATCTGCTGTCAGGGAACTCCAAAAGTGCTAAAGAGTAACAATGTTAGTCTGAAGACTAAAGAACACAGGACCCAGGGTATATTCTTCACAATTACTTGCTGGAAATTAGAAAGCTGGAAAATTATGTAGGAGGACATAAAATAATTGATCCCTTCAAGTTGTGTTTCTGGAGAAGAATATTGAACGTATCATGGACTTCTAAAGAAACAAAGATATCTGTCCTGCAGAGAGTGAAAGCAGGCAGCTCCTGATAGGTAAGGATTTTGAAGTTCCTTCTCACATACTTACGGTACATAGAAGGACCAATATTTGGAGAAGGACATCATGCTTAGCAGGCTAGAAGGTGGCAGGAGGAAAAACCCTCCATAAAATGTATTGACACGATAACTGGAGCAACAGGGGTAGATGTATTGAACACAAGGAGATTGATTCAGGATAGAGTAGGGTTCAGAGCTGTTGTGCATAGGGTCACTATGAAGGTGACTTGACAGCACAAAACGACAATAGGTAAAAAATGGTTTTCTATTTCCTTCATCGTTTTTCCAAGAAATGTATTATTAAACACATCTTCTGTAGGACTTGAATCATTGTGGATAGCAAATCTCATTTTATTCCTTTTTATTCTGGAATTTTAAGTAATATGTGTATTAAGGCTAATACTTGAAAATCCTCGGTATTTTATTGCTTCACTTGCATCTCTAGCAAATAGAATAAATTTGTCTGACACTGACACACATCCCTGTGTTTTCTCTGCCCATTTTTCGATATTTTTTTATTTTTTGATATTCTGATAGCAATGTCTCATAGCTAAATACACAGTATTGAGCTATTTTATCTGACCCTCAAACCTAGTAACTAAACAATAACGACACATAGATCCTGAGTAATATTACACATTATTTCTTAGTAAAATGCTTTGTTTATTGTCCAAAACTAAAGATTACTATAAAAATACAGGTTTATTAATTTAGTACTTACTTAATTAGTAAAATATATATTAAAATAATTACTAGTAAGATAACAAATTAGCCAATATTTTCTCTTTATACCTATTAGGAAGCGCACTGTTCATTTTCTCCTAAAAATACCTTTAAGGGAAATAAATGAAGGAAAAATATTTCTTTTATACATACTTAGCTGTGTACTACATACCATAAACTAACTTTGTAACAAATTATGCAAAGGAGGGTTTTCATTGGTTGGTTTGTCTATTTGTTATTAAGGAGGAGGTGTATGGGGCTGGGCTAGTAACTAAGGTATAAACAGCAAATTATACATTTTAATTTATACCTAGATTTAAATAATAGATTACTTTTCTATTTTTGCATATGAAAGCAATACAAAAGAAACAGTTTAAAGCAGAATACATTGATTGGTTTCTAGTTTGTGAGTCTGGAGTCCAGGATGGCCCACCTGAGGCCTCTGATCAGTCACCACACACCTGTAATCAGTGCGCTGACTCAACTGAACTGAAAAAGTGTATTTCAGTCTTGTGTAAATGTTGGTGAACTTCATTTATCCTGTAAAACTTTGGGTGACTTTCTTTAAGACAATCAAAGAGCCTTTACTCTCTAGGTTCTCCTTTAAGGCAATCGCTGGATTATATGAAGCAAATCCCAAATTATCTTCTTTTGGTTAATTCAAACGCACCAGCAGCTCCACGGGAGAAGATAAACAATCTTCCTCCATGTAATTTACTGCCTCGAAAAACTCCCTGGAGGGCCTCCTAGAGGTTGGTTACACGTTACACACCAACATCGGTTAACTTGACACCAACTGATTAAGGATTTTCTGTGATTAAAATTTCCTCACTTCTGTTATATAATGTCGCATACTCTTGGAAGTGATTTCTGACCCATTTTGTTATACTGTCATGTCATAGAATATATTTTTTATTTGGAAATACAGGTTCCTTTCCAAGGGAAGTGATTATATTATGTCATGAGTCATGGAAAGGCATCAATGTTCACCAAAAGTATCACAAGTACAGATCAGCTTCTTGCCTCTAGAACACCAGAGCTCCCTCCAAAAGCACATAAATGGAATTAAATCTGGTTTGTGGTGTTATATTTTTATTAATTTTTTTTACTAAGTCCCACATTCAATAAAATATCATAGAGTACATAGAAAGCATCTCTCTATTTGCAAAGGATCTTAACTGAAAAAGCTGAATAAAGTATCTCATAAATCTGACATTCTATTTGCAAAGGCATATAATAAATATATAAACGTTTAGACTTAGGTCAGCTAGAATGAGAGCCATCAAGAAAAAAAATTTAAAAAGCGTTGCAAATGATGAGTAAAGTACAAAAACAATGTTATTTTAAACAGAAATAACAGAGGGGCCTGCCTTAGCTCCTTAGTCCAGAACAGATTTAAGTTGTGAGAGTACATGGGAGGAGAAAACACCATCAAAAGCCTCAGGTAGATTCTACCAACATTCAGAGATGATCTATCATCAATTCTACTTAATTTATTTCAGAAGTAATAAAAGGAGCAGCAGCCTCAGAATAATTTAATGAAGCAATCATAGTCTAATACTAAAACCAGACCAGTGTCTCTCATGAGCATAGAAACAAAATTGCTTAACAATAGAATCTAATGTTGTTGTTGTTGTTATGTGCCGTCGAGTCGCTTGTGACTCACAGCAAACCTATGTACAACAGCCCTAAACCCTGCTCTATCCTGTGCCAATCTCATTGCCTCTGACACATCCATCCCGATTACCCCAGTCATTGAATCAATCGACCTCATAGAGGGTCTTCCCCTCCTGTGCTGTCCCTCCACTCTGCCCAGCATGATGTCCCTCTCCAAAGACCTGTCTCTCCATACAACATGTCCAAAGTATGTCAGGCGAAGCCCCAGAATAATTTATCATGACTAAGTGGGATTCATAACAGAAATGCAAGGATGGTTCTATATAAGAAAAGCAATCAATGTAATTCACAACACTAACAAAGCAAATGACAAAACCCACATGATCCTATCAGTTGACACAAAAAGCTTTAGACAAAACCCAACATCCTTTCCTGATTAAAACACTCTGTAAAAAAAGTAACTAAAGAAAATTTCCTCAACATAGTGAAAAGTATATATATAAAACCAAGATCCAATATTATTCTCAATGGGGGGAAATACAAAGACTAAGGGCATTTTCTTTACAAATAGAGACTAGATAAGGATGTTCACATTCTCCTCTCCTAATCAACATTTTATTGGAAATACTTGCTAGGGCAATAGAACAAAATAAGGCAATAAGGCATCTAGATTGACAAAGAGGTGATAAAACTGTCACTATATGAAAATGATGTGATGATGTATTCAGAGAACCCCAAGGATTCAACTAAAAACACTGTAGACACTAGTAGACCACTTTAGTAGAGTAGCAGTGTACAGTAAAATCAAATATCAAGGGGATTCCTCTATGGTAAAAGAGAGAGCAGATTTGATGAAGCTAAGAAAGCAATCCCATTTACAATGCTGGTTTTTGTTATATACTGTTGAGTTACTGTGACCCATAATGACCCTATGGACCATAGTTTTGAACCCTGTTCTATCTAAAGCCAATCTCATTTGCTCTGACACACCTACACTCATTACCCAAGTCACTGAGTCAATCCATCTCATTATGGGTCTTCCTCTCTTGTGCTGTCCCTCCACCCTTCTAAGCACAACGTTCCTCTCCAGGGAAGAGGGGCATCATGTCCAAAGTTTGTCAGATGAAGTTTCAAAACCCTTGCATTCAAGGGGCAAGAGGATTTCACCTTTTCCAAGACAAAACTTTTGTTCTCCTGGCAGTTCATGGTATATTCAATACTCTTCTCTAGCACCACAACTCTAAGGTATCAATTCTCCTTCTATCATCACTTGTCATTACTCAGCTCTCTGATACATAGCAAGAAATTGTGAAAGCCATCGTCTGGATTAGGTGAACATTAGTCTCTAGACTGACATCGTTGCTTTTCAGTACTCTGGAGAGGTCCTGACAGCATA
>NW_006399754.1:25178674-25184353 GCF_000299155.1 Elephantulus edwardii
CCTAATGGCAGGAAGCTGTGCTACAATCTCAAAGGCACATGGTTCAAATCCTTCAGCTGCTCCATGAAAGAAGGATTGACAGTCTCCCCCCGTGCAATTAACTGCCTCGGCAAATGCACTGGAGAGTCAACTATAGGTCAATTCAGCCTCTACAGTACACAGCAATGTATTATATTAATGATATCGCATTATTTTGAAAGTTCAGTAATATATAGCCTTAGAGAGCAATTATATTGTGGTTGTTGTAGGGTATCATTGACTTACTCATCCTTCTCCTACAGAGCAGCTGGTGGACTCGAACCTCAGGCCTTCAGGATTATAGTGCAGCTTCTTACCATTAGGCCACCAGAACTCCCTTGTATTATATTATCATTGTTTATTATATTAAATATGTCATGGAAATAACAAGCACTTTCATTCATCATGAATCATATTAAGTTATAAAATAAAAGTGATTTAATCTATACAGAATAATAGAAAAGTGGTAACTGGATGTGTATTATTTAAACTTTGCTCTGTAGAGTAAAAAATAGGATAATTAATTTACATCCTGCTTTCATGTGGTACACTCAATTGCAAAGTCAAAATCAAAGGTAAATATGTTTTTAAGCTTTATTTAAAACCTCTCGATATCATCGCTCAGAACAAGGCCAGGGGACAACTGAAGAACAATTTCTTATATTCAAGCTCAAATTGAATGAAATAAAACAAGTCCAGGGGAATAAAACTAAAACCTTTAAGCATATCACACTTGAAAGTAAAGTTTCCTCAAGAATAAACTTGATCCATTGAATGCTACAGAGAGAAGCCAAGGAGCTGAGATAGCACAAGAACTCTCACAATACATGAAGCAGCAAAGGCCACTACAAAGACTGAAGAGAGTGAAAGAAGCAAAATGCTAGGAAGAGAGACTGAAGCTTTCTGTACATCATAGAAGAACTAAAGTAAAGGCAAGAAATTATTAAGATAAACTAGAGTTTTCAAAGAGTGGAAAAAAGTCCAAGGATGGTACATGTAAAAATGAGTATCAAGCAGCATGGAGCTGGCAGTGTCTGAACCCCTGTGATTTCACAAGGGGAAGAGTCCTCATCAACAATGGCAATAACACAGAGATGATCCGTTTGAGACTAGACAACACTCATATTTCCACATTTCCTTTTATCAATAATAATATCATCCTCCTCCCCCAAACTTGACTCTCTCATTTTTGTAAGATTCATTAATACACTGCAATTGCCACATGGAACTCATGAACAGTACTCTCATTTATCAGGTTAATTAGCTGAATTAACAGAGAAATTGTAGAGATAACAGGTCTACTCAATTTGGAAGAACACAGGATACAAATTTTTTTTCAATCAAGTCAGCTTCTTCTCAGGTGTTCATGCATGCAGGTCTTTTACGTTGCATGCAGTCAAATCTTTAAAGCTCTTTCAATGTTGTTACATGTGCTCTATTTCTCCCATTACTAGGCTGGAAGCACTGTAGCAGAAGATCAAAGACTACAGACTTCAACGTGGATTGTACCTCATCATCAGGAAGACAAAGGCTTTTCCTTTTGGGCAACATCATGATAGAAGAAAGGGTTGGAACTGTTAATGATTTCATCTTGCTTGGGTCCACAATCAACATCCTTAGCAACAGCAGTCAGAAAATAAGGACATGTAGTACACAGGGTGAGTCTGCTGTCGGGGATCTCTCCAAAGTACTGAAGAGCAGTGATGTCAGTTTAAAGATTAAGGTGAACTTGATTGAGGCCATGGCCTTTTCAATCACTTGCTTTGCATCTGAGAGCTAGACAATGAATGAATAAGGATGACAGAAGAATTGATGACTGAGTTGTAGTGTTGGAAAAAGGTACTGGATATCCCATTGTTTATCAAAAGACTGAACAATTGTGTCTGGAGAAAGGTGCAGCAGGGGTGCTCCTTGCAGCAAGGATGAGACAAAGCTTTGTCTCTCACACTTTGGACAGATTGTTAAGAAAGACTATCTCTTGGAAAAGGACATTGTACTTGAAGAGTGGAGGGTCAGCTAAAGAGAAGAGCCCCATTGAGAGGGATTGACCCAGTGACTGCAGCAATGGACTCAAATGTGTCACAGATGGGGAGGATGGCACAGGATAGAGGGGGATTCAGATCTGTTCTTCCTAGGGTCACTTTGAGGCTTACTCATCTTGACAGCACCTAACAACAAGAAGTCCAGGCGATAGCTCTTGGCTCTTGCTGTGCATAGCAGCAGACCTAGCTCGGTTTGTCTCATAGTGATCTCTGGTCCCCTGAAACCTCTTATTACTACTCTTGATGTTTCTGGAGTCATAATCTTAAGCCACTCGATCTCCATTTCCATTGTCTGCAACAATCCCTAGCCTGCCCACCCCACTGCTTCTTATTCATGGAATCAAAAGTCCCTCTTTCTGTCTCTGAATCAACTCAATTTAAACATGGAAGAATAAGGAAACCATTTCCAAACCCTTTTTTTAAAGGTCTGCCCACCTTATTTGCAAATTCCTTCAAGGTGTGAAAGATGAAAGAGCAGTGATGTCAATTTAAAGACAAAGGTGTGCTTGATCCAAGCCATGGTCGTTTCGACTACTTCCTGTGCATCTGAAAGACAGGCAAAGAAGAAGGATGATAGAAGAACTGATTCCTTTGAACTGTGGTGCTAGAGAAGAACACGGAACATCCCAGGAACTGGCAAAAGAATAAACAAATCTGTTTTGGAAGAAGTACAATGAGGGAGCTCTAAAGAATCAAGAATGGTGAAACTTTGTCTCACATACTTAAGGAATGTGTTCAGTGGAGGCCTGTCCTTGGAAAAGGACATGATACTGAAAAGGTCAGAGAATCAGAGAAACAGAAGAAGGTCCACAACAAGATGGATTGACATAATAAATGTAACACTGTCCAAGCTTATGAGAGATTGTGAGTGTGGTACAAGATAGTACAAAATGCAGATTTGCAGTTCATAGGGTCTATGTGAGGTCTACTCAGTTTGACATCAGGTAAGAAAAATAAAGTACCCAAAGGTACGATTTTTTTAATGACCTTATTAGCAAACTAAGCAAGTCCTTTTGTAGGAGCTACGGACATCCAATATTTGTATAGCTCTATACAAGCACATGTTGAAAGTTAAAGTTAATATTTAGAAAATACATAGGGGATACTTTTTGGAAGCAGGAATGGCATCCACTTCCTAAACAACATGCTTCTGGAAAGTCTATGAACTTTGACAAATGTCAATAGTTGTAGAGGGGCTTCAGGTCTTTTATTCACAGGGTCTCTATGAGTCATGCTCGACTTGAAGGCAATCAATAACAACAACAACAGTGGATAATGATCTGTGAAGATCTGGAATTAGAAAACTAAAATGCACATACACAGTATTTCTGAGATAAAAGAACTGAAAAATAAAATTCAAACTTCAATTTGCAATGGTGAAGGAGATTATAGGAAAATATTTAATGATACAAGAATCTTCAAATGAAGTTGGAGAAAATGCAGCAAATACACCAAAAAGGATTTATCTTCAACCATTTCAAGACATGTTGTTATGTGTCGTTGAGTCACCTGTGATGCATAGCAACCCTATGTACAAAAGCTCTGAAACCTGTCTTATCTTGAACCAATTCCACTGTCTCTGATATACGTACCCACATTACCCCACTTAACTGCGTCTATCCATCTCATCCAGGATCTTCATCTCTTGCACGGTCACTACATGCTTTCAAGCATAATGTCCCCGAAGTACGTAATTCAGAGTTTAAAATTCTTGTCTTCAAGGAACAGCTAGGTTTTACTCTCTCAGGGACATACCTATTTGTTATTTTAGAAGTCACGGTTAGGGTTAGGGTTAGGGTTAGGGTTACTGTTACGGTTATGTTCAATATTCTTCTCTAGCACTATAATCAATTAATCTTCTATCATCTTTCGTCATTGTCCACCCCTTAGAAGCATAGCAAGTAATTGCAAACACCATGGCTTGGATCAGGAGCACCTTAGGCTTTGCATAGTCAATGAAACACAAATAGACATTCCTCTGATTCTATCTTCTTTCAGCTAAGATCCATCTAACATTGACTGTAATGTCCCTACTGTGATGGCCTCTTCTAAAACCTGCTTGTACATCTGGCAGTTCTCTGATGACATACTGTTGCAATCATTTTTTAATAATCTTTATTGTGATCTTGTTTGTGTGTGGTATTAGTGATATTGTTACATTATTTCCACACCTTTTGAATCAGATCCTTTTTTTTTTTAATGGTAATAAGAATGGGTCGCTTCCAGTCATTTGGCCAGGTAATTGTTCTCTAAATTGCATGTCACAACCTAGTGACCACATACAGGGCAGCATGCTTGTTGAGATATGTCAATTGGTATGCCATCAATTCCTGGGGCCTTGTTTGTTTTTTTACAAATTCCTTTAGAGTAGCTTGAACTTTTCCTTCATCACCATTGCTTCTTGATCATAGGTTGTTTCATGAACTATTTATGATACTTAGTTTTGTCTCATCCTGTTGCTCTTTGAAATCATCTATTTCTCTCTTACTTCAGAAATTTTTCTTTGCTTTGCCCTCTCTACATTCTGGTGTAAGCTTCAGAGTCTCTTCTGACATTCATTTTGGTTTGGCTTTTCATTCCTGTCTTTGTAAATGTAATCATAACCAAATTTCTGAAGGAACGAGTGTCTGGATCTGAGGCGTTGGGATCAGAGCTTTGGGGAACATCAAGGTCAACCGGCATAATATAGTGAACAAAGAGAGTTAATTTGACGCCTCTAATAGGTACCTTAGAAGACAGACCTGTCAATTTGCTTCTAGAAGAATGCCGGCTTAGAAATCTATTTAGTAGTTCTCTCTTCTTATATGAGGTCCCTGTGAGTCAGTTTATTCTGTGTCAGCTGACAATTATTTTTATCAAGATGAATAAATTATAATAGGTGAACAAATGCATTCTAAGATTTTCTATTCCTTTTATGTCAAATTGTAACAAAGTTAAAACTTACATGCATTTTTAAACTGCAATAAATTTTTAAGATATTGAATAACAAATGGCAGACAGATAAAAGATATTGATGAATGAAGGAAAATGATATAATTACATGCTCTTCAGTGAAGAAATTTTATGCAGACAAATTGAAGTGGAAAGCTGAAGAATTGTAGTATAAATGTGATCAATACAGATAATAAAGATGTGAAATTTGAGCAAGCATCTAGAATTTACCAGGTATGAATATGTTTTATAAACTTTTAAATTGCCTAAATAATTATTTAAAATCTTCACTCAAACTTGCTTTCTTAGAAATTCGAAGTATATTCTACAATTTATTTATTTAACCATAATGAATATAGTTACAGAAACACTTTTTTCTCAATTTTGTTTTTTTTTTAAATCCTATACACGTATACATGCAAAACTGTTAGTGTTATTATAAAGTTATATCCCAACAAGTACCTACAGGAATTCTATTACAATATAGTAACTTAATTGGTATTTTTATGCATTTAAGTTAAACGTTAGTATATCCCTTATTCATAATAATAAATGTAACAAAAATATTTGTACATTATTATGTTGTTGTTAAGTGCTGTCGAGTTGTAGGAGACTCATAGTGACCCTATGAATGAAAGACCTAAACTCTTATATAACTTTCATCATTTCTCCACGTTCATAGAGTTTC
>NW_006399754.1:25185643-25189582 GCF_000299155.1 Elephantulus edwardii
CTTAGAAGATGCTGCAATATTGGCAATAGTGTTTATCACATATGTTTTATATACAGTATATTAGTATAGTATCATTTTGAAAATGTTCGATTTGTTGCAATAATAATGCAGCTCTGGTAGTCTAGCAGAAAGGGAGTTGTGTTAGCAAAAGAAAGACAAGCAGTTCAAATATACATGCTTTTCCATTGCAGAAAATGGACAATTTCCTCCCTTGTAATTTACAGTCTCTGAAAATCTGCTGACAGGTTACTTGGGAATTGGATCTGACTCAAAGGCAACAAGATGTGTGTGTGTGTGTATGTGTGTGTGTCTGTGTGTCTGTGTGTCTTTTTGTCTCTCTGTGTGTGTTAATAACATAAATTTGAAGAGAAAGACATGAGTTACTGAAGCGAAAAAAAACTGGGTAAAAACAGTCTCAAAAATGATTACCTATAGTTTTAGCCATTTTGGTTCATGCCATTAATAAACTATGTAAATGTTCATCTTACCATAACCAGGTAAACGATTTAGGTGTAATAAATGCTTTATATGTCCTAAAAACTGACTATTTTAAACCATAATTAAATTTTACTTCATTGAAAAATCATTTCAAATTTGATAATTACTAATGTAACACAAATTGCTGATATTTTTTGAAAGAGAGATGTATTTAGAGTGAGAGAAAGAATACCGTTCTTTTTTTTTCTGAAAAACAAGCCATTACAAATTTATTTGAATATAACCGTAAATTATATTTAAAAAAGAGATGAGGCAGAGAGAGAAGGGTGCAAGTAAAAAAAAATAAAACCAAATAAAACCCCAAAACAAACAAAAAACCTAAAACACAACCCCCCCCAAACAAAACCAGGGAAAAACCCCACATACTAACAAGTAGTTTCAGTTACAAACCTAAGTGTAAAATCTTCTTGCATACTAAAAATATATTATTAGAAAGGAATAATTCTGATTTCTTGAATTTCTTTTTATTCCAAAATCATACTATTAGAAAGGAATGATTTTGTTTTGTTGAATTTCTTTTTATTCCAAAATCATAAATTGGTTGACATGCCCCTTTTATTTCTGTTAATGCCTTAATTAGTTCATGGTTAGTCACTGACCACTTCAAATGTTGCAGGATTTGAGTTAATACGCAAACATTTCCATAACTCAAGTATTGTTTTCAAAATCCTCTAAAAATCTTAATGACTAAGGAAAAGTAGCTATTTTTTTTACTCATCACATCAGTCACTGAATAATATCAATGTATTTTATACTTACTTCTCTATATAAATATCTAAATATGTACAGTTACTCTTTAAATATAAACCAGCCATATAGGAAAAGAAGATGTATTTTTTTCTGATATTGGTACCAATAACTTTATTTTCTTTACATATAAAACAGAAGTGAAATTTAGAAGAGGAAATACATTTATTCAAAGGATGTTAGAGTCTTACATTTAGAATATTTTCTTTTCTTGTTTTTTTTTTCTTTTTAAACACCATATTCTCCTTCTATTTTTCTTGGAATAAGAAAAATACTTTTAATAAATATGTAGTAAGATGGAATTTAAAAACCATTCAGGGTGTATTTGATGCATTAAACACTAATAATTACTAACTAAATTGTGAGATCATAGTGAGAACATCATCCATAAAGGAAGCAAAAAGTTATTACAAAGACAGGGAAGGGAAGAAAAAAACAACCTAAAATAGATGTCAGAGAAGTCTGTAAAAGTTCCAGTGTAATGCAGAGAGGGAGAAAAATGGAAAGAAATGCTGAAGAAAGAGAGATGAATAGAAGATTTCAAAAGGCAGCTGAAGAAGACAAAGTCAAGTATTATAACAGAATGTGCAAAGAACTGGAATTAGAAAAACACAAGAACACACTCAGCAATTCTCAACCTGAAAGAACTGAAAAAGAAATTAAAACCTAGAGTTGAAATACTGAACTGAAGGAATTTATAGCAAAATATTAAATGATGCAGGAAGCATCAAAAAAATGGTGGTGGTGAAGGGAATGGAAAGATCTGCTGTGAAAACAATTTTAGCTTTCTAAATAAACCAGTATATAAAAAATGTTTTGGGGAAAAAATTAACATGCAAAAAATACACAGTTTAAATGTACCAATATGAACTGATTTACAGGGACTATTTCAGGAAATATAACGGAGAACCAACGATAATGAAAAATGACCTTCTTGTTGCACTGAAAGCATTGGAGAAAAAATAAAGATCCAAGAATGGATAGAAGATCAATTGAGGTCTTGCAACAGAAAGATGCAGCACTGGACTTGCTCACTGTTCTATTCCAAGAAATTTGGAAGACACCTATCTGGCCACCTGACTGGAAAAGAACTATATTTCTCATTCCAAAAGAAGTGATCAGAAAGATTTTGGAAATTCTTGAATAATATAATTAATATTACAAGCAAGTAAAACTTGCTGACGGCTATTTTTTAAAAAATCAAAAAAAATACAAACAAACAAAATAACTGAAATAATATATTGACAAGAGTTGCTAAAACCGCAAGCTGGATTTAGAAAAAGCTGTGGAACAAGGGATATAATTGCTGATGTTTGATGGATCTTAGCTGAAACAGAAAATACTAGAAACATAGGTTTTTAATTGTGTTTAATTGACAACAGATTGGCATTTGATTATGTGGATAATAACAAATTATGGCTCACATTGAGAAGAACAGGAATCCTAGTTCACCTAGTAGTACCAATGAGAGACCTGTACTTAGAATAAGGAGCAAGTGTCCAAACAGGGAAAAGAAAAAAAAAAGCTGCATGGTTAAAACCATGGAAAGTGTATCAAGGCTGAATCTATTCACTATAACTATTCAGTCTGTATTCTGAGTAAATAATTTGAAAGGATGGACTATATGAATAAGAATAGCATCAAGATCTGAAGAAGACTCATTAATCACTTATATTATGCATATAGTACAACTTCTTTTTTTATAAAGTGAAGAAGATTTGAAGCATTTACTGTAAAAGATGAAAGAGTATAACCTATTTGAATTACATATTAAAACCAAGAAAATAAAAATTCTCACTATTGCATGGATAGGCAATGGGATGATAGATGAATAACAATTGAAATTTTCAATAATTTCCTTTACTTGGATCCACCTTCATCAACCATGCTAACAGGGATCAAAAATTCAAAAAAGCATTGTATTGTGAAAATCTCTTGTAAAGGAACTCTCCAAAGTTTAAAAAAGCAGCAATGCCAGTTTAAAGACTAAATAGTGTCTGATACAAGACATTCCATTTTTAATTGCTTTCTTTACATCTGAAAATTGGACAATGATAAAAGAAGACAAAAAACAATGCCTTTAATTATGTTTTATTGGATTAAATTCAAGAGGGTATTTCTTAGATCCAAGAATGGTAAAAATATCTTACATTGGCCATGTTCTCAAGAGGGTTCTTTGGAAAAAAAATATCATGCTAAGAAAATTAGAGGATGAGAGAAACTGGGGAAGACCTCTAATAAAATTTATTGACAATTATTGTAACATTTGACTCTAGTATGTTGGAGATCATGAGATTTGTCAGGGTAAGACAAGATTCTGAGCTATTAAAAAAAAGATTCTGAGCTATTGTTCAAAAGATCAGTGTAGTTCAATCAAGGGTACATAACAAGAGCATGAGGTAAATGTGTGTGTGTAGTGTATGTGTGTGTGTGGTGTGTATTTATGTATTTGAAAGCAGGAGCGGCATCCACCTTCTAAATAACATGGCTCCGGAAACTCTATGAACTTTGATAAATTCCAATAGCTTTAAGAGGGGCTTCAGGCCTTTATTCATAGGGTCGTTACGAGTCATGTTCCACTCGAAGGCAATCAACAACAACAACCAACAACTTTTTATATATAAAGTTGTTAGCTAGCTAGCTAGCTAGAGAAATATATAGTTGTGAGATATAGATATATAGTTGCTGTTTTTT
>NW_006399754.1:25189907-25191058 GCF_000299155.1 Elephantulus edwardii
ATGATAGATAATAAATAGATAGTAGAAAGAGAAATATAGATATAGTTTATTAGATGTACAGGAGTTGATCCCAATTTATTGTTATTGTCACTATTAGGTGTTGTCAAGTTAACTATGACTCATAGTAACTACATGAACGATGTAGCTGAATCCTAACCTATCATGTATTATCCTCAACATCCCTGCCTCATTGAAGCCCATTTTTAAAAATCATCATGTCAATCCATTTCCACGGGGGTCTTCCTTTCCTTCTTTAACCCTTTTCCAAGCTTGATGTCCTTTTCCAATAACTGACCACATATTATGAAACAAGACACTTCCTGGTCTTATACCTTCTTCACAATTTTTATGTTTCAACATATTGTCACAACCACTTTGTCAATTTATCTTGTTGAACATCTTAATTTTGTTGAATGTTACCAAGTACAATGAGATTCTGAATCAACTGGTCTCATAATTACCTAACAAACATACGTGAAATGAAGTCTCATCATGTCTTGACATCTAATGAGAATCTTGATTGTACTTCTTTAAAGGTGTATTTGTTACTAGTGAAAGTTGGAAAAAAAGCATATTAACTATGCAAAGATTTATGAGTGAATTTATATTATTGGAAAGGGTAGAATAAGAAAGGTTGTGTTATCTGTGTATGAGTAACAAGTCTTCCTCTACTCTTAAATGCATAATCTTCTTTATATGATTGAATTTACTATTTATTTGGTATCCATATTGAATAAGTATCCTGAGATAATATAAACATAATACACACACCTGTCTAAAGAGGGGAAAATGGGCCCTAGAGGCACACAGTCTTGAGTGAAAGGGCTAGAGGGAGTAGGAATAGTACATCCCCTCACCACCCCACTGCAAAAAGTGGATCAAGAGCCCATAGCCCAGCACGACGTGGGGTCTCTAAAATCACACCAATAGAAAGAGGTTTGTTTATTCATTGCTGACTCACAGACTCATAGTGACGGTATCAACAAAGGAGTTTATTAGGGAAGGAATTTCTAAAAGGGGAGGCAAAGAACATTACCCAACACAAGCCCAGACTTTAGTCCAAGTTCCAAGGTACAATTCTTCACTTACTCCAGGCCCTGGTTTCAGTTCAGCAGTCAAATCCAAATCTTCCAGCAAGTTTTGCCTCAGAG
>NW_006399754.1:25191858-25193897 GCF_000299155.1 Elephantulus edwardii
TAAACATTGTGGCATTTGACACCCCAGTGGCACAAAGTTCAACATTACAGCAACCTCAGTACAGCATATTGACAGAAGAGTGATATACCACTTAGAGGAATGTTCCTCCAAAATAAAACAACAACCAACTTTTAAATACAAAGCCTTCCCCCAGGTCTTGTTCACTCTAAACAAGAGGCTTAAATAGAAACAACCAATATAGTATGTTGTTGTTATGTGCTGTTGAGTCACCTGTGATTTATAGTGACCCTATGTATCCTATGTATAGCAGCTCTGAACCCTTCCCTGTCCTGAGACAGACTCACTCATTCCAACACAGCATCCACCATTGTCCCAGATATTCCTTTGGTAGACAATGACATATTCAGGATCACTCACAAACACTGAAGTCCATTGACATTAGTTCTTGTTCAGTTAACTTTATTCATTCCAATTTTCATATGCTTAGGAAGTAATTAAATATGAATTGGCTTAGTCTTTCAAACAACATTTTTGCTCTTTAGTATTTTAAAGAGGTCTTGACAACCGATTTTCCAAGACAATATTTCTTTTGTTTTCTTGATAGTCCCCACCATGGATGTTGATTGTGAATCAAAGTAAAACAAAAATCAACAACCCCAATCTTTTCTTCTTCTACCATGAATTTGCCTATTGGCCCAGTGTTCAGATTTTTGGTTTTATTTTTGTTGTTGTTGAGAGGTAATGTATAGTCAAGGCTGTATTAGTTCATCTTCTATAGTATTTCAAGCCTTCTCCACTTCCAGCAAGCAAACTTGGGTCATCTGCCTAATGAAGGTTGTTGCTAAGTCTTCCTCCAATCCTGATTCTACATTCTTTTTCCTTTGTTCAGCTTCTCAAATTATTTATTCAGCAAACAGACTGACTAGATACAGAGGAAGGATAAAAGCCTGACACAACTTTCCTAATTGCATTACATACAGTGTTGTTCCCTTGTTCGTTTTTGACAACTCCTTCTTGGTCTATGTATAGATTTTGAAATTAAGTGTTCTGACATCAACAATATTTATCATTTCACAAACTCTTATACAGCTAATTTTAACTTCTGACAATTCTCTTTTGTTGTGCTGTTCCAGCAATACTCGAATAACTTCAGCAATATATTCCTGAGTGTAATATTAAGAATATTGGTCAATGATTTCCATTCACTATTAAATCACTTTTTTGATGGAAAAGTGACGAATGTGGATCTCGGCCAGTCAGATGGCTAGGTAGCTAGCTGTTTTACAACTTTCTGTACATAATCTAGTGTGCACCTCCAGGGCTACATCTGTTTATTGAAACATCTCAATTGGTATTTCATCAACTCCTGGGACCTCACTTTCTTGCCAATTCATTCAGTGCAGCTTGAAAATCATGTGTTACTTTCTAAAATGGTTCAGTGTCTGTCAGTTCATTTGGGGACACTGAATCTGTGTATTCTCTCCATCAAACAAACAAACAAACAAACAAACATACAAAAACCTTGGCATCCTTTAAGCTAGAAACCTGGAGCCACAGTGCTTTATGAGATATACTGCTAACTAAAAGGTCAGCACTTTGAATACACCAGCCACTTCATAGGAGAAAGATAGGTAGTCTCAGTGTCCTCTCACAATGTTTTACAGCTTCAGAAATTCACTGAAGGATTATTGAGGTATGAATCAGTTCTGACTTGACAGTACTTAACACCACTTCTGTAAAGATTGCATTCTTGGAACTACCCTAATTTTATTCTAGGATTTCTATCCTACAAATTATTAAGATTTAAAACATAAGAACAACAATTGAAAACATAAGAACAATTTTTCATTAGGTGTAAAATATATTGTTTTTTATTTATTTTAATGAACATTTACAGAGAACTTGGACTTCCATTCATTTATTGTTATACTCTTTTCCCTGCCCCCTTCACTGCCCCCAGTTTGCTCCTCTCTTTGAAATGTAAAAGAAAAATTCCTTCTTTGGTATACAATCCCCTCCCCACCCCCAACCTGAGTACACTCCACTATGCAATCTTCATTCTGGACTCTCATCATAAC
>NW_006399754.1:25195092-25196728 GCF_000299155.1 Elephantulus edwardii
GTATGGAGACAGGATGCATCCCTGGCGTACACCCTTCCCAATTTTGAACCATGCAGTGTTACCCTGCTCTGTTCTGACTACTGCCTCTTGGTCCAAGTATGGGTTTCATATTAGCACAATTAAATGTTCTGGGATTCCCATTCTTCTCAGAGTCAGCCACAGTTTGTTATGATCCACACAGTCAAATGCCTTTCATAATCAATAAAGTTATATTTTATAAATATTGTTGTTTTTGTTGTTGGGTGTCTTCAGTCCAGCATGACTCATAGAAATAATAAGAACAGTAGATTGGAAACTTGCCCTATCCTGTGCAGTTATCACAATCTGCGGCGTGTTCAAGCAGACCCTTACAGTCACTGCCTGTCTTTAGGAGGATTTCCTCTCTTTCACTGTCTGTATTTCTAATAAAGATGTCTTTTGCCAAGGCTTGATGCTTCCTTACAACATGCTAGAACTTTGTGATACAATGTTTAACCATTCTTACCTCTGGTGGATACATTGGTTGTAGTTTCTTCAAGACCGATTTTTTTTTTGTAGCCTACAGTATATACAATACTCTTAGTCAACACTGCAAATCAAAGGAATTAATTCTTCTTAAGATTATAACTAGTTATAGATAGCATTAACAATAATAGATATTCCCACAAATAATGGAAGAAACAGTTGCTGGAACTGAATAAGAAAACACTATATTGTTTTTAGCAGAAACATGTATGCCAGAGTTGTGCCCTTTCTTCATACCTATTAAATTTGTAAACTGAATAATCTGAGAAACTGGGCTATAATGAAGAAGAATAGGGCATCAGGGTTGGAGGCTAATTCATCAACAACTTGCATTATGTAGATGACATAACCTTGCTTGCAGAAAGTGAAGAAGACTTCAAGAACTTACTACTGCAGGAGATCAGATTACAACCTTTAATATGCAATATATCTCAACATCAAGAGAAAAACATCCTTACCATTAGACTAATAGGAAATTTATGAAATATTGAGGAAAGAGTGAAGTTGTTAACAATTTCATTTTACTTGGATATGCAATCAACACACATGTAAAAACAGTTCAGAGCTGATGAGATTTATCGCATTGGGAAAATTTGCTATAAACAACCTCTTTAAAATACGATCAAGGATGACAGTTTAAGAATGAGTGTGCACCTGATCCGAGTCCTACGCATCTGAAAGTTCTACAGTGAATAAGGAAGACCAAGTAAGAGTCAAAGGATATGAATAGATAACGTCCCATAAGTAATCACATAACAGTTTTCTAATTGTTAAATTTTTATAAATCTTTTCCCATGGATTATTACTATTGAAATAAATTTTATTTTCTAAACATTTCATAACTTCTTCTCTGAGTAACATGAAAATCGAATAGCTTGTTTTTCTATTCTTTATTAGACTAGTTTATTTACAAAATTCAAATATATATTCTTTCCATACCAGATTCTTTCAATTTCCCTCACCTCCGAACCCATCAAATTGTACAACCCTATGATAGCCCTGCCCCCACACATCCTCATCCTTCCTCTTCCACTCCCTCCGCCCCCTGCTTGGATCCTCATAATCATTCAAAAATAATGATTTTATACAACATTTGTCCTTGTGGGACTCAGTTCATTTACTCAGCATAATG
>NW_006399754.1:25201273-25219635 GCF_000299155.1 Elephantulus edwardii
TCATCCAGTAAGCATAGCAATGTGCTCATGTATACCATAGATGGTGAGGAGGGCACACCTTAAGGCAGTGCTCCAATCTATTGTTTAGAGGATTGTTGTAAGTTATTGCTCACTCAAAGGCACATAATAATGACAATAGAAGTTGTAAAACTAAAAATCATTAATATGTTCTAATAGTGTGTCTTCCAACTCAGCAGAAGACTACAATAGGGGTAGAGTCAAGTCAGAATTTCTGCTTGTCTGAGAAATGCCCAAAGCCATAAGAGATGAGCCAGTCACAGGCAGTCCTTCTAGTTTAGAATGTGCTGTGGGTAGGTCAAGGGGTGGGACACCTCGCCAAAGGTAGAGTTTCTGCTGTAGTTGTATGTCTGGCTAGGGGTGTTGTCACTGTCAGTCCAGGGGATGGGTGCAGGTAGAGTGCCCAGTCAGACAGGGTGTGTGTAAAGAGACACTCACTGCCAATTGGCTTGTCTATGTGGCCATGGAAAGTGTTGAATAAGGGTGCAGAGTATGAGGGAAATGCCTCAATGAGAAGTGCCCCTGCAAATCCAGGGTTTGATTACAGGCCAGGCTTCTAGGACACTGATATCTTCCAGCTCCAAATACAAGATAGTGTAGGTGTAGCTCAAAGTAGAACTGAGTCCTGTGGGGAGAAACACTGTGTTTCACTTAGTAAATAGCTGGGGATGCAGTTCAGTGGATGGGAGGTTTGGGGAAAGGACAGAGACTGTACCTTCCCAGCTGTATGAGTACAGCTGCCATTGCTGCAGCCATCCTGGGTTATTACTCCGTCTGGATACCCCAGTATGCAGGAGGCCGTGCCATATAGAAACAAGCATCATAACACTCGTGGGAGGATTTGGGTTTCTGTGATACTGCTTATTTTATAACATATGTATGTATATACCTGCTTGTGCATAAGTTTGTTCTTCTGATTAGAACACTTGTCTGTTAGTTTGCATCAAAATAAAAAGCATCACAATCAATATACATGCCAACTCCAATACAGCAAAGTGACATACAAATGCTGTACCTATGAGAACAAACTCAAATCAGCAAGTACGCAAATTTCATAAAACAAGCGTATATGCTATGGTACTTGGAGAAAGTGAAAAGGATTTGAAGCACTTACTGGAAAAGATAAAAAACTACAGCTGTCAATATAGATTACATGTCAAAATCAATAAAACAATTATTTTTTTACCCCAAGACCAACAGATAATAAGATAGAAGGAGAAAAGATTGAAACAGTCAATTATTTTCTTTTATTGGGGTCTTCATCTAACACTCATGAAATCAGCAGTCAAAAAATCAAAAGATGTCTTATTGGCAAATATATATTGTCAAGTGTATCTCCAAAGTGCTCAAGTGCAAGAGTGTTCAAAGACTAAGGTATACCTGATTCAAGCTGTGGTCTTTTTGTTTACTTCATATGCATCTGAAAGTTAGACAATGAAGAAGGATGAGAAGATTAAAATAGATGCTATTAGATTGTGTTGGTGAAGACCAACAAGTATTCCATGAATTACCCAAAGAACAAACAAGGCTGTTGTTAAAGAAGTCCAACCTGTATGGTCCTTATAAGAAAGGATGAGGAAACCTTACATGTTTTAGGCATGTTGATATAAGGGTCTAGTTCTTAGGGGAAAAAAACAATTATGATGGGAAAGATGGAAGGTCAGAGAAACAGAGGACAAATCTCAAAAAGATGGGCTGACACAGTGAATTTGACAATGGAATACCAGATGTTGTGATGTGTGTGTAAGACAGGACAAGGTTCAGATTTCTTCTTAATGGATCTCTGTGAACTAGTCATTCAGAGGCATCTAATACCAAAAACAAGAAGAAAAAAAAAATAAGGGGACCCTGGTGGTGTAATCCATAGGTGTTGCACTACTAACCAATGTCTCTGCCAGTTTGAATCCACCAACTGCTCCTCTGGAGAAACCTGGGCAGTCTCTTCCAGGAGAGAATGGTCACTAAGGGTCAGAGTCAACGGAAAGTAAGTCAACTTGTAGTTTGAAGAAAGTAGAATATAGCGAATAATTAGATTTTCATATACAAAGTGCACTACATTATAATTTTATATTGATTGATTTTATAACATTTGACTAATTTTAAAAGAGACTCTTAAAAGAAGAGGAAGACCTCGAATGAGATGGATTGAAACTGAGTCCTGAAGGGCATGTACAGCCAAAAAAAAAATAAAAAAAGAAGAGGAAGACCTCGAATGAGATGGATTGAAACTGGGGTAAGGGGGTGGGTGTGGGGGAGACAGTGAGACAGGCTCACGGGAGCGCAGGCTTCAGAGATATTGTACAAAAGGTCTCTGTGAGTCTCAGGTGACTCGATAGCATATAACAAGAAGAACAATAGAGATGCTACATTCACCAAGTCCTTTATTTAATTATTTATTTTTTTTTTAAGGCTAAGGGAGCTCTGGTGGCCTAGTGGCAAGAAGCTGCACTGCAATCTCAGAGGTATGTGGTTCAAATCCACCAGATGCTCTGCTGGAGAAGGAGGGACAATCTCCTCCTGTATCAGTCAGATATGATGTAATGGTACACACACAAAAAATAATTAAGAAAAAAAAAACAGCACACCAGGCTAAATTCCACTAGGTTTCCCCCCGCACCCTCATAGTATATGTACCAGGGAGAGGAGACTAGTAGAAATAAAGGTGTTTTGGGATAATGACGTTTGATCGGTGTGTTTTTGTTCTGGGTTTTTGGTTTGTTTTTTCTGTTGTAGTCTGTAGGAAGCTGCACTGGTAATGGAAAGGCAGTACATCTCTAGCAGCTTGAATTCATCAGCTATCTGTGGAAGAAGGATGGGCAACCTCTGGTCGTGTGATTTATAGCCTCTGAAAACTCTATAGAGGATCAAATAAAAGGTGATTCTTGCTCAAACATAATGAATTCAGTAATGACCTTTGAGATTATCTACTCTACACACAAACATTCATTCCTGTATTCTACAAAGCTTTTGGCTAGTCAACTTTCCTTAATGAGGCAATAAATTTACCTTAGTCAATAGTGTCTTGTTGACCCTTAGGCTTTAAGTGTCTAATATATACTATATGTTTATTTCTTTCTTAAATTTTCTACATAGAATTCTTCCCACCATAAACCCTAAAAGTTGTTTCCATTTCAGTAAGCTACAGATGATACAATATAGAAGATCTATGAAAATATTAAGAGCTAATGAATTTGAAAGTCTTAGAAGAGTAAAGAAGAGAGAAGATAGTTGTGGCTTTAGGGATCTTCTTTGAAGGATAATACACTTCTCTTTCAGCTGTAGGAAGCACTGTGGGCAGATAGCTTTCAGCTCTATCCACTGGAATTTGTCCCAAGGGACAAAGATCTGCTTTGGCCAAATTAGGCTCTGACTTGTGTTGGACGCTGTTATGGTTAACTAAGAACATGTTTCAAGTATTCATAATTGTTACTATGTTATTAAAGATTGGAACTTTTAAATCAAGTACATAAATCTGAGATTATAAATTTTGTTGAGTTGTTGCTTTCCCCACAAATACCTAATTTGCACCATGCTCATGGATATAAAACTTGAGCAAGGTAGCATTAAATATAATTTTTAGTTTGGGTAAAACTGCTTTAAAGAGTCATCTTAGCTCTACAACCTACCTTCCCCATGAGTCCGTGGAAGGCTCATTTATACCCAATTTGTACATTATTTTCTCCTCTGTTTGATCTGATTGTGCTTATGCAAACCTATACTTGACCCAGGAGGCAGTTGTCAGAACAGAGCAGGGAACCACTACATGGTTCAAAATTGGGAAGGGTGTGCTCCAGGGATATGTCCTAACTCCATACTTCCCATTCTGTATGTGGAACAGATTATCTGGGAAGGGAAGCTGGGCTCTATGAAGAGGAACATGGCATTGTGACTGAAGGAAGAGTCATCAACAACCTGAGTTATAAAGATGACATAACCCTGCTTTCTGAAACTGAGGAAACCTGAAGTGCTTGATGTAGAAGGTCATAGACTGCAGTCTTCAATATGGATTGAAGCTCAACATCAAGAAAATAAAGATTTTTACCACTCGACTGATTGGCAGCATCATGACAGATGGTGAAGAAATTAAGATTATTAACAGCTTTAGTTTGCTTAGCTCCATAGTCAACACTCATGGTACCAGCAGCCAGGAAATCAAAAGACAAATTGCATAGGGGAAGTCTGCTGTCAGGAACCACTCCAGAGTGCTGAAGCGCAATAGTGTCATTCTGGAGAATAAGGCATGCTTTACACGTGCCATAGTCTTAGCGATTACTTGCTGTGCATCAGATAGCTGGACAATGACTAACTTTGATAGAAAAAAGAATTGATGCCTTTGAGCTATTGTGCTGGAGAAGAGTATTAAATATACCATGTTAGGAGAACAAAAAGTTCACCCTGGAGAGAGGGTGAGACCAGGCTGCTCTTTGAAGGCAAGGATTCTGAAGCTCCGTTTGACATACTTTTTGGTATGTTGCAAGGAACGAACAGTCTTTAGAGAGTGACACCATGCTTGGAAGGGCGGAGGGCCTGTGCAAGAGAGGAAGACCATCACTGAGATGGACTGACTCAGTGGGTTGGGTAATGAAGGTAGGTGGTCAGAGATAATACAGTTGGCACAGGATAGAGCAGAGTTCAGAGCTTTTGTACATAGGGCCATTATGAGTTACAAACTCAACAGCACATAACATAACATTTGATCTTATCTCCTAACTACTTCTTTATAAGTTTATCTCTTGAGGGCAGCCACCTCCTCTTTAAATAAACTTGCTGGGTGGAATTCTCTTTCAGAATTGGTTTCCTAGAAACTAACAAAACAAGTAAAAATTTTGGTAACAATCTCTCAAGCTAGAATACGGACGTGTGGATCTCAGCAGTTGGTCTTGTTGACAGTGGCCATTGGTGTACAGATAAATACAGACGACATCATGACAAATTGAGCGGGATCTCATTCATCTTTCCATTTTGCCAAAAAGGAAGCTTCAACTTTACTGCACTGATTGCTAATTGTTAGATTTATTTCGTTCTTTAAAATATCTTGCTCAACCATTCCATTTTCAATATAACAATCACAATTTTAATTTATAAGAGCTTCTTACTGCATGTTTATTATTATTTAGTATTGTCAAGCATATTAGGTATAATCTACATGCTTTCTTCTAGTTACAATTTAAAGGAGGCTTTGATGGCTTAATGACAAATTGTGCTGCCAATCCAAATGCATAGTTTTAATGCACCAACTGCTCCTCAGAAAAGATGAGCAATGTTTTCTCAGGCAATTTACTGCGTCTGTAACCTCACTGGAGGGTTAGCTAGAAGTTGGTTCTGACTTAATAGTACATAACAACAACAATTTATGAATCAAAAAAGGCAGTCTATAGACTATAAGAAAATATTAATTCTAAATTAATCTTTAAGTCAAATCTGTACTTAAATTGAAATACATAAAGTGTAAGGTTATTAAACATTTATCTTAGTATGTTATATATATATAGGGGGCTTGAGTTTCCTAGTGCCAAGAAGCTGTACTGCAATCCCGAAGGTTCACAGTTTGTATCCGACAGCTGTTCCACATAAGAAGGTTGGGCAATCTCCTTCCATGAAATTAACTGCCTCTGAAAACGTGATGGAGGGTCAGCTATGGGCTGGGTCTAACTTAACAACAAAAACAATGTTTTATATACAAAAACCAATATAGGTTTTTATATATAATATATAAAATAAGCACTTCCAGATATATCTTTTACCTAATAATTCAGTGCTAATAATAACATCAATAAAAAATGTCAAAGTAACTCGAATGTTTTGATAAATGTCTCAAAGTATTAGGTGAACAATTACAATAGGTTCTGTGGGGATATTGTACTAGAGCACCATGAAGCCAAAGTGAAGGGAAGACATCAAGATACTGAGAAGCTGAATGGGAGATTTCAAAAGGAAGCTTGGGAAGACGAAGTAAAGTATTATAATGACATGTGCAAAGAGCTGTAGTTACAAAATCAAAAGGGACAAACTCGCTCAGCATTTGTTAAGCTGAAGGAACCAAAGAACAAATTTAAGCCTTGAGTAGCAATACATAAAGATGCTGTGGGTAGAAGGTTGAATGACCCAGGAAGCATCAAAAGAAGAGGAAAAAGTACACAAAGTCTTCATAGCAAAAAGAATTGGTTGACAGAGAAGAATTTTGTGAAACAACATAAGATCAAGAGCCTATGGTATGAAGGAGGAAGTTCAAGCTGCTCTGAAAGAGTTGACAAAAACAAGATCCCAGGAATTAATGGCACTATGAATGGACATATTTCAACAAACAAATGCTGCCTGGACGTACCAAGTTATTCTAAGAAATCGGGAGGACAGCCACCTGGCCAATTGACTGGAAGAGATCCATACTTTTGTTCCCATTCCTGAAAAAGGGGGCCAGGCAGAGTGTGGAAACTATTGAACAATATTATTAATACCATACGAAAGCAGGAATCTTCTGAAAAATATCCAAAAATAACTGGAACAGCACATCAACAGAGAACTGCTAGATGTGCAGGTTGGGTTTAGAAGAGGCCTTGGCACTCGTGATATTATAGCTATTGTTAGACAGATCTTAGCTGAAAGCACAGCATACTAGAGAAATCGGTCTTTCATTGACTATGCAAAGGTATTTGATTGTGTGGATCACAACAAACTATGACTAACTCTGAGAAGAGTGGGAATTCAAAAACACTTGGATTGTGCTTATGTAAAACCTGTAATTAGACCAAAAGGCAATTGTGAGATCAGAGCAAGGAAACACTGCATGGTTCAAAAGCAGGAAAGTTGTATGCCAGGGATGCATCCTATCTCCATATCTTTTCAATCTCTATGCAGAACAGATCAAACAGGAAGCTGAGCTCTAAGAGAAGGAATGTGGCAACTCATCAACCATCTGTGTTATGTAGATGATACAGCCTTGCTTGCTGATACTGAGGAGGACCTGAAGCATTTGCTACAGAATTTCAAAGACTGTAACCTTCAGTATGGATTGAAACACAGCATTCACTAATTAAATAAATACATACATGCATACATACATACATACATATATACATAAATAAATAAATCCAACAAGGAAACAAAAACAACACAAAGAATCTTACCACTGGCCCAGTAGGCATTTTCAAGATAGATGGTGAAGAGATTGAGATTGTTAACAGTTTCATCTTGCTTGGCTCAACAATCATCACTCTTGGCACCAGCAGCCAAGAAATAAAAAAGATGAATTACATTCAGAAAATCTACTGTCAGGGACAACTCCAAAGTACCAGAGAGCAATGATGTTAGTCTGTAGACTAAGGTGCACCTGATCCAGACCATGGTCTTAGTGATTACTTGCTATGCATTAGAGAGATGGATAATTACTAAGGATGATAGAATTGATGGCTTTGAGTTTTTATTCTGGAGAAGAGTACTGAATATAATATGGACTGCTAGGAGAACAAACAAGCTTTTCCTGGAATGGGTGAAAGCAGGCTACTCCTTAGAATCAAGAATTTTGAAGCTTCATCTAACATACTTTGGACATGTTGCAAGAAGGGACCAGTCCTTGGAGAGAGGCATCATGCTTGGGAGGGTGGAGGGACAGCACAGGAAAGGAAAAGCCTGGATGAGATGCATTGATTCAGTGACTGGAGTAATAGGGGGTGTGCCAGAGACAATGACAATGAGGTTGGATGAAGGTAGGGCAGGGTTCAGAGTTGTTGTCCATAGGGTTGCTATGAGTCATAAGCGACTGAACAGTACAACAACAACACAGGATTGATTTATAATTCAGGTTGACATTCGTAATCCAATGACTGTTGGACGGTTTTGTTCCTCTGCAGATTACAATAAATTAAGGATAACAATGGGATGAATAAGAATCCCAGAATGCTTAATTGTGGTCATGTGAAACCTGTACCTAGACCAAGAAAGTGTTGTACAAACAGGACAAGAGCGTGTGTGTGTGTGTGTGTGTGTGTGTGTGTGTGTGTGTGTATGTAACTTCTGTAACAAAAAGGATACAAATGCATGAAATTGAAATGTAATAACTTGAATAAAAATTATATTCCTCTTTACTAAATAGTATTTGTAGTAGTGGCAATAATACAACTTGTAATATTAATTTATATTTGTCTCCACCATGATTAGAATACTATATTGAAAACTTTTTATTTAGTTAAAAAGATCACACAAGGAACAAACTGCCAGGACTTTGATGAGTATAGCATCAATTGGCCGCCAGATCAGTTTTTACAAATCACTGAAGTGCTATTTGGCATATTATTGCATTAGTGTGGGACACATATATCCTCACACTTAACAAAGCTTCCCAAATTGCCTGCTTTCTTCCAGCCGAGATTAAAAAAGATTGGCTGCACTTCTTTGTGAATTTTTTCCAAAAACTATTTTTGGTACAATGTCTCAATGCACACTTTTAACTGATACCAGCATTTTCTTAAGGTGAATAAAGTAAAGTTGTTTGCAGCTCATGTAATTGGAAAAAAAATGGGAGCATAATTCACATTTGATTGACAATCCAATGACACAACAGTTACGGATTCTTAATGGTTAGTGCTCATAACTAGGGTGTGTTCAGTATGTACTTGGTTTGTTCCAATTAAACACACACACACAACATTGAGAAGAATGAAAATTCTAGTATACTTAATTATGGTCACGCAAAACCCAGAAATAAATCAAGAAGTTGTTGTCTAAACAGATGAGGAATCACTGTTTGGTTTAAAGTGAGGAAAACTGGATCACATTTGATTCCTTTGTCCATACCAATCATTACGCTAGTCTATATGAAGACTGGTGCATCATGTTGTTGTTGTTGTTATGTGCCATCGAGTCATTTGTGACTCATAGCGACCCTATGTACAACAGCCCTAAACTCTGCTCTGTCCTGTGCCAATCACACTGTCTCTGACACTCCCGTCCTGATTACCCCAGTCACTGAATCAATCCACCTCATAGAGGGCCTTCCCCTCCTGCACTGTCCCTCCACCCTCCTAAGCATGATGTCCTTCTCCAAGGACCAGTCTCTCCTTACAACATGTCCAAAGTATGTCAGATGAAGCCCCAGAATCCTTGCCTCCAGGGAGCCACCTGGTTTGACCCTTTCCAGGATGAATCTGTTTGTTTTCCTAGCAGTCCATGGTACTCTAAATACTTTTCTCCAGCACCAAAGATCAAAGGCATCAACTCTTCTTCTATCCTCCTTGGTCATTGTCCAACTCTATGATGCATAGCAAGTGATTGCAAAGACCATGGCCTGTATCAGATGCACCTTAGTCTCCTGAGGGACACCATTGCTCTTCAGTACCCTGGAGAGGTCCCTAACAGCAGACTTTCCCATGGCAATACATCTTTTAATTTCCTGACTACTGGTGCCAAGAGTGTTGACTGTGGAGCCAAGCAAACTAAAGCTGTGTACAATCTCAATCTCTTCACCATCCATCCTGATGCTGCCAATTGGCCCAGTGGTGAGAATCTCTGTCTTCTTGACATTGGGCACCAATCCAATAGTGGAGGAAAACTTCCCATTAACCTGAGGTATGCAGATAAAACAACTTCGCTGACTTAAGTGAAAAGAATTTCAGTACAGAAAGGACTATAGCCTTCAATGTTATTTCTCAAATTAAAAAAAAAACAAAACAAAACACACACACACAACAAAACAACAAAAACCCCAAACCAAAATAAACAGAAATCCTCACGACCAATATTGTTGTTGATTTTAGGTGCTATCAAGTTGAATACAGCTCAGAGCAATCTTCTGAATAACACAACTGATGCCTGTTCTATCCTGCACTGTCCTCATTATATTTGACCCACTTGAACCCATGAATACAGGCACTGTGCCAATCCACCTGCTTGAGAACCCTCCTTTCCTTTACCATCCCTATACCTTTCCAAGCATTGTGTTCTTCTTAGCTTCTCGTAACAAGTACATAGCATGTGAGATGAAGCCTTATAATCTTGCCTCCAGATAGCACTCGGGCTCCACCTTCTCCAAGACATATTTGGGTGTTTTTTTTGTTTTTGTTTTTTTTTTTTACAATCCATGGCATACTCAGTACACTTTTCTGACAGTTCAAAGTTATCAATTCTTCTTCTATCCTCCTTATTCACTGTCCTGCTTAAACTTACAGGTTGTTTTTGTCATGTTCCGTCGGGTCAGAATTAGCTCACTGTTGAACCTCTAGTGGGTTTTCAACAGTCATAAATAAGTAAACATTCTTATAAATACTACCTTTCACCATTGTATCTGACTTTACTTTTTAAAAATCAAACTTCTTTCTGTTCCAAGAACACACAAACATTTCTCTAGAAATGATTTTTATGATCTTTTCATTTTATTTTTTCACGTAACTTTAGTACTATTTTCACAACATATTTATTAACTTCTGCTGTTATTTATAATCTCCACATTCTCTTGGATGATTGTTTTTGTGAATGAGGATAAATAGAAATCTCTTATAGTCAATTTTCTAGGTAGCTGTCTTCCAAATTTCTTGGCATAGACTAGTGAGCGTTAAAGGGCTGCATCTGTTCACTGAAATACTGCAATTAATATCCCTTCATTTTCTGGAGCCGTATTTTTTGCCAATGCCTTCAGTGGAGCTTGGATTTTTTCTTCAGTTCCATTTACCCTTAATCATATGTTACTTCATCAAGATATCCATGATTGACTAATTTTAATATGCAGTGGCTGCATATTCCTCCAATTGTCTTCTGATACTTCTTGCTCTATTAAATATTTTCCAATAAAATCCTTGGTAAAATGACAACTCTTATGCTGTTGGTTTCCATTTTGAATAGCAGTAATGCATGATAAACTATTTCATAAAAAGCTATTTGAAGTGTTTATTTTTAAAAGTTTCTCTGTACTTAAGAGATATAGAAAGAGAAAAAAAAAATAATCAACCTAAAAGCTGTGCTCTTAGGGAAAGTTATAAAGTACTCAAAAAGGAGTTACATTTTAGGATGCTGAAGAAGGCACATTGAAGCCCTTCTTAAGAGTGTATTGTTTGATCTCAATCTCTTTTGGAGTGGGCTTAGCCCACAGAAGCACAGAGATGCTTGGCTAGCACAGTATCAGATGCAGCAGTTCTCATCAAAATAATACAATTACTTTAAATATCACAAAATGAAGACATTATAACATAAAATTTTAAAACACCTAAAAAGCTAAGTGAAATTGTTTGATATCATTTATTTTATCAAACAATAAGTAAATATAAGAAAACATATTTTCTGATGTTTTTCTTGATAGTGGAAAAACAGAATATTCAAATAATTGGATATTTGTAAAGTGGCTATTTCATTCACAGGGTCACTATAAATTCCAGGTGACTTAATGGCATATTAGAATAACTTAAACATTATGTGGAAATCTGTCTCCAAAATACACATCATTGTTAATGACATTATGAAAACAAAGCTTTATCTATGAAAATTCACAATGGAATAATGGGGAACAAATTTCTATTTCTGGCTTTAAAAAATTAATATCTAAAAGATACTACGCATCACTTCTGTACATTAAATAACAGATAGCTAATGCCTGTAATTCTGAGATATATGAGCAACTAAAAAGCAAAGATTCAAATGACTGCTCTTCTCCAAGGAGCCAAGGAAGACGTGCAAAGGCAAACAAAGCCTCTCAGCATTACTGAGTTGAGGAGGTGGGGATGAGAGTTCATACAGGAGAACTGAGCTAAAGTTTGTGTGGCTTCGATCACAGAGGGAAGGAGAGAGCCTTAGTTCATTGTCAGAGTAACGGTCTGCACATGTATGATATTCCCAAAACTAGAGGAAGCATGGCCAGAAAGCAATGCAATAGCCATTTTCAAAGTGTAAAAAAGTATGAGCATTAAAAGTAGAAAACCTTTACAAATATATAGCATATAAAATGGAATTGTCTGAATGGGGAAGAAACAGTAGTGATGTTAAATTAGTCTTAGCTTACTACTGGTTGTACTGATGGCCTTGTGGTAAAGAATTGTCCTGCCAATTTGAAGACAGGCAATTTGAATTCACCAGCCGTTCCATGGGTGAAAGATGAGAAATCACCTACCACGATTTATCGCCTCTGAAAACCTGCTGGAGAGTCAGTTATGAGTCAGAATTGACTGAATGACACATAATTCATAAAAACCCAAGCACCAAAATAACCATAATGATATAGATTATTACATTCCAGAACAAATCTAGTACAGCTTAATGTTTTCTAAGGAAAATTATCCCAGAGAGAGTCCTGCAGGCCTCTAAGTGGATGTCTGAACTGTCCCAGTCAGCAGAGAGGATAGTGCCCTGTGACAGCCCATACCAGCAAGCAGCGAGCAAAGTGCCCCTGGGCCACCATGAGTCCACCCAAATGTCCAGTGACCCCACAAGTCAACACCACCTCTATTACATTCACCACAACACCAGCCAACAGAGAAGGTAGAATCTGTAAGTCTGTTCTGTCCTAACCACCAAAAGAGGAACACACTCTGGAGGAGCCAGAGCAGTTAGCAGTGAGAAAATTGGGACACCATACCCTGCTAGCACTGACCGACCACCAAGACTTGGACACTAATGGGGCCCTGAAACATTCTTGTTACTTTCAAGCTCCCAGCTCCCAGCTCCTAGGTGCTTTTGTTGCTCCGAAGAGAACAGTCCCTCCCGCCCAGTCCTAGAAGAGGTCACAGACATGTCTTAGCATGGAGACTTGGGAAGGAATGTTTCCTGGATAACATTCCTAGTACTTTGTCAGCACCCCAGAGTCTGCCTGCTAATGGAAAAACATCCCAAGGAGACAACAAATTTACACAGAGACCAACTGCCTGAGGCCAGTGAAGGAAAGCATGCTGGGTGGCATTGTGGGTACTTTCCTAGCTTATCAGGGACTTTGTTAGAAAAGGCTGGAAAACGGCACCTCAGTCCAGCCACAGAAGAAAACGCAGGCTGAAATGGGCAATTTTGTCTACAACAAGGGGAAACTGCTCTCTCTTATCAAACTACAGGATAGGACAGAGAGGTGAGCTTTTCATAACTGAGTTAAGAAAGAAATACCAACTTTCAAGCCCTCCAAGGACAACTAGATAAGAAGCATACCACTAGAAATGGAAGACAGAATCATCCACAGGCAACCAGCAGGGTAGATTGAAATGGAATCAGGTCAACACTGAGAATCTACAACTCTATCAATAACATCATGAAGTTAAGGAACTGACATCTACCTACATGCATACACAACAGAACTGCCCCACCAATACCAAGAAGAACTTCACAAAATGTCAAGGAAGCAGCAGGCAGCCTCAAATATTAGCAAAATCCCTAATAAGCCTTCTCTAAAAATACAGGCAGATTACAGACCCAAATAATACCCCAGAATAAGGAAGGCAGAGAAGTACACTGAGGCAGATTTCTAAGAACTTGTACTGAATAAGTATACATTTGATGAAAGAAAGAGTTGAAACTATAAATTAAAAAAGCACAAAAATTAAAAAAAAACAAACCACAAGGTAGAGAGGGCACAACCAAGATAGTACAAAAGCCAACCAACCAAAACCCCAAACAAGCAAATAAAAAAACCCAGGAAAGCTTAATAAGTAAATCTAGAATATCAATATCGGTATAATAAAAATTTTCAACTTCTTAGATGCATGAAAACAAAAAATAAAAGAAATATAACAGAATCAGCGAGAGAGAAAGCAAGAACCTCACTAAGAATCTACAAGAAGAAAAACCAAAAAAGACAACAGAGGAAAATGAAGACAATATTAGAATCAAGTGGGATGACATCAAATGAAACAACATACACATGACTTGAATTTCAGAACCAGAGGGGAAACAGAAATGAGAAAATAGTAGAATAAAACACTAGAATAAAACTGTCCAAGTATCAGAAAAGTTGAAGAAATATACATCAAAAAAACAACAATTGAACAGAATAGACACCAGTATAAAAACATGAAGACATATTATGGTCAAATTCTCCAAAATCAAAGACAAATATAGAATACAAAAAGCAACATAAAAAAACCAAAAAACCCAAAGTCTCTTGCAAAGGAAAACCAATTAGTTTAAACTGGGACTTCTCAGTAGAAACAAAATGAGAAAGAAGACAATGGAACATTTACAGAGGTCAAATGAATATAATTGCCAGCTAAAGATTCTATACCAGCAAAGCTGTCCATCAAGTGTGCAAGTGAAATTATGTCATTTACAGAAAAGTAAGAAACTCAGTAATTTTTCCAACTCTACAGTAATTAGGGAATCCTTCACAGACAGACACAGCAGAGAACAATGGATGGACCAAAGTAACTGATGACAATGGAAAAAGGGATGCAGCAAAGTTGTAATGATAAAACATGAGCTGTCAATAATAATACTTAATATGAATAATTTAAACCCACCAAATAAGAGAAAAACAGTGGCAGAATTGATTAAAAAAATTTTTCAGCATGCTGTGTGGATCATAACAAACTGTGGCTGACTCTGAGAAGAATGGGAATCCCGGAACATTTAATTGTGCTAATGCAAAACCTATACTTGGACCAAGAGGCAATAGTCAGAACAGAGCAGGGTAACACTGCATGGTTCAAAATTGGGAAGGGTGTACGCCAGAGATGTATCCTATCTCCATACCTTTTCAACTTGTATGCAGAATAGATTACCCAGGAGGCTGGGCTCTATGAGGAGAAATGTGGCATCAGGCTTGGAAGAAGACCCATCAACAACCTGCATTATGCAGATGACACAACCCTGCTTGCTGAAACTGAGGAGTACCTCAAGCACTTGCTGCGAAGGGTCAAGGACTGCAGCCTTCAGTATGGACTGAGGCTCAATGTCAAGAAGACAAAGATTCTCACCACTGGACCAATTGGCAGCATCAGGATGGATGGCGAAGAGATTGTTCACAGCTTCAGTTTGCTCAGCTCCACAGTCAACAGTCTTGGCACCAGCAGTCAGGAAATAAAAAAGTGTATCGTGATGGGAAAGTCTGCTGTTAGGAACCGCTTTAAAGTACTCAGGAGCAATGGTGTCTCTCCGGAGACTAAGGTGCGCCTGATACAGGCTATGGTCTTGGCAATCACTTGTTATGCATCAGAGAGCTGGACAATGATTAGGGAGGACAGAAGGAGAGTGGATGCTTTTAACCTGTGGTGCTGGAGAAGAGTACTGAATGTACCATGGACTGCCAGGAAAACAAACAGATTCATCTTGGAGAGGATTAAACCAAGCTACTCCTTGGAGGCAAGGATTCTGGGGCTTCATCTGTCATACTTTGGACATGTTGCCAGGAGGGACGGGTCCTTGGAGAGGGACATCATGCTTGGGAAGATGGAGGGACAGCAGTGGAGGGGAAGACCCTCTCTGAGATGGATTGACTCGGTGACTGGTGTAATCGGGATGGTTTGTCAGAGGCGGTGCAGTTGGCGCAGGATAGAGCAGGGTTTAGGGCTGTTGTGCATAGGGTCGCTATGAGTCGCAAACGACTCGACGGCACATAACAACAACAATAACATCAGCATGTTGCCCAGAAGAGACACATTTAAGACAACAGAGGAAAGAGACTAAAAATTGAAGGGTGGGAAAAAAATATATCAAGCAAATGACATCTGTAAGTAAGGTGGAATGGCAATACTAATTTCTGATATAATAGGTTGTAGGATAAAAACCACCCTAAGAAATAAGGAAAGACACTATATAGTGACTAAAATCACACAATGTCAAGACAATGTAACCTTAATTAATGTCTACACACTTAGTGATAGACATGCCAAATACATGAAACAAGACTATCAGACTTGAAGAAATAGATTATACCACAGTAGTATTAGGTGTATTATTTTCAAAAAATTTAAAAATATGTTGAGATAATACAAAGTATTCTCTCAATATTTTATGTGTGGATCATAACAAACTGTGGCTTACTCTGAGTGGAATGGGAATCCTAGAACACTTGATTGTGCTAATGCAAAACCTATACTTGGGTGAAGAGACAGCTGTCAGAACAGAGCAAGGAAACACTGCATGGACCAAAATTGGGAAGGGCGTATGCTGGGGATGCGTCCTGTCTCCATGCCTTTTCAACCTGTATGCAGAATAGATTACCCAGGAGGCTGAGCTCTATGAGAACTGTGCTGTCAGGATTGGTGGAAGATCTATCAACAATCTGTGTTATGCAGATGACACAACCCTGCTTGCTGAAACTGAAGGGTACCTGAACCACTTGCTGCAGAGGGTCAAGGACTGCAGCCGTCAATATAGATTGAGGCTCAATGTCAAGAAGACAAAGATTCTCACCACTGGACCAATTGGCAGCATCAGGATGGATGGCGAAGAGATTGTTCACAGCTTCAGTTTGCTCAGCTCCACAGTCAACAGTCTTGGCACCAGCAGTCAGGAAATAAAAAAGTGTATCGTGATGGGAAAGTCTGCTGTTAGGAACCGCTTTAAAGTACTCAGGAGCAATGGTGTCTCTCCGGAGACTAAGGTGCGCCTGATACAGGCTATGGTCTTGGCAATCACTTGTTATGCATCAGAGAGCTGGACAATGACTAGGGAGGATAGAAGGAGAATTGATGCCTTTGAGCTGTGGTGCTGGAGAAGAGTATTGAGTGTACCATGGACTGCTAAGAAAACAAACCGTATACCCTAGAGAGGGTTAAACCAGGCTGCTCTTTGGAAACAAGGATTCTGTGGCTTCTTCTGATATAAGGATAAGGGCTGGAATCAATGTGGTAGAAAACAGAATTGAAACTGCCAACAAAACTAGAAACTGGATCTTTAAAAGCATTGGTGAAATAAACAAATCATTGGCATACTTAACAAAATAAAAGGCAAAAGTAACAAATAAGAAAAGAATTATTTAAAAGAATCCAATGAAAAATCAGAATATTATGAAAAGCTATAATCTGATAAATTTGAAAACATAGAGGCTATGTACAAATTCCTACAAAACTGATCCGCTACACAAATTCCTACAGAATTTGAAAAAAAATTGGACTGTCTCATCACAAAAGAAGAAATTGAGGTCATTAAGACTCCCCTGACAAAAACATCCTGGTCCAGACAGTTTCAGTGTGAATTCTCCAAACATTTACAGAGGAATTATTACAGATTCTACTTAAGTTATTTTTTTAGAAAATAAAGAGTAAAAGAAGGAATACTCCTAGGGTCATTCTATAAAGGAAACCTAACTCTAATACCACAACCAGGAGCAGGCAAAGACATCACAAAAGGAAACCTATACATCATCTCTCTCATAAATACAGGTACAAATATTCCTAACAAAATCCTGGTGAATAGAATACAAAAGTATAATTTAAAAAATAACTCACGTCAATCAAGTAGGATTCATAACAAGAATGCAGCCATGATTCAAGGTAAGAAAACCAATTAGTGTAATTCATCACATTAACAAAGCAAAGAACAAGAACCACATGATCCTATCAACTGATGCAGAAAGGGTCTTTGACAAAATCCAACAGGTCTTCCAGATCAGAGATCTAGGGATAGAACTCAAACCTATGGAGATCATAGAAAACAAAATGAGAAGAAACTTGAAACCATAGTTTATGGCATAAATGGGCTTATGAACAGTAAAATAAAAAAAATTAAAAAAGCAAACAAATAAAAAATACCACCACCACCACAACAACAAAAAAAACCGCAAGCAGCACACACAGCAAATTAGGAGCAAGGGGAATTTCCTCAAAATAGTGGAAAGAATGAATTCAAGACAAAGAACAAAGGTCACTCTCAATGGAGAAAAAGTAAAGGCATTCCCCTGTGAACGGGGACAAGTGAATGATCCTCATTACCATCACCCCTTATTCAATATTTTATTGGAAGGTCTATCGATGTCAATAAGGCAAGAGAAGGAAATAATATAAATTAAAATTTTTAAAGTGGTGGTAAAGCTGTTGCTATATGAAGATGATATGATAGCATACACAGAAAGCCCCAAATTCTAAAAAATAAAAATAAAAAATAAAACCACAAACAAAAACTGAAGAGTTAGACATAGTAAACCAATTTAACACTGTGGCAAATTAGAAGATTAAAATACAGACATCAGTTGGTGTTCTATATAGTAACAAAGAATGTAAAAGGAAACTAGAAAAGCAGTACCTCTTATAGTAGCCAACCACAAAATGGAACAATTAGGAATAAGCCTAAATAAAGACACAGAAGACCTTTATAAGAAATACTGCAGAACACTAACTACATGAAACAATAAGGAACAACCTAAATGCCAATCAGCAAATGAATGGATAGAGAAGCTGTGGTATATTTGCACAATGGAATACTATACTGCATTGAAAAACAAGGAACTC
>NW_006399754.1:25221234-25229466 GCF_000299155.1 Elephantulus edwardii
GTCCCTTTTCAGCAGGAAGTAGCTAAGAGAATACGCCGTCCCCTTTTCCTTATGAATCAGAGTGAAGTCTCTCTCAGGGAGGAGTGCTAGGGAATGGCAAAGGACACACTGACAAAGGAGATTAATAAGAACTGGCTTTGACAAGAACTGTGGCAATGGGACAATTAAAACAGACTTTCAGGGGGGGGAAGAGGAACAAACTGGGGGGAGGGTAGAGAAAATAGTGCAACAATGAATGAATGAAAACCCAAAATCTCTGTCAATGTTCATTAAAATTAATAAAATTTAATCAAAAAAAGAAACAATAAGGAACCCAAGTAAATGTCAATACATGCCCTGTTCATGCCTAGAAAAACTGAACACTAGGAAAATGACAACCCTGACAAAAGGATTCAACACAATCTTAACACAGATACAAATTCATTTTGCAAGGAGGTAGAAAAAAGTAATTCTCAGTTTCATTTGGAAAGAAAAGTGATCCCGAATAAACAAAGCTCTCCTATAAAACACAATATACAAGAATGATCTTAAGAAACACAAAATGAATAAGGAATGTATGAATCACAATGTACATGAATAAAACACAATGTATACATATTTATATACAAACTAATATTAAGTAAAAAGAAATTTTATGTATTAAGAAGTGACATCTGAAGCAACCCACTCACTAATCTCTGAACCTACTATACTCTGAACACAGCTATAGTAATCGAAACAGGATGGTACTGGTACAAGGACAGACACATAGATCAACGGAATAGATTTAACAAGGAAACAAAACCCATCAAATGAGGAAACAGCAGCCTCTTTAACAGATGGTGCTGACAGAAGTGGACGTCTACCTGCAGAAAACCTAAACAGGACTCACACCTCACACCAAACAAAAAAAAATAAAAAATAAAAACCTTCAAGACTCCAAGCTTATCAAGAGATCTAAGGATAAACTCAAAACTATGGCGATCATAAAAGACAAAATTGGAAGAAACTTGCAACCCTAGTCCATGGCATAGATGGGCTTACAACCAAAATAAAATAAAATTAAAAGTACAGTCAGAAGATGATGGAAACAGCCCAGATGTCCAACCACAAACAAATGAATTGCAAAATTATGGTACATTCACACAATAACAGATTAGAGGTGATATATGACTGAGTAGTATGGTTAGGACAGGAATCCAGAGTTAAGGTTGCATAGAGAAGTGTACTCGGGGTGGGGGGTGGGGGGGAAGGGACGTGGGAATTGTATATTAATGAAGGAATTTTTTTTCCTTTTTCTCTTCGGAGGGGGAGTGAGCTGGTGAGGAGGGGTGGGCAGGGAGAAAAGTGCAGCAATGAATGAATGGAAATCCAAAACCTCTGTAAATGTCTATTAAAATTAATAATAATAAAAAAGAATACTACATAGCATGTGGGAGCAATGATTTTATAAATTATTACCTAACTTGGGAGGGACTGGAGAGCATTATACTGAGTGAACCAGTCTCACAAGGACAAAAATTGTATAAAATCATTATTGTAGAATGAGTATGAAGAAACAAAGGGTAGGGAGAAGGGTGGAAGTGGAAGGGTGAGGATATACAGGGGGGATGGGGGATTAATCATGGGGTTTGTACAATTCAACTGATAGGGCCCTAAGCAAAATCAGAGTAATCTGTTCTAGAAAACAATGTATTCAAATTTTATAAATAAACTAGTTGTTGATATGTGCCATGAAGTCACCTGCAACTCATAGCAACTCTATTTACAACAGCCCTAAACCCTGCTCTATCCTGTGCCGATCATATTGTCTCCTATCCCCAGCACTGAATCAATCCATCTCATCAAGGATCTTCATCTCCTGTGCCATCCCTCCACTCTCCCAAGCATGACGTCCCTCTCCAAGGACTGGTCCCTCCTTGCTACATGTCCAAAATATGTCAGATTAAGCTTCAGAATCCTTGCCTCCAAGGAGCAGCCTGGCTTTACACTCTCTAGGCAGAACTTGTTTTCCTAGCAGTCCATGGTGTCAATACTCTTCTCCAGCACCACAGCTCAAAGGCATCAACTCTCCAATTAAAAAATAAAAAACCAAACAAACAGTTTGAATAGATCTTCTTAAAATTAAAACCCTATGTGTATAAATAACTTCCTACAATACCATGAAACAAAGCCCTCAGACTGAAAAAAACAAACAAACAAACAAACAAGAAAAACACCAAAAACCACTCACAAAAAACACACACACATTTATTTGGCAATGGCATTTCAGATTCAATGTTTTAATAAAATATATTCGGTTTTGTTGATGAATAGGTTTAAGGACTTTGCTTCTGCTATTAGAAGTGTGAATATTTAAGACTACATTAATTTTTCTTATAATTAGTTAAAATAGTAAATATAGCTCAATATCAAATTAGGTAAAATTACCACCATACTCTAAATGAAATCTCATAGGACAGACCATGCAGAATTTATGAGATATGTCAGGACAGTGACAGAAAGAAAAAAAATGCTGAAATTAAAATGTAGATAAAATATTAAATACTAAGATTCATAGTTGGGTTTTGATGCCTTCAAAACTCAGAGATACTACATATGGAACAACAAAACACTTCCTGTTAGCGTCCTAATCTCATAATAAACTGTTAGATTGGAGCTCATTGTTGGAACTACTGTCAATATACCTCATTTAGGTCTCCCTGTTTTCACAAAACCTTTTAACTTATCAACCATTGTGTCCTTATTCAGCGTTTCAATTTTTTGACAATATGTTCAAAGCAAGTAAATTAGAATCTCTTCATTTTTGCTTCTAAGAAATATTCTGGTGAAGTTCCCTAAACTCTATCAATGTTCAGAAATGATGTTAGTTATAGATTTCAAGTCTTTTGTGCAAAGTTGTATTCAACTTGATGACACGTAACCACTGCTATAAATGAGACTATTGATGTCATATCTGGGGAAACATTCTCCCACTTTGTACATCACTCTGCCAATGTGCTGTATGAAGTAACCTGGGTTTGCTGTGATGCTGAACCTTGTGCCACTGGAGTATCAAAGACCAGAATGGTTTTCCAATATGGACACTGTTTGGTGGAGCTCCCTGTTGTAAAACAGGTTTGGAAGCAGGAGTGGCATCCACTTCCTAAACTACATGCCTCTGGAAACTCTATGAACTTGGAGAAATGACGATAGTTATGAGAAAAGCATTAGGTCTTCTATTCATAGAGTCACTATGAGTCATGCTTGACTCGATGGCAATCAACAACATTACTTCCAGGGTTTATTTGTCAATTTTTTCAGTAGTCCATGGCATTTTCATAATTCTTTACAAAAACTTTAATTCAAATATTTTAATTCTTTAGTTTTCCTGCTTAATCATCTAACTTTCACATGAGTATGAAGGGAGAAAAAAAGACAATGGCTTAACCCAGGCACATCTTTTGTCATCAATGATGTCTTAAATTTTTAAGACTCTAAGAGATATTTTGCCATATATTTGCTTAGTATGTCATTTTCATTTTGACTATGGTTTCCAGAGCATTGATTATTTACTCAAGTAAAATAAAATCCTTGACAACTTCAATTTTTTCACCAACTGTCATGAATTTATCTAGAGGTCCAGCTGTCTAGAGTTTCATTTTCTTCATGTTCAGGTTTCAATTTTTGCTTTTTTAAAATGTGTGGTTTTTACTTATTTTTAATTGTAATTTTAATAAAAGTTTGCAAAAAGGTGGATTTTCATTCATTTAATGTTGCACATTTTCCACCCCCGGCCACCCTGCTCCCAGTTACCTTTTTTCCCCCCAATAATTTCCTCATTCCCACCTTTACCCCCCTCCCCCCAGTGCACTGTGCTATGAACTTCTTATTCTTGGCTGTTGCCATACAAATAATATAAAATCATATATTTCTTTTAAACTTTTCTCTCCATTATTTGTTTCAATACAGTGAGAGAACACATTAATTGTCCACAGAATACTGAATTATCTGAGAAATGGATTATTTTTATCTCTCTAATCGTAGGACAATAGATTAAGTCTTAGTACATTCGTTTTATCATCTCTTTGACAGATAAAAATGAATTTAAAAATATTTAGAATATAAATAATTTCAACTTCAACTAAAGTATTTCTTCTTAATTTACTTATAGACAGTGTAATCTGTTATTTATATTAATAACTACATTTTATTTAGTAATTCTCTTAACATAAAGACAAAGAACAAAAATGCTTTCACTCAAGAAGTATTGTACATATGTTATTGTGGTTGTTATTTGCCATTGTTATAACTATGACTCTATAGAAACCCTATAAACAACAGACTGAACCTTGCCCTATTCTGTACTATTTTCACAATCCCTGAGATGCTAGAATCTCATTCTTACGGTCACAGTGTGAACTCATCCCATTGAAGATCTTGCATTTTCCCTCCGCCTTTCTCCACATGACGTCATTTTCCAAGAACTGGTCCCATTTTAAGAACATGCATGAAGTATGTGAAATGTGTTCACCGTCCTTGAAGCTAAAGATTTATCACCTTCATATACTACTCGCAAGATAGACTTGTTTATTTATTTCATGGGGGTTTTTTTTGAAAGTACAGTTTCCCAACACCACATTCAAAAGAATCAATTATTCTTCCGTCATCCTTATTTATTTTCCAATTTTCAAATGTATAGGAAGTAATTGAATAGTCCATGCCTTAATCCAAGTACACCTTGGACTTTAAACTGATATTCTTGCTTTTTAGTGCTTTGAAATAGTCCTAAGCAGCAGATTTTCTCTATGTGTCTTTTGATTTCTTGACTGCTGTTACTAAGGGTGTTGGTTGTATATCCAAGCAAATGAAATAATGGACAACTTTTTTTTTTCTTCTCCAGACATCATGATGCTGCCTACTGGTATTGTGGTGAAGATTTTTGCTTTTTGATGCTGACATATTATCCATATGTTATTGTTGTTATGTGCCATCGAGTTGAGTTACCACTCGTAGTGACCCTATAAACAAGAGATCTGAATCCCGTCCTAACCAATGCCATCCTCATCATCTCTGATATATATACATTTGTGCCACAATGTATGGAAATTACAGAATGAACTTTCATTGTCATTTTCTATTTAAAATATAGTTATATATTATTTTTATATTACTTTTTTTAAAAAAAATTCTCTTTTGATATTCATAGAGATAACTATTCTTTTCCTAATGCTGCTGTTTGGTGCCTTCAAGTCAGAAGCAACTCATAGCTGACCCTCCTGCAGGTTTCAGAGGGAAGTAGCATGGGGAGAGATAGTCCACCTTTCTCCTGTAGAGAAATCCATCAGTTGGTGGATTCTAAACCCATGCCTTTGAGATTGCGGTGCAGCTTTTACCAAAAAACAAGGACTTAAAATGGCTGGATACCGAAATCTAACAGCATCACTGGCTCTTTTTACTGATTTACTCAGAATGTGACTTCTGACTAATTCCTGACGATCTCAATAATTTACAAGAACTTTCTAGTGTGAAAGAGCTTAGTTACTCACAGATCATTAATACTGTTAATGGGTTGCTTTTTTCCATCAAATGTTGGATGTTACATTAATTTGGTCAAGTTTAAATAGTCCCCAGGTGAATTCACATTGTTAACCTCACACTTAACGTTGTAATGCAGTACTTTCTGTATAATAGCACCGTGCATGGAGAGGTGCTATGATCTATTTTCTAAGAGTCATTTGAGAACATAATGAAATCATTCCGAGAATGTGTCAGTTAGCTTCAGTTTTGAGTTTGTGCTCACTTAGAGTCACACTTATTTTTAAGAATGTGAGATGAAAACATGAAACATGGAACTATTTTCCAACTCCTCTGATTTAGAGATTGTAACCATTGTACTTTAAAGCAATTTGTGGCAGGGATTGGATTTTTCTGCATGGAGCATTTTTCTTTAAATTCTAGTAATATCTCCTCATATTTCCCTCTCAAGCAGCCTCTAAGTTCTGTTAGGGGATCAAATCTTTCTACCACAGTTGACTGCCCATCTAGACTCAGAGCTGCTTGAAGTCAATCTTGTCATGCTGCTATTTTCCCAAACATTTTGACTCCACAGTGAGCATGTAATATAAGTCAAGAATCAATCTGATTTTGTGTCTCTTTGAGTAAGATTTCCCTTCATTCTAGAGAGCCTGAAAGAGGAAATACATAACTGTGTGAGTTTCTAACAAAAATATTGAGACTATAGAATCTTAGAATGAAGCAGTAATTAATATACAGAGAATTTAAAAGGAGAAAATAAAATCAGTTTCTGCTTACCTTGGTTAATTTAATATATCAGAAATTACATGTCAGTTATTATCTCTGATTTTCAGGGTAATAAAAAAAATCATTACTTTGTTGTTTATTGATTGGAGTAAGATGCACATATGAAATAATATAAAATAGAGATGAATTATATAAGCTATCTAAAGTACTCAAGAGCAACGGTGTCTCTCTGGAGACTAAGGTGCGTCTGATACAGGCCATGGTTTTTGCAATCACTTGTTATGCATCAGAGAGTTGGACAATGACTAGGGAGGATAGGAGAATTGACGCCTTTGAGCTGTGGTGCTGGAGAAGAGTATTGAATGTACCATGGACTGCCAAGAAAACAAATAGATTCATCCTAGAGAGGGTTAAACCAGGCTGCTCCTTGGAGGCAAGGATTCTGGGGCTTCGCATGACATACTTTGGACATGTTGTAAGGAGAGACAGGTCTTTAGAGAGAGACATCATGCTGGGCAGAGTGGAGGGACAGCGCAGGAGGGGAAGACCCTCTATGAGGTGGATTGATTCAGTGACTGGGGTAATCGGGATGGGAGTGTCAGAGGCAATGAGATTGGCACAGGATAGAGCGGGGTTTAGGGCTATTGTACATAGGGTCGCTATGAGTCTCAAGAGGCAATGAGATTGGCACAGGATAGAGCGGGGTTTAGGGCTATTGTACATAGGGTCGCTATGAGTCCCAAACGACTCGACGGCACATAACAACAATCATGCATGGAAACAATGTTCCTATCCAACATATATCAACAGTGTCATCAAATTTATTCACATCCCTGTTAATCACTATACAATTTTTATGCAAATAAAAGTCTGGCTTTTCCATGAGTGACTAACTTTGTTTAGTTTGAATGTATGTCTATAACCTCGTACAGTCTGCATACCAGCTAGCTTAACTGTGTTAATATTATGTATATAGGCATCATCTGTCTGTTGACTCAACTCAGCTTATTGCCGTGGAGTTAGAACCAACCCATCACTGATTCTCCACTAGATTTTCAGAAGTTGTCAATCGCATATTGTCATTGTTGTTAGGTACTTTTGAGTCGAGTCTGACTCGAACAACAGACCTGAACCCTCCTCTGTTCTGTGCCACTTTCCTCATCTCTGGCATTCCTGAGACCTTTGCTGCTGTCATCTGTCAATCCATCTGCCTTAGGGTCTTCCTGTCCTTAACTGATCATCCATCTTTCAAAGCCTGATGTCCTTTTACAAGGAATAACCTCATCTAGGAACAAAGCCAAAGTATGAGAGACAAAGCTTTGCCATCTTTACCTGCAAAGAGTACTCCAGCTGTACTTTCTCTAAGATATATATGTTGGTTCTTTTGGCAATTCATGAAAATTCAGTACTCTTCTCTAGCACCCCAACTCACAGCCATCAGTTCTTCTGTGCTCTTTATTCTTTGTCCAGTTCTCAGATGCATAGCAGGTGATTGAGAGGACAGTGAGACTGCCTTAGGAGAGAGCAGGGTTCAGAGCTATTGTGCATAGAATCACTGTGAGTTGTATTTGACTCTATGGCACATTTTCTTCAAGGGATATTGTAGCTGATGTTAGATGGATTTTACCTGAAAGCAGGTAATACCAGAGGACTGTCCATCTCTGCTCCATTGATTATGCAAAGGCGTTAGACTGTGTGGATCATAACAAACTATGGCTGACTCTGAGAAGAATGGGAATCCCAGAACACTTGATCATTCTAATGTGAAACCTATACTTGGACCAGGATGCAGTCATCAGAACAGAGCAAGGAAACGCTGCATGATTTAGAAGTGATATATGATTGAGTATTATGGTTAGCACAGGAATCCAGAATTAAGGTTGCATAAAGAAGTGTACTCGGGGTGTGGGGTGGGGGGAAGGGACATGTGAATTGTATACTAATGAAGGAATTTTTTTCTCTCTTCGGAGGGGGAAACGAGCTGGTGGGGAGGGGTGGGCAGGGAGAAAA
>NW_006399754.1:25237067-25238111 GCF_000299155.1 Elephantulus edwardii
TTCAATTATAGAATAATGTAATCGACTGCTTTCCAGTCAATTTTGTCACACAGTTATTCTGCAGAACAAATTATAAATTCCCACAGTTCTTAAGGATGGAAGTCCTTGCAGGTGCAAACTGCTAAATTTATCTTGCATAGACTGCCTGGTGGTTTCAGACTGCTGATCTTGTCATTAATAAGCGAGCACTATTAACAACTGTAAAAGCACTATTGTTACTCCTCACAAAAATATCAAAATCCAAACAGAATCCAATGCCACAGTGTCAGTTATAATGCACCCTCTATTGGGTTTCAGAGACAGCCACAGCTTGTTGTGATCCACACAGTCAAAAGCCTTTGCATAGTCAATGAAGCACAGATAGACATTCTTCTGGTATCCTTTGCTTTCTGCCAAGATCCATCTAACATTAACTATAATATCCCTAGTACCATGACCTCTTCTAAATCCAGCCTGCACATCTGGCAGTTCTCTGTTGGCATATTGTTCCAAATGTTTTTGGATAATTTTCATCAGAATCTTGCTTACATGTGATATCAATGATATTATTTGATAATTTCCACACTCTTTTGGATCACCTTTCTTTGGAATGGGAACAAATATTGATCTCTTCCAGTCAGTTGGCCAGCTAGCTCTCCTCCAGATTTCCTGACACAATTTAGTGAGCACATCCAGGGCAGGGTCCATTTGTTGAAATAAATCAATTGGTATGCTGTCAACTCCTGGAGCCTTGTTTTTTTGCCAATTCCTTCATAGCAACTTGAACTTCCTCCTTCATCACAATAGGGTCTTGCTTATACCTTTTCAGTCTGTATGCGGAACAGATCACCTGAAACACTGGGATGTACGAGGAGGAATGTGGCATCAGGATTGGTGGAAGAATCACCAATAATCTGCTTTATACACATGACACAACCCTGCTCCTGAAACTGAGGAGGACCTGAATCGCTTGCTGCAGAAGGTCAAGGACTGCAGTCTTCAATATGGATTGAAGCTCAATATCAAGAAAACAAAGATTCTCACCACTGGGCCAATTGGCAGCAT
>NW_006399754.1:25238211-25245292 GCF_000299155.1 Elephantulus edwardii
ACGGCACATAACAACATCAACAACTATGGCACATAACAACTACAATATCATTAACAAAAAATAAATATATAGATAACCAAAGCATATTTGTCTAACATCTATTTTTTTTGAAGGCTAATTTAGTGATGACTTCTTCTAGAATTAATTTTATTTCTTTCTTATCATCATCTGTATCAGATTATAAAGTGTGCTTGAAATGAGCATCATTTAACTTCTTAAATTAGTGAAGACAAATCATACCTCTGTTTAATATTCTCTATGTAGTTAGGGTTTTTACCCTTTATTTTTAAAAATCATGTTATAGTCAGCGTCAAACATAAAATTACTGTAACTCAGCAATAGGCAGAGTAAAATCAAGAGAGATACGTATAGAATTAATTCAACTTTAACAATAGTAGAGCTTGCAGTCTTAGGGTTTCAGTATTTCTTAGTAGTTTTCCCACAGGATCTGGGTCATAGAATTTGTCTGCCCTCCCCAAGACCTGAAATATGGCTAAAAACTCTTCAGAAGTGCAGAGAGTTTGATGAATGCCTTCAAGTTGAATATCAACTTCATCAGTTATATCTCTGAGTTATAACTTTCATTTACATTTTGGCCTTAGTATTCCTTTGATCTTTGCCCGGTCACAGATACACTGTAAGCATTTAAAATATATTTAACTTTGTATTCATATTTCTTTTCAGAAGGAAGTTGAATGAGAGTACTAAGAATAACATTACTATGTCTAATGCATAATACAGTCTTTGCATATATTAATCATCTGTTTCTCTACCCTTATGTATGCCAAGACAATACCTTAATTATCGGGCTAATATTTTACTGATATTGAAAATAACTTTATTTCAGTATGTTATATCCATATTTGCCACATGTTTGCTAACCTCTAGAATAAAATTATTTTCCTGGTAGAAATGTCAACCTATTGAGAAAACCCTACTATTTACAGGGAAATATAATCAGGGAAATACCAGTTGGTTTTTTTTTCTGTTTTCTAGATATTTTAAACGCTGTGTTGTGATGATGGTGAATTTATTATGCACAGTCGAGGCAGAAATGACTCATATCTGATGCTTAAGTGAGTTTCCAAAGGTTGAAGATCATGAGAGGCAACAGCCCATCTTTATTCCATAGCATCGTCGGGGAATTCTATCAGGCTTACTTTGCATTGACAATGCAACTCCTTCCCCATACTCTTCCACAGTAGAGATTTTTTTTCTGAGTTTACCTTTACTTCTATCTCTAGAAATGTTTTAATATAGTATGAAACTACTACAATATATAAATACAACATAAATTACAACGCAACAAGCATTTCAGGAACTAAAGTGAATATTAAACCATTACCATAACACACAGGGTATTTTCTGTTCTGTCCCTAGCCTGCCTTTCAATTTTAACTTTTTTTCTGGCTGATCCAATGGCTTCATACTCTTCTGTGTTATGAAGAGTGGCAAGGAGCTGCACTGCAATCCCGAAGACACATGGTTCAAATTCACCAGCTGCTCCATGGCAGAAGGATGAGCAGTCTCCTCTTGTGTGATTTACTGGCTTCTGAAACTTGCTCTGGACGGTCAGCTCTGGGCCAGATCCCACTCTACGGTGCACAGCATCAGCACATAGAATCTATCACCTTCCCATACCTTTTCATATCTTATTCCTTATTACTCAGAGACAACTATCCCTGAGAGATCTCCTTAGATCAAGTCCAAATTTCCTTCCTTTGCTTTAGCTCCAAATGATAGCTACCCTCTATCATTTTCCTTTCAAAGGGAAAAGAGTTCCCAGCTTTCTCCAGCCGACCTGCTGGTGGGTTTCAACCACCACAAATGCATAACCTTTATGTTTACAGCACAATTTACTATGGACTATGCTACTAGAACTCCTATTTACCTACTAATCTAAGTAAAAACTAATGCATGTCATTATGTAGATATTTAACTAACAAATTCTAGTTATATGAGTGATTCTAACTGAAAAGCTGGCAGTTCAAATCCTCTAGCCCTCTAGAGAAGAAAGATGTACAGTCTCCTTTCATAAAAGTGTGTAGCTCAGAAATCTTAGAGAACAATTTCACTCTTTAAATGAAAGTGGGATTTTGTTCCTTTATATGTTTGTTTTACTTGGTTATTGTGGAAAATCTCATGCAAATCATTGTTTGCAGTTATTGTTTGCTGATCCAGGTCATAGTCTTTGCATTTACTTGCTATGTGTCAAAGAGCTGGACAATGATTAGGCATGATAGAAGGAAAGTTGATGCCTTTGAGCTGTAGTACTGGAGAAGAGTATTGAATATTCCATGGACTGCTAAGAGAACAGTTTTATCCTAGAGAGGGTGAAACCAGGCTGCTTCTTGGAGGCAAGGATTTTGAAGCATCATCTGACCCACTTTGAACATGTAGCAAGGAGGGGTTAGTCCTTGGAGGGGAATATTATGCTTGGGAGGGTGGAAGGACAGTGCAAGAGAAGAAGGCCCTTGATGAGATGGCTTGATTCCCTGACTGGGGTAATGGGGATAGGTGTGTGTCAGAGATAATAAAATCGGCACCAGATGGAGCAGGGTTTATGGTTGTTGTACATAGGGTCACTAGGAGTCTCAGGTGACTCGACGGCACATAACACCACCACCACCACCATAAATCACAGGAAGCTCTGCTGGTAGAGTGGAAAGAAATTGTGTTGCTAATCCAAAGACTTGCTGATATTTAGAAGCTACCACCTTCTACAGAGGAACGAGAGATTAGCAATCTCCTCAGTGAGATTTAGGGCCTTTCAGTACCCAGATGGATTTAGGGCCTGTGAAAACGAGCGGGTCCACTATGAACCAGTTTCCACTCAAAACTACGTAACAATAACAAGAAAAATCATACTCTATGTTGACGTAACCGTGCTATTTATTCTGAAAAACAGTTATATCTCACAGGCAGGTTTATATCTGTGAAATTGCAATAATAGAAACCTCATCTGGCTTGACCTGAATCTTAAATTCAAGAAACATAAAGGACTAACCTAATGTTTCAAGCAAAGCAAGTGTCTGTGAAAATGGATTAATAGCTCAGATGACTAAAGCATTTTATTTATCAACTGACTAATAAAATTGAATAGTCAATAAAGTACAATTTAAAGCTCAGTCAACCCTAAACCAGTGGGAATAATTCTAAGAGTAGCTGTGTTAGTCAGTTATGCTAATTTAGTCCTTGACTAAAGCTCTTCTGAGAATATGAAATCATTGATAAATACTGTGTTACTGGTACCTTATTATTATCATGACTTGCCACTGAATTGGTTCTAGAGATTTCTTAGAGCTCAGTTATCAAGATCAAATTTTGAAGAAATTTACATTTAGATTATTAAATCTAAATTGATATGATATTAATGATATTAATGAATACTTACAATTTTTTTATTTTATATAATTTAGTATTCCAGAGCTCTGGTGGCCTAGTGGTAAGAATCTGTGCTGCAATCTCAGTGGCACATGGTTTGAATTCACCAGCTACTCCACGGAAGAAGATGGACAATCGTCCACGTGATTACTGCTTCTGAAAACTGACTAGAGGAACATCTAAGGACGGGTCCCGACTTGAGGGTACACAGCAATAATTTAGTTTGTGATGCATTTTTTCCTTCTACATTATCTTCTTCTGGTAAGAATTATTTTTTTCCCTAATCCTTCTTTTTCCTCCCCTTCTTCTACAATCTCAGGGTACTCTAGGGCATTTCAGTGCAGTGACTGTGTATTCTCTCCATCATTTTTGATGTTACCTGTATCATTCAAGATGTTACCCACGGTATCCGTCAGAAGAGTCAATGGTGATGAAGGAGGAAGTTCAAGCTGCTCTCAGGAATTGGCACAGAACAAGGCCTCAGGGGTGACACCAAGTGACACATTTTAGCAACCAGTGCTCCCTTGAACATGCTAAGAAATCTAGAGGACAACCACCTGGGAAACTTACTGAAAGATGTCTGTATTCCCATTGAGGTGAAAAAAAAAGGGACCCAAAACAATGCGGAAATTAGTGAGCAATATCACTAATATAACAAACAAGTAAAATCCTGCTGAAGATTATCCAAAAAAGACTGGAACAGTACATTGACAGAGAACTACTAGAAGTACAATCTGGGTTTAGAAAAGGCCGTGACACTCCAGAGGAAACTGCAATGAAGGCAATGCAAAAAAATGAGTCCCCAGGAATTGATGGGATACCAATAGACCTGTTTCAATTAAGAGATGCAGCCTTGAATGTGCCCACCAGCCTATGCCAGGAAATTTAGAGGACAGCTGTCTGGCCAATGGATTGGAAGAGGTCCATATTCGTTCCATTCCCAAGAAAGTTGATCCAACAGATTGCGGAAGCTATAGAACAATATCATTACTATCTCATACAACCAAAATACTGCTGAAGATCATTCAAAAAAAGCTAGAACAATACATCAATATGGAGCTGCAAGAGGTTAAAACAGAATTTAGAAGAGGAGATGGCACCAGAGGAATTATTGCTAATGTCAGATGGATTCTGGTTGAAAGTAGGGAATCCCAGAAAAATGTCTACTTGTATTTTATTGACTATATAACATGTTTGACTGTATGGATCGTAACAAGTTGTGGCTGACATTGGGAAGAATGGCAGTCTCAGAGCACTAACTTGAGGTGCTATACCTGAACCAGGAGGCTGCTGTGCAAATACAGAAGGGAAACACTGAGTGGTGTCATGCTGGTTTCAAAACACAACTGCATTGATTAAATTAGGAGAAAATAGAATAGATCCTTGAGGTGTTTGCCATAGAAGTTCATCTCAAAGCGACAATGAAATCAATTCAAGAATTTGTAAAATCTTTAGCACTTTTAATTGTTATAGTGAAATATCTTGTCATTGCAGGAAACTAATGACACATTTATTTTGGACCTAACAGGCTCTAAGCAAACTCCTTGCCAGTTTTATCCTCTTTAATTTAAGTTTAATGGTTACTTGTAGCTGGAAGCATGCCACTACTAATTAGTGAAGCAGCAGAATTAACACCTGCCCTTTTAACCTACCTCCTCCCCCCTTTCTTTTGTATCTCCATGTCTAGCCAAATGCCTGGGAGGTATAGTGTAATCTTAAAAAGAAAGACAAAATCTCATAAATTTGGTTCTTGAAAAGAATTCTTACTCTGTGAAATCGTTTCTTCTCTTAAAAAACAACAATAAAAATGCATCTCATTTTTTACCAATGATGTTTTGGAAGGGAAAATAAAAGAAACAAAACTAATTAATTACAACAATCAGCAAGGATGAGTTTTTAAAAGAAAGTTGTTAAATTGCTATTCTCTGAAATGTATGTTAAAAGAAAGAGAAAATACTTAAATAAGAAGTATATACAAGCTACCCAAGCGTAAGTGTCTCCAAACAATACGCCCAAAATTTATGAGCTGAAGCTTTGCCATTCTTGCCTCCACAGAGAACGCTGCTGGCACTTTCTCCAAGACAGATTTGTTTGTCCTTTTCTCAGTCCATGGGATATTCAGCGCTCTTCTCTAGCACAAGTCAAAGTCATATGTTCTTCCACCATCCTTACTCGCTGTTTAGTTTTCAGACGCACAGCATGCAATTTAAAAAAATAAACACGGCTTGGATCAGGCACATCTTAGCCTTTAAACTGACATCATTTCTCCTTAACACATTAGAGCTGTCTTTGACAGTAAATTTACCCAAGGCATTACATCTTGACTGCTGGTGCCAAGGGTGTTAACTGTGGATTCAAGCAAAACTAAATTGTTGAAAGTTTCAATCTTTCCTCCATACATCATGATGTTGCCTACTGGGTCATGCTGAGCATTTTGTTTCTAGAGGGTGAGGTGAAATCCTTATTAAAGGTTGTAGTCTTCAAGCTTCTTTAGCAAGTGTTACAAGCCCTTTGACAAAGTGTGTCGTTTGCATATGTAAGCTCTCCTCCTGTTGCCAAATTTTTATTTATAGAGTCCAGCCTCTGAAATAATTTTCTAAGTAAACAGATTAAATAGATCTGTAGAAAGGATGTAGTCTTGATACACCTTATTCTTAATTTTACATCATGCGATACTCCCTTGCTCTGTTCAGATGACAGCTTCTTGGTCAAAGTGCAGGTTTCATGAGCATAAAGTGTTCTGGGACTCCTATTCTTCCCAATGATAACGAATATTTGTTCTAATTGAGACAGTCAATGTGCCTACAGAGCCAGAACCCTTATCACAAGCTTGTTGGAGGACTGAGGAAATAGACTAGAACTGTCAGGACGATGGGAACCTTGTTGGACTAAACCAAGCAGTAAAGTTGAAGGTCAAATGCCAGTGAATACATTGGAAAAACTATCGAGACTGTGGAGCTGTATACTTGAGCAGCTGTGTGGACTGAATGATTGTATCCTGCTGTCAACCTGGGTTGTAGCCTGTTAAGTTCCCCCCATTAAGCCTCATGACCATGAGTACAATTATGTGAGATATGTGTGGTCATTACAAGGGATTTTGAAATCAGTAAAGCAGTAACATTGTTTCAGAACTAGTAGATGTTGGTGCAGGAATATTGTTTAAAACAAAATAGACAAACAAACAAAACAAATGCTGTGCTTTGGAGTTGTATCCTTTCTCTATACCAATTCATTCTGCATGATGAGAAAATCATTTGAGAATCTGGACTTTATGAGGAAGGATGTGACATCAGGGTCAGAGGAATACTTATCAATCACCTGTGTTATGCAGGTGACACCATCTTGTCTGCTGAAAGTGAAGATGACTTAAAACACTTGCTAGACAACGTCAAAGATTTCAGTCTTCAATAAAGATTACCTCTCAACATGGGGGGGGGGGGTGGATGGAACTCTTCACTGAACCTAAAAGCAAAATTTTAAAGAGAATAAAAGACACAGACAGGACAATTTTAAGTCCAATCTTTTAAATAATTAAAAATGAACATCTACTGGGAAGAAAAGACCAAGATGAATGTCAGAAGAGACTCTGAATATTGTATTAGAGTGCCGAGAAGCCAAAGCTAAAGGAAGAAACCAAGAAATTAAAGAACTGAACAGAAAATTTCAGAAGGCAGCTCGGGATGACAAAGCAAGATAC
>NW_006399754.1:25250692-25260048 GCF_000299155.1 Elephantulus edwardii
TCTATTTCTACAATAATGGTTTTATACGGTATTTGTCCTTATGTGACTGAGCTTGGTGACTTAGCGTTATGCTCTCCAGTCCCTCCCAAGTTGGGTAGTGACTTTCAACATCATTGCTCCTGCATGCTGTAGAGTATTTCATTGTGTGAATGGGCCATAATTTCTCAGTCCATTTGATTGTGGTTGGACATTTGGGTTGTTTCCATGTTCTTGTGATGGTCCATAGGGCTGCTATGAACGTTGGTGTACAAATCTCCTTTTGTGCCTCAGTTCTCAGTTTCCTAGGGTATATTCCAAGCAGTGGAATCGCTGGGTCAGGTAGAGTTCCTATGTTCAGTTTTTTGAGGAAATGTCAAACTGCCTTCCAGAGTAGTCATACCATTTTACAATCCCACCAACAGTGTAGAAAAGTTCCCATCTCTCCACATCCTCTCCAACATTTAATACTTACTCCTGTTAAACTTGGCCACTGATACTGAGGTGGCATGGTATTTCATCTTGATTTGCATCTCTCTTATTCCCAGGGATTTTGAGCATTTCTTCATGAATCTGTTGTCCATCTGAATATCTTTCTCTGTGAAAAGCCTTTCCAGGTTTTTTCCCCATTTTGTAATTGTGTTATCAGTCTTTTATTGGGAAGGCCCTGTAGGAGTCTGTAAACTTTTGATATGAGGCCCTTTTTTGAAATGGTATTGGCAAATGTCTTTTCCTAATCTTTAGTGTTACTCTTGTCTAAGTCCTTATCTTGAAATCAACTGCATCAGTGATTTTTTTTAAAAGTTGTCCCTTAGGAAAAAACATTGCAGATTGATCACAAAAGAGCTACTTGGGGACATGGATCTGCACAAGGTCATTTGTAACATCTATGAATTGTGCCCTGAAAATTCCACCTACAACAATTGCCACTGATCTCTATCTTTTGATTGCTGAGGACACCATCACAGGTGTTTGCTTGTTATCACTTTCTCTGCAGTTCGGTGCAACAAAAGCCAAAGTGAAGTGAAAATTTAACACTACATGTCTGGAAAAATAATTCAATTATTTCTGATACCATTTTTCTGCTTTAAAAGTTTTACCACTTTTTCTTGACTACTTTAAGAAGAGAGAATCAGAGATAAAAAATGTAAAATAAAAATGTGCTAAAATGTTAACATTTCAATATTTTAGTGTTTATTTTTACCACCAGTACATATTTTACATTATTATAATAAAAAGTGTCTTACCACAATCACATTAAAAAGACTAAGTAGATACATTTGACTGAACTGAGAAATGTTTTCATAGTAAATGTTAATGATGTTAAAATTTTATTAATTCAATTTATAAATTTATTTCTAAATTATGCCTCATTGCTCATGTGACATAAAAGCTACCCCAAATTAACATAACTTCAAGAAATACCAACAATATATTATAATAAATGATTCATGGTGGGCCTCAATCAGGTTTACAACTCTATAAATCTTTCCAAGAATAGACTATCTTCTTCTCAGACAAGTGACTTGCAGATTGAATTACTAACATATAACCCTCTATTATGTGCTATTAATGATGTTATCACATTAATATCACATGCAAAAAAAATACTGCTGAAGATCATTAAGAAAATAGCTAGGACAGTATATCGATAAGGAAATACAAGAAGTTCAAACAGAATTTAGAAAAGACCATGACTCTAGGGACATCATTACTGTTATGAAGTGGATCTTAACTGAAAATTAAGAATACCAGAAGAATATCTAGTTGTGTTTTATTGACTATGCAAAGGTATTAGACTGTGTGGATCATAACAAATTGTGGATGACATTGAGAAGAATGGAAGTTCCAGAGCACTTAATTGTATTCATTCAAAACTTAAACCTTGACCAGGAGACTGTTGTTATTACACAGCAGGGGAACATGGTTTAAAATTACAAAGGGAGTGTGTCAGATAGTATTCTCTCTCTTTACCTATTTAATTTATATGCTAATGCAATCACTTGTTATACATTAGAGAGTTGGACAATGACTAAGGAGGATAGAAGGAGAATTGATGCCTTTGAGCTGTAGTGCTGGAGAAGAGTATTGAATGTACCCTGGACCAGGCTGCTCCTTGGAGGCAAGGATTCTGAGGCTTCGTCTGACATACTTTGGACATTTTGTAAGGAGGAAGAGGTCCTTGGAAAGGGGATCATGCTTGGGAGGGTGGAGGGACGGTGTAGAAGGGGAAGACCCTCTATGAGGTGGATTGATTCAGTGACTGAGGTAATCGGGATGGGTGTGTCAGAGGCAGTAAGATCAGCACAGGATAGATCAGGGTTTAGGGCTGTTGTACATAGGGTCGCTATGAGTCACAAGTGACTCGACGGCACATAACAACAACGTAACCAGCAAATTAGTCAAGAAGCTGGATTCTATAAAGAGGAATGTGGCATTTCAATTGGAGAGAGACTTATCAATAACCTTTGTTACCCAGATGATACAGTCTTTCCTGAGGAAAGTGAGGAGAACTTGAAGCACTTGTTGCAGAAAATCAAGGAATTCAATCTTTGTTATGAATTGCATCTAGTATCAAGAAAACACTGGACTTATAGGCATATATGACAGGTGGAGAAGAGATGTAAACTGTCAATAACTTCATCTTGCTTGGAGCTACAATTAACTAATACCAGCAGTCAGGAAATAAGGAGATGCATTGCACTGGGAAAATCTGCAGTTAGGGACCTCTCCAAATTGTTGAAGATTAATAATGTAAGTTTGAGGGTCTTAGGTGTATCTGATTCAGGCCATAATCTTTCTGATCACGTGGTATGCATTTAAAGGCTGGACAGTGAATAAGGATGACAGAATTGATGCCTTTAAGCTTTGGTGTTGCAGTTGTCTAACAAACTTGGGCAAAGATTTTTTAGCTTAGCTCTGGTTCTGTCTCTGGAGGGCACTAGTTCCAAGGTCCACCGTGTCTCATGTCACTGTGGTTACAAAGACTGGTGATTAGATCCTGAAGAAAGAGTTGCATTTGCTTGTTTGTTGTTCATTGTTGGTGCTGAGATTTCTCCTTTCTGCTGCTGGATCTGCTCAGTTTCGAGCCAATCCCCGCCTGGATGAGAGAGACTGGTCATTGCCCCTTTAGATATGCTAAGATGCCCTCTTCACGTATTCCTGCCCATCCACATGGAAAACTAAAGTCCAGTGGCAAAGAAAGTAATTTTCAGTGATAAACTCCACACCCTCGTTGACTGAGAGGCTGTCTGAATCAACTGAGGAATTATGTTTTGCTGTGAATCTTGTTTGGGGCTGCTGTTCACCAAACCTGGCATTTCACTGTGTCATATGCTCTCCTTACCCCCAACTCTTTCCTTTGTAAACCCTACAATTATGATTTAAGTCAAGTCTGCATCATTTTCAATAGATATTCAGACACAGTAATAAGGAGAAGTAGGTTTAGCAGTGTGGGGGACTATGCCAGGCTTTATAGGAATCATTTTCATATTGTAGATGGTTTTGGGGTTTTTTTATTATTATTAAATTTTATTAGTTTTAACGAACATTTACAGAGATTTTGGTTTTTCATTCATTCATTGTTGCACTGTTTTCTCCACCCTCCTCCCCAGTTCGTTCTTCTCCCCCCCCACACGTCTGTTTTAATTGTCCAATTGCCACAGTGCTTGTCAATGCCAGTTCTGATTAATCTCCTTTGTCAGTGTGTCCCTTGCCATTCCCTATCACTCCTCCCTGAGAGAGACTGGGGACAGTTCCCCTTTGTGTGTGTGTGTGTGTGTGTGTGTGTGTGTGTGTAATGTCAGATTGAGCTAGCCCATGCTGTCCTTGCTCCTTTTACAATTTGTTGTTGTTATGGTTATGTGCCGTTGAGTCGCTTGCGACTCATAGCGACCCTATGTACAACAGCTCTAAACTCTGCTCTGCCCTGTGCCAATCGCACTGTCTCTGACACTCCCATCCTGATTATCCCAGTCACTGAATCAATCCACCTCATAGAGGGCCTTCCTTTCCTGTGCTGTCCCTCCACCCTCCCAAGCGTGATGTCCTTCTCCAAGGACCAGTCTCTCCTCACAACATGTCCAAAGTATGTTAGACGGAGCCTCCAAGGATTTTACAATAGTCTATTAGTGTTGAAATGAAAACTACAATACAGGAAATATAATGGACTAATTCTATTATATGTATGATCCACTACTGTACTTTCATTCTGTATCTTTATTTATAAATAGTCACATCTAATAAGCAGAGACCTCTTCAGATTATTGAGGGGTAATGATGTCATTTTGAGAACTAAGGTGTGTCGGATTCATGCCATAGTCTTTATGATTACTTATTGTACATCTGAGAGCTGTACAATGAATAAGGAGGACAGAAAAAGAATTGGTGATTTTGAGCTGTGGTGTTGGAAAAGAGCACTGACCATTCCATGGACGGCCAAGAGGTCAAACAGATCTATCTTAGAGAGTGGGTAGCTGGAGTGCTCTTTGGATGTAAGAATGATGAGATTTTTGCCTCACATCCTTTGGCATGTTGCTAGGAGATGCTATTCTTTTGAGCAGGGCATGATGCTGGGAAGGGAGGAGGGTCGGCAAAGGAGAGGAATCCTCACAGAGGTGGATTGCCATGGTGACTGCTACAATGGGCTCTTGTGTGTCAGGAAGCATGAAGATGGCCCAGGACAGAACAGGGTTCAGATCTTTTGTTCATAGAGTCACTGAATCATACTTAACATGATGACACAACGTCAACAACGATGACAACAACAACATGTGTGCTTCATATATATTTTATAATCAATTTCTCACAAAAACATTTGAGACCAATACAGTTATTATATCCAGGGAGTTTTAAACTTAGTTAAGAGTACTGAATATCCCCTGCACTGCTGAAACACAGATATGTCTGTCTTAAGAAAAGTGCAGCCAAGGGTTCTCCTTGGAGGCAAAGGAGAGGAAGCGTCATCTCTCCTATTTTGGACATTTTGCTAGAAGAAGCTATTCCTTGCAAAGGGACATCATGCTTGAAAAGATGGAGGATGATTGAAAGAGAGGAAGATCCCCAACAAAACGGACTGAACAGTGACTGCAGCTATTGGCTCAAGAGAGTCAAAGATGATGAGGGTTGACCAGGATGGAACAGGGTTCTGTTGTTCACTGGGTCCCTGGGAATGAAGCTTGGCTGAACAGCACCTAGCAACACCACCACCACAACAACTGGAATGAGAGATCTGTTTTTATTATGTATTCTATTTTCAAATAAACTGTGAGAAGACAATTGCAAAAGGTCATAATTACTGTATATTAGATGAAAGATCCGGAGTTCACTGTAAGACTAGATGAAGTAGTTCTTTCTGGACTTCTTTAATGGGCAAAGAGAGAGAGACCCATGATCTAGAGTAGGAAAGACGTGCCTAGGCTTTACTGAAATTCATCAAAGCAAAATCTACTCTGGCAAATTATGCTAACTCGTGGTAACCTTCCTTTGGGTTTTTTTTGCATTTGTTTGTTTGTTTGTTTGTTTTTAGTTATTAATTTGAATGAACATTTACAGAGATTTTAGATTTCCAGTCATTCACTGTTCCACTTTTCTACCCCCCTCCCCAGTTCACTCTTCTCTTTGAAAAGTAAAAGAAAAATTCCTTCATTGGTATACAATTCCCACCCCTCCACCACCCGACCTGGGTACACTCCACTATGGAACCTTTATTCTGGACTCTTAGATAATCATAATACACTATCATATATAGTTTTTAAACTGTTCTCGCCTTTAAGTTTTTGAAGCTGCAAATCATTAGAGGAGTTTCCTCATTTCTCTCATCACAGTGGCTGCTGCATTTGAATTACTGACTTTTAAATTAATAGCCTGACATATAATATTTTACCACTGGAGTTCCTTTGGTCAATTGATGGCAAATTGCTTGCATTAAATCTATATCTATATATCTATGTATCATATGTCTATATCTAATCTATATCGATATCGATATGTTGTTGTTGTTAAGTGCCATCGAGTCACAGGCGACTCATAGCGACCCTATGAAGGAGAGTCCTTGACGCTTGGGTGCCTTTCATCCTCTCTCCAGGTTCCTAGGGTTTCCGGAGGCAAGCTATTATGGAAGCGGACGCCACTCCTCCTTCCACGCTTGTTCAATCGGGGGAGCTCCATCCCACTCTCTGTCCGCATTGGGTAGCCAACCATTAACACATTTGACACATCTATTTATCATTTGGAATATAATAGTGAGTAATTGAAATTTTTTCCATAAATTTCTTTGTTTCCAAAAGAGCCTCTGTGCTTGAAATGAAAAAAAAAAAAACAACAAACAACTTTTATAGTATTTAAGTATTTAAAAATAATCAGTGCTATATTTTAAATACTGTTGCTATGTTTGTTACAAATTACACACTACAATCTTATACACTAAAGACAAAAAAAATAAACCAAAATATAATTTAATAAAGCAATTTTTTAAAATTTTCTATATCAACAAAAGATTTTTCATCATATTTAACCTACAAATATGCCAGTGAAATACATTTAGGTGCAAGAAGTTTTATTTTATTTCAAGATCTTTAGAGGATTCTTTGTTCTTGAATGTACATTGTTCTAATTCAATTGATGATACCTCTGAAAATTTATCAGCCTAGGCTTTAAGGCTAGGAATCACTGTTAGTTATTACTGTAATAAAAGTAATATTCATGTTGAAAGAATTTTTAAGATTTAAGTTTCTTTGACACAAATGGGAATTTAACTAGAGAAGAATTTTATTTTAGCTTCCTCACAACTACATTTATCAAGCAGAATAATAAAATCAGATGCTAAAATATGAGACTATTTTCTGACTACAATTGTTTAGCTGTTTATGTTGAATATTTCTGTTATCAGGGAATACAATTAAATAAGTTTTTAATAAAAATATTCATTTTTTTAAAAGGCTAGGCTGTATTACTATGCTTGACCTTCCATAGAAAGAATGATGATACACCCTTTAATTTAAAGATCAAAATAACTTCATGGAATCCTGTAATAAGTAGATTTTAAATTATTATCCTCTATGATGTCTCATACTTTTCTATGGATATTGTTGTTGTTGTTATGTGCCATCGAGTCGCTAGTATTTCTATGGATAATAAATGAAATTAATACATAACACTTTAAACTTTTAAAATTAACATTGTGCTCCTACTTTTTTTCCCCTTCATGCTTTATTTATTCACAATAGACTCTCAAGGTTGAAAATAAAAAACCAAACTTGAAAAAAATAGAGCTTTTAACACTGCTATCCTACCTGAAATTAGATTAAAAAGTTGCTTAAAAATGTGTTCATGATTATGGACAATATATTTATATATTACTTATGATAATAAAATTTATTTATTATGAGCAATTTTAAATGGATTTAGCATAACTTACATTAATAGGAAATTTTTCAGCATTTGGACATTTGTCAAATGATTACTTTAAATATATTTAAACACAGAATAGTAATGATGCCCCATAATTATTTATCATATGGAGATGAAAACATCAATGATGCATTACTTCTGAAGATCTATTTCTTAATGACTTCATGAGGAAATTCATAGTCATGTTGCACATTACATATTACCACCTCAGAATTTACATTAATAAAGAGCTTTAAATAATCAATAGTGTCTCAGTATTTAACATTACTAAAACAAGGCACAACAAATGAATGTTGTTAACAAACAGAAATGTATTCTTTCACCTTTTAGGAGGTGATAAGTCCACATTCAGGGTGCCGGCTCTGGAGTAGGGCTTTCTCTCAGTGTGTCTCTGTGTTCTAGAAGTTTCTCAGTGCAAGAATCTGGGTTCAAAGGCTGCTCTCCATTGGTAGATCTACCTTGCAGTACTGAGCTCTTACAGTTCTCTGAACCCTTCTTTCCTTTCAAATGATGGAGACCACAACTCAGCAAGATCACTTTGCATTTGATGAGAGTTAAGACAAGATGAAGGGTATTGTATCCCACTGTAATCAGTTTACTAAAAATTGGATGATCTGATCAGATAGCTTCACTGTGATTGTTGTTAGGTGCCACTGAGTCAATTACTTTGTTTCTGTTTTCACATTGTTCCTTCAAGTGGACTACAACTCAAGACAACCCTATGAAAAACAGCCCTAAACCTTGCCCTAAATCCTATGCTGTCATCCTCACCAACCATGACACACTTGAACCCGCTGTTATAGGCATTGTATCAATCCGTCGCTTGTCCTGATCTTCCATCTGTCTAATAATGATGTCTTTCCCCAAGGATTAAAATCTTTGACAACTCCAAACTTTTCTCCGTCTGTCATGTTGTTGTCTATTGGTCCAGTGTTGAAGATTTTTGTTTTCTTGATGCAATTCATACTGAACAGTCCTTTATCTTGAAGCAATTGCTTCAAGTCTTCCTTGCTTTCAGCAAGCAAGGCTGTGTCATCTCCATAACACAGCTCGTTGATGAGTCTTCCAATCCTGATATTACATTCTTATTCATAAAGTCCACTTTCTTGAATGATTTGTTCAGCATACAGACTAAATAAGAATTGGGAAACAATACACTCCTGATATAAAACTTTCTTGGTTTTAAACCGTGCTACTATTCCTTTGCTCTGTTTATAGACAATAACATTTTGGTTTAGTTAACAGGTCCCATATGAGCACAATTAATTGTTCCAAGATTCTTAATCTTCTTAATGTTAGCCATAATATGTTAAGGTCCACAAAGTTAAATAAATGCCTCTGCTTGAAGATCTGGCAATTCTCTATGAATGTGCTATTCTAGTCATTTCTTGAGAAACACTCTGCTTGCATCTGATATTATTTGATAATTTTCACATTCGGTTGGGACATCTTTTTTTTTTAAGAAATGGGAGTAAGTACGGACCTTCCAGTCACTTGGCCAGAAAGATGACCTCCAGATTTGTTAGGACATCCAAGGCTGCATGTGCTTGTTTGGCTATGTCAGTGGGTATTCCATTCATTTCTGGGGACTTATTGTTTGCCAAAAAGGCAACTTGAACTTCTTCCTTTATTACCATTGGTGCTTGATCATATGCATTGAAGTGGTTTGGTGCCAACCAATTCTTTTCGGTACAATGACTCTGTATTCCTTCAATCTACTTTCGATGCTTCCAGGAACATTCAAGATTGTGTCTACTCCACGTTTTAGCTTTGCAACTAAAGACTTGAATTTATTCTTCAGTTCTCTTTTTTTTTACATTTAAAAAAAATTTTAATGAACATTTACAGAGAATTTGGATTTCCATTCATTCATTGCTGCACTTCTCTACCCGTCCCGTCCCCCAGTTTGCTCCTCTCTTTCAAAAGTAAAAGAAACACTCCGTCCCTGGTACACAATCCCCCTGCACCCC
>NW_006399754.1:25260148-25273841 GCF_000299155.1 Elephantulus edwardii
TGGTTTTTCATTCATTCATTGTTGCACTGTTTTCTCCACCCTCCTCCCCAGTTCGTTCTTCTTCCCCCCCACACGTCTGTTTTAATTGTCCAATTGCCACAGTGCTTGTCAATGCCAGTTCTGATTAATCTCCTTTGTCAGTGTGTCCCTTGCCATTCCCTATCACTCCTCCCTGAGAGAGACTGGGGACAGTTCCCCTTTGTGTGTGTGTGTGTGTGTGTGTGTGTGTGTGTGTAATGTCAGATTGAGCTAGCCCATGCTGTCCTTGCTCCTTTTACAATTTGTTGTTGTTATGGTTATGTGCCGTTGAGTCGCTTGCGACTCATAGCGACCCTATGTACAACAGCTCTAAACTCTGCTCTGCCCTGTGCCAATCGCACTGTCTCTGACACTCCCATCCTGATTATCCCAGTCACTGAATCAATCCACCTCATAGAGGGCCTTCCTTTCCTGTGCTGTCCCTCCACCCTCCCAAGCGTGATGTCCTTCTCCAAGGACCAGTCTCTCCTCACAACATGTCCAAAGTATGTTAGACGGAGCCTCCAAGGATTTTACAATAGTCTATTAGTGTTGAAATGAAAACTACAATACAGGAAATATAATGGACTAATTCTATTATATGTATGATCCACTACTGTACTTTCATTCTGTATCTTTATTTATAAATAGTCACATCTAATAAGCAGAGACCTCTTCAGATTATTGAGGGGTAATGATGTCATTTTGAGAACTAAGGTGTGTCGGATTCATGCCATAGTCTTTATGATTACTTATTGTACATCTGAGAGCTGTACAATGAATAAGGAGGACAGAAAAAGAATTGGTGATTTTGAGCTGTGGTGTTGGAAAAGAGCACTGACCATTCCATGGACGGCCAAGAGGTCAAACAGATCTATCTTAGAGAGTGGGTAGCTGGAGTGCTCTTTGGATGTAAGAATGATGAGATTTTTGCCTCACATCCTTTGGCATGTTGCTAGGAGATGCTATTCTTTTGAGCAGGGCATGATGCTGGGAAGGGAGGAGGGTCGGCAAAGGAGAGGAATCCTCACAGAGGTGGATTGCCATGGTGACTGCTACAATGGGCTCTTGTGTGTCAGGAAGCATGAAGATGGCCCAGGACAGAACAGGGTTCAGATCTTTTGTTCATAGAGTCACTGAATCATACTTAACATGATGACACAACGTCAACAACGATGACAACAACAACATGTGTGCTTCATATATATTTTATAATCAATTTCTCACAAAAACATTTGAGACCAATACAGTTATTATATCCAGGGAGTTTTAAACTTAGTTAAGAGTACTGAATATCCCCTGCACTGCTGAAACACAGATATGTCTGTCTTAAGAAAAGTGCAGCCAAGGGTTCTCCTTGGAGGCAAAGGAGAGGAAGCGTCATCTCTCCTATTTTGGACATTTTGCTAGAAGAAGCTATTCCTTGCAAAGGGACATCATGCTTGAAAAGATGGAGGATGATTGAAAGAGAGGAAGATCCCCAACAAAACGGACTGAACAGTGACTGCAGCTATTGGCTCAAGAGAGTCAAAGATGATGAGGGTTGACCAGGATGGAACAGGGTTCTGTTGTTCACTGGGTCCCTGGGAATGAAGCTTGGCTGAACAGCACCTAGCAACACCACCACCACAACAACTGGAATGAGAGATCTGTTTTTATTATGTATTCTATTTTCAAATAAACTGTGAGAAGACAATTGCAAAAGGTCATAATTACTGTATATTAGATGAAAGATCCGGAGTTCACTGTAAGACTAGATGAAGTAGTTCTTTCTGGACTTCTTTAATGGGCAAAGAGAGAGAGACCCATGATCTAGAGTAGGAAAGACGTGCCTAGGCTTTACTGAAATTCATCAAAGCAAAATCTACTCTGGCAAATTATGCTAACTCGTGGTAACCTTCCTTTGGGTTTTTTTTGCATTTGTTTGTTTGTTTGTTTGTTTTTAGTTATTAATTTGAATGAACATTTACAGAGATTTTAGATTTCCAGTCATTCACTGTTCCACTTTTCTACCCCCCTCCCCAGTTCACTCTTCTCTTTGAAAAGTAAAAGAAAAATTCCTTCATTGGTATACAATTCCCACCCCTCCACCACCCGACCTGGGTACACTCCACTATGGAACCTTTATTCTGGACTCTTAGATAATCATAATACACTATCATATATAGTTTTTAAACTGTTCTCGCCTTTAAGTTTTTGAAGCTGCAAATCATTAGAGGAGTTTCCTCATTTCTCTCATCACAGTGGCTGCTGCATTTGAATTACTGACTTTTAAATTAATAGCCTGACATATAATATTTTACCACTGGAGTTCCTTTGGTCAATTGATGGCAAATTGCTTGCATTAAATCTATATCTATATATCTATGTATCATATGTCTATATCTAATCTATATCGATATCGATATGTTGTTGTTGTTAAGTGCCATCGAGTCACAGGCGACTCATAGCGACCCTATGAAGGAGAGTCCTTGACGCTTGGGTGCCTTTCATCCTCTCTCCAGGTTCCTAGGGTTTCCGGAGGCAAGCTATTATGGAAGCGGACGCCACTCCTCCTTCCACGCTTGTTCAATCGGGGGAGCTCCATCCCACTCTCTGTCCGCATTGGGTAGCCAACCATTAACACATTTGACACATCTATTTATCATTTGGAATATAATAGTGAGTAATTGAAATTTTTTCCATAAATTTCTTTGTTTCCAAAAGAGCCTCTGTGCTTGAAATGAAAAAAAAAAAAACAACAAACAACTTTTATAGTATTTAAGTATTTAAAAATAATCAGTGCTATATTTTAAATACTGTTGCTATGTTTGTTACAAATTACACACTACAATCTTATACACTAAAGACAAAAAAAATAAACCAAAATATAATTTAATAAAGCAATTTTTTAAAATTTTCTATATCAACAAAAGATTTTTCATCATATTTAACCTACAAATATGCCAGTGAAATACATTTAGGTGCAAGAAGTTTTATTTTATTTCAAGATCTTTAGAGGATTCTTTGTTCTTGAATGTACATTGTTCTAATTCAATTGATGATACCTCTGAAAATTTATCAGCCTAGGCTTTAAGGCTAGGAATCACTGTTAGTTATTACTGTAATAAAAGTAATATTCATGTTGAAAGAATTTTTAAGATTTAAGTTTCTTTGACACAAATGGGAATTTAACTAGAGAAGAATTTTATTTTAGCTTCCTCACAACTACATTTATCAAGCAGAATAATAAAATCAGATGCTAAAATATGAGACTATTTTCTGACTACAATTGTTTAGCTGTTTATGTTGAATATTTCTGTTATCAGGGAATACAATTAAATAAGTTTTTAATAAAAATATTCATTTTTTTAAAAGGCTAGGCTGTATTACTATGCTTGACCTTCCATAGAAAGAATGATGATACACCCTTTAATTTAAAGATCAAAATAACTTCATGGAATCCTGTAATAAGTAGATTTTAAATTATTATCCTCTATGATGTCTCATACTTTTCTATGGATATTGTTGTTGTTGTTATGTGCCATCGAGTCGCTAGTATTTCTATGGATAATAAATGAAATTAATACATAACACTTTAAACTTTTAAAATTAACATTGTGCTCCTACTTTTTTTCCCCTTCATGCTTTATTTATTCACAATAGACTCTCAAGGTTGAAAATAAAAAACCAAACTTGAAAAAAATAGAGCTTTTAACACTGCTATCCTACCTGAAATTAGATTAAAAAGTTGCTTAAAAATGTGTTCATGATTATGGACAATATATTTATATATTACTTATGATAATAAAATTTATTTATTATGAGCAATTTTAAATGGATTTAGCATAACTTACATTAATAGGAAATTTTTCAGCATTTGGACATTTGTCAAATGATTACTTTAAATATATTTAAACACAGAATAGTAATGATGCCCCATAATTATTTATCATATGGAGATGAAAACATCAATGATGCATTACTTCTGAAGATCTATTTCTTAATGACTTCATGAGGAAATTCATAGTCATGTTGCACATTACATATTACCACCTCAGAATTTACATTAATAAAGAGCTTTAAATAATCAATAGTGTCTCAGTATTTAACATTACTAAAACAAGGCACAACAAATGAATGTTGTTAACAAACAGAAATGTATTCTTTCACCTTTTAGGAGGTGATAAGTCCACATTCAGGGTGCCGGCTCTGGAGTAGGGCTTTCTCTCAGTGTGTCTCTGTGTTCTAGAAGTTTCTCAGTGCAAGAATCTGGGTTCAAAGGCTGCTCTCCATTGGTAGATCTACCTTGCAGTACTGAGCTCTTACAGTTCTCTGAACCCTTCTTTCCTTTCAAATGATGGAGACCACAACTCAGCAAGATCACTTTGCATTTGATGAGAGTTAAGACAAGATGAAGGGTATTGTATCCCACTGTAATCAGTTTACTAAAAATTGGATGATCTGATCAGATAGCTTCACTGTGATTGTTGTTAGGTGCCACTGAGTCAATTACTTTGTTTCTGTTTTCACATTGTTCCTTCAAGTGGACTACAACTCAAGACAACCCTATGAAAAACAGCCCTAAACCTTGCCCTAAATCCTATGCTGTCATCCTCACCAACCATGACACACTTGAACCCGCTGTTATAGGCATTGTATCAATCCGTCGCTTGTCCTGATCTTCCATCTGTCTAATAATGATGTCTTTCCCCAAGGATTAAAATCTTTGACAACTCCAAACTTTTCTCCGTCTGTCATGTTGTTGTCTATTGGTCCAGTGTTGAAGATTTTTGTTTTCTTGATGCAATTCATACTGAACAGTCCTTTATCTTGAAGCAATTGCTTCAAGTCTTCCTTGCTTTCAGCAAGCAAGGCTGTGTCATCTCCATAACACAGCTCGTTGATGAGTCTTCCAATCCTGATATTACATTCTTATTCATAAAGTCCACTTTCTTGAATGATTTGTTCAGCATACAGACTAAATAAGAATTGGGAAACAATACACTCCTGATATAAAACTTTCTTGGTTTTAAACCGTGCTACTATTCCTTTGCTCTGTTTATAGACAATAACATTTTGGTTTAGTTAACAGGTCCCATATGAGCACAATTAATTGTTCCAAGATTCTTAATCTTCTTAATGTTAGCCATAATATGTTAAGGTCCACAAAGTTAAATAAATGCCTCTGCTTGAAGATCTGGCAATTCTCTATGAATGTGCTATTCTAGTCATTTCTTGAGAAACACTCTGCTTGCATCTGATATTATTTGATAATTTTCACATTCGGTTGGGACATCTTTTTTTTTTAAGAAATGGGAGTAAGTACGGACCTTCCAGTCACTTGGCCAGAAAGATGACCTCCAGATTTGTTAGGACATCCAAGGCTGCATGTGCTTGTTTGGCTATGTCAGTGGGTATTCCATTCATTTCTGGGGACTTATTGTTTGCCAAAAAGGCAACTTGAACTTCTTCCTTTATTACCATTGGTGCTTGATCATATGCATTGAAGTGGTTTGGTGCCAACCAATTCTTTTCGGTACAATGACTCTGTATTCCTTCAATCTACTTTCGATGCTTCCAGGAACATTCAAGATTGTGTCTACTCCACGTTTTAGCTTTGCAACTAAAGACTTGAATTTATTCTTCAGTTCTCTTTTTTTTTACATTTAAAAAAAATTTTAATGAACATTTACAGAGAATTTGGATTTCCATTCATTCATTGCTGCACTTCTCTACCCGTCCCGTCCCCCAGTTTGCTCCTCTCTTTCAAAAGTAAAAGAAACACTCCGTCCCTGGTACACAATCCCCCTGCACCCCCCCCGCTGCCCCAAGTACATTCCACTATGCAACCTTAATTGTGGACTCCTGTGATAACCATAAGACCCTATCATACATCCCTCATCTGTTTCAGTACAGTATACACAATTTATCCAGTTTTTCTCAGTCTTACCCCCACTCTGATATCAGTCCCATTTTACAGCAGTGGCACCATGCAATATTTGTCCTTTTGCGACTGAGATATTTCACCCTTAGCTTCAGAAACGCCAAGTGAAATCTTCCCTTTTGATTATCTAAATGCAGATTTTTTGCACATTTTACTTTATTTTTTTTGTTTTATTCTTCTCCTTGAAATCTTATATTCAAGTCCTACTTCATCATTTCTACTTTTGATTTGGCTTCTCAATCTTCTAGCGCATTTTTCAGTCTCTTCTGCCTTCCATTTTGGACTTTTCTTCCTCCTCTGTAATTATCTTTTGCTTTCTTTGAAGATGATTTCCTTCAGGTCATCCCACAGTGCATCTGGTCCTTGATCCTCAGTGTTCCTTTGTTGTTTTTTTGTGTTTGTTTGTTTTTAACCTATTCTTGAGATGGCTTTTAAATTCATATAGGATAGACTTAAGGTCATGTTTTCATCCTTGTGGATTTGTTTTCATATTCTTTAGCTTCAATGGAAATTTGCACACAAGCCATTAATGGTCTCTTCCACAGTCAGCAGCACCTGGAATGGTTATCACTGTTTGACTGTTTGATATTGATCTCCTCAAAGCTCACTGGATTTTCGGCTTCTCCAATGATTCTTCCACACATGTAATCAAGTTAATTTTTGTTTTACATATTAGGTGAAGTCCATACATATAGTTGCTGTTTGTGTTTTATAAGAAAATATATCTGCGATAAATATGTCATTGTTCAAATTCAATCCATTTGTCTCCAGCTTCAGTTCTGTGACCAAGTCCATAATTTCTGATTATAAGTCCTTCTTTATTGTTCCTAACTTTTGATCTATATTCATCACTTATTATTAATGAATCTTGATGGTCTCGCCCCATCACTTCGCAGAGGGAGACTCCTTGCCTGGCTGCAAAGGTTTGACATATTAGTCACTATAAACACTTTCCCAACACGTATTTTAATTCCCCGGTTGCTGGTGCCAAAAGTGTTGATTGTGGAGCCAAGCAAACTAATGCTGTTTACAATCTCATTCTTTTCATCATCCATCACAATGCTGCTAATCAACCCAGTGGAGAGAACCTGTTTTCTTGAGCTTCAATCCATATTGAAGGCTGTATGTAGTCCCTGACTTTGTGCAGCAAGTGCTTCAGTTTCTCCTCAGTTTCAGTAGCAAAATATCCAAACATTATTACGTCATTTTATGGGTGATTAGTTAAATAAAGCCTCCTACAGATTATTTTTTGTTTGTTTTTTTAATTTCCCCCATGACCTCTCGTGGTAAGGAGCTGCACTGCCAACCCAAAGGCACTCAGTTCGAATCCACCAGCTACAGGACTGAAGAAGAGGCAATCTCCTCCTATGCAATTACCACTTCTGAAATACTACGGGAGGGCGAGCCATGAATTGGTTCTGACCGCACATTTCATATCAACAACAAAATACAGTTTTGAATGATGAGCCATTAATTCCTCAAATAAACAGTAACTCAGAATCACTGGAGTGTTTTAAAAATCCAGGCTTTTCTTTTTTAAACAAACAGGGGTTTTTTTTATATTCTAAATGAAAGTACGTAATAACCTAAAATTTATAACCTTATAAAACTCCTCTCAATTAACACTGACTTTTTTTGACAAGTAAAGCTTTTCATTTTTCTGAATTGAATGACTTTTCAAATTTCTAATTGAAGGGAATGCCTCCAGGTTAAAAACATATAATATTTCAGTTCCAACTGCAGGCAACAGTAAGGCTGTACAGGGATGATTTCATGGGAGAATTGTGGGAGTAAGTATCATAAGAATAAGAGCCAGTGGTGGTGAAAGGTGACGTTCAAGCCACAATGAAAGTATTGACAAAAAATAAGTCTGCAGGATGTAATGGAAGGATGATAGAAGAGGAATCAATGCCTTTGAATTGTGGTGCTAGAAAACAGAATATCCCATGGACTTCCAGAAGGACATATATATACATCGTAGAAAAGGTGTAATCAGAGTCTTCCTTGCAGGAAAAGAGGAAGGTTTCACTTTCATACTTTGGACACATAACTAGGTGAGGCTGTTCCTTAGAAATGGGCATTATGATTAGAAAGAGAGGGGAGTGAAGCAAAGGAAAACTCCCAAGGAGATGGATTGACACAGACTTCAGCAATGAGTCCTAGTGTGTCAGAGATGATGAGAATGGCACAGGATAGAGATGGTTTCAGAGTGGTTGCTCATAAGGTCACTATGAATTGTACTTGACTCAACAGCACCTAACAACAGACTGAAAGCTTAGAGGTAAAGAATCAGGCTGTCAGACCAAAGGTATGTAGTTCAAATCCACCAGTTGCTTTGTCAGAGAAAGACTATTTCTCCTCATGTTATTTATTGCTTCTGAAAAGCTACTGAAGGGTCAGCAATGAATTGGTTATGACTTGACAGTAAATAATTATAACAGCAGCAAAAGATTGGTTGAACAGTCAATATGGTGAAGTTTTTGGATAAAACTGCAGTCAAGGACTCAGAACTCCATTTTAGAATTTTTTTTTCTTCCCCTGGGCATGCTCAAAAGACATACTCAAAACCTTAGCTTTATTTCTAACCCAGTTACCCCCATTCAGAAGCTTTTCTAATGACACGTTGACTGAGGTGCTTTCCAGGTGCCTTCACTGAGAGCTACTTATTGTATACCTTGCCTGGGGAACTTTACTCCACTGGAGCAATGTTTTATACTCTTTTCCTTCCTGGATCTTCCCTTTGGATTTTTGAGTGCAACAAATGCTGCATCCTTTGTTAATCGCTCTTTGTCAGTTTGTAGATTGCTCAGTCGTCATTATCTCTACCTAATCCTCAATGTTACTATACATACCATGGAGGAAAATGGAAATTCAGAACATTTAATTGTGCTCACGTGATAGCAACACATAGATGAAAAAGTTGCCTAATCAAAATAAGAAAACACTATATATGTTAACAATTTCAGCTTGCTCAGCTCCACAATCAATACCCGTGGAACCAGACGTCAGGAAATCAGAAGATGAATTGGATTAAGAAAAGCCTGCTTTCATAGACCTCTCCAGAGTTCTGAATAGAAAAGATGTCAATCTAGAAACTAAGGTGCACCTGATCCAGGGCATGGCCTTTACAATTACTTGCTATACATCAGAGAGTTGGACTATTAAAAGGATGACAGAAGAAGAATTAATGCCTTTAAATGTGGTGCTGAAGAAGAGTATTTGGACGTATGAACTACTAAGAGAACAAATGAGTCTGTCCTGGAGATGGGTGAAACCAAGTTGTTCTCTAAAGGCAAGGATTTTGAAACTCCATCTCACATACTCTGGGCATGTTGCCAGGAGTGACCAATCTTTGGAGCAGAAAATCACCTTTGGTCGGGTGAAGGAACAACATGGGAGAGAAAGATCTTGGATAAGATGGGTTGACATAGTAATGGAGTTGTTGTTGTTGCTGTTAGGTGGCATTGAGTCATAGACGACTCATAGGGACCCTGTGAACAAAAGGCATGAGCACAGTGAAGGGGTAGTAGGGCCACATGTGTCAGAGACAGTGAAATTGGCTCAGGACACAAGGACAGTGAGAAGAGCTCAGAGCTATTGTGCACAGGGTCACTATGAGTCACGGGTGGCTCAATGGCACTTAATAACAACATACGCTTTAAAATCTGGAAAGACAATTCAGAACTGTAACCTTTTCATATCTATTCCATCTGTATGCTGAGCAAATAATTCAAGAAGCTTGACTATATGAAGAAGAATGTGGTGTCAGGATTGGATGAAGATTTAGAAAACATCAGTATTATATAGATGTCAAAACGTTGTTTGAAAGAAGTTAAAAGAATATGGAGTTCCTCCTGCAGAAAAACAAAGACTATAGACTTTACTGTAGTTTACACATCAGCATCAAGAAAACACTAAATCTCACTACTGTACCAATCTGCAGCATCATGGTATATGGAGAAGCAATTCAACTTGCCAATGGTTTCATTTTACTTGGCTCCACAATGAACACCATGGTATCGGCAGTTAGAATTCAAATGATGGGTTGCACAGGGAAAATCTGATGTTAAGGATTGCTCTAGATTTCTAAAGGGCAAAGATAGCTGTTTAAAGTCTAAGACGCACCTAATCCAAGCCGTGCATTTTCAATTGTCTTCTATTTCTTTTTTTTTCTGTAATTATATTTTATTAATTTTCATAAACATTTACAGAGATTTTGGGCTTCCACTCATTCATTGTTGCACTATTCTCTCTACCCTCCTCCCAGTTTGTTCTTGTCCAAATGCCACAGTGCTTGTCAAAGCCAGTTCTGCTTAATCTTCTTTGTCAGTGTGTCCTTTGCCATTCCCTATCACTCCTCCCTGAGAGAGACTTCACCCTGAGTCATAAGGAAAAGGGGATGGCGTATTCTCTTAGCTACTTCCTGCTGAAAAGGGACGCTGTGGGTTTCAGGGTGAAGATCTTCTCTCACTACTCTAAAGGGCCCCTCTGACAGTAGGAAACACATAGACCATTATGGAGATTGATTTTGGAATTCAGATGCACTCTTATTGATTGTGCTTGGCTGTACATGTACATATCCTTCAAGATGTATCATGGGGGTGTTGCAACCTAGAAGACACAAATTTGACTAACAAGTTATAAGTACATGAGTCCAAAAATTATGGATAAGTTAAAGAAAAGATTCTTTCATTGTTTTACAAACCCTCCCCCAGGTCCCCTCCACCATGTAGCCCTCGCTCTAGTCTCCTGTGATGACAGAAATACCCAGTTACATCTCTCTTTTAAACGGTTCTTTCCCTCCTCTGTTTCAGTGCAGTATACGTTATTGAACCCATCTTACTCAGTCTCTCCCCAACCCCAAGGACAGTCCCATTCTACAACAGTGGCATCATGTAATATCTGTCCTTTTGTGACTGGGATATTTCACTCAGCAATTGTCTTCTATTTCTAAGCTTCTGAAAGCCGGATAATGAATGATAATGGAAGAAAAACTGATTCCTTTCAGTCGTGTTGTTACTGAGTATCTTAACGACTTCTACAATAGCCAACAAGTTTATCTTGGAGGCAGTGCAACCAGGGTTCTCCTGAGAGGGAATTTTAATCACATATTTTAAGTTGATGTCAGAAGAGATCATACTTTGAAGACATTGTGCTGGTAAATGTAGAGAGCTAGAAGGAGAGGCGAACATCAACAAGTTGAATTGACATATAGTGACTTTAACAATAGCCTTGAGCATGACAGAAGTAGCTGAGAAACACAAAATTAATAGAAAAAAATATGTAGGTGTAACAAATGACTGAAAGTGAGTTGAATGCACTGGGTCCTACTTTTAGATTCACATAAAATTCACTGAGCATAAGATTTGAAAGGGCAGCTCAAGAAACCAAAACTCACTTTCAAACTCATTGCCTTTGGGTTAGAAGCAACTCATAGTTGACACTCCAGATTGTCCTCTAAGGCTGTAAATTTCATGTAAAAGTTTGAATGCATACAGAAGAACAAAGATATGTTATCTTCAAAATATACTGTTGGTGAAAAAATACCATTCATTGTTAAAAGAATACATAAATCTGTCTTGAGGAAAATTCAACCAGCGTTCTTTTCAAAGGTGAGAATTATGAAACTTCATTTCAAACACCCTGATGTGTTATTAGGAGGCATCAATTTTTGGAAGAAGATATTATGCTTGAAAAAATCAGAAATGCAGCAAAATAGAAGATAGAATAGAACATGGTTTCACTCTTTTGCTTATAGTGTTGCTATGATTCATATTTGACTTTTTAAATCAAACAACTACCACAGTTATCTTCAAGTTCTACGATGTGATAGCTATCATCTTTTCTAACACTAAAGCTGTATTTCACAAATAGTGATTGATCTTCCTTTTAATTTTCTAAAGTGAATGAGAGGGAGACCATTAATGAGATGGGCTGACAGAATAACTGAAGCAAGGTAGTCAAGTGGATCAAAGAGGAAGAAGATGGTGCAGTATAAGACAGGGTTCTGACAATTTATTCAAAGGGTCACTATAAGTTATACTTGAGTTGATGGCACCTAACAGCATGACCTAAGGAATAAGTTTTATTCATTCTTGGTTTCATACTTTTTAAAAATTGGGTGCAGGGGGATTGTGTACCAGGGAGGGAGTTTTACTTTTCAAAGAGAGGAGCAAACAGGGGTGTTGGGGGGAGGGCTGCGCGGGGAGAGAAGTGCAGCAATGAAAGAATGGAAATCCAAAATCTCTGTAAATGTTCATTAAAATTATTAAAATTAAAAAATTACAAAAAATAATGCATATGTGATTAGGTATTTTTGTCATGACAGGAGTCCAGAGCAAAGGCTGCGTAGTGGAGTGGACCAGGGAGGAGGGATTGTAAAACAAGGAAAGAATTTTTCTTTTACTTTTCCAAGGGGATAGTGTACTGGAAGCAAGGGTTGGGAGGGGAGTAAAGTGCAACAGTGAATGAATGGAAATCCAAAGTCTCTGTAAATTTTCATTGAAATTAATAAAAATTTTTAAAAAATTGCCATTTTCTATATTTCTACTTTGTACATTACAATTTATAACTTTTAATGAATGTTTGTAGCTGCTTCTCTTCATTTAGAGTTAAGCCACACCAGTAAATGTATATCCATTACCCAATTAAAGTCCTGAAAATTTTACACCATTCATATTATTAAGGAACTCTCCACTTCGATGAATCAATTGTCCCCTTGTACATTTTGAATGCCTTGCAGTTAATCTTTCAGCATTGTATCAGAAAATACTATTTATAAAATTTTCATTTGCTAATTATTTAAAAGTAAGCTGTCAATTCTACTCCCTGGATTGACTTATTGGGAGTTCCACCATCATCTATCTTGGATTACCCTCCTATCTGTAATGCCTATTGTGCAGCTTCTATCACCACAATAGCATGCAGAAACTGAATAAAGAACACACCCTTTCAGAAGTAGAAGAAAATTAAAACAAGCCCACAAGGGCCAAAATATGATCTTGAACACAAGCAAGTTGAATTTATAGAACATTATAAGAAAAGATTTTTTTCTTTATTGAGCAATAATGACCAAACACAAAATGTACTGTGAAATGGCATCAAGGAAACCACATGAAAGGAAGCAAAAATTAACTAAAAGAGAGGGGAAAAATAAAACAAAATGTAGTCACACCAGAGTCTGGAACTTGAAGGGAGAAACTATGAAGTAAAAGAATGAAACAGAAAATTTCAAAGTGTGATTTGAAAGTGCAAAGGAACATCTTCAGATGGAATGTGCAATGGTCTGGAATTAGAGAACCATGTGAAAAACATCCTCAGGAATTGTGCAACCAAATGAAATTTAAAAAAATAAAATCTTAAGTTACAATACTGCAGGATTATTGGTTATGTTTTAAATGAATCAGGAATCATCAAAAGAACACAGGTAGAATATGTTCATTATTCCAAAAATAAGTTCAACAAACAGCAAACAACAAATGCTGGAGAGGTTGTGAAGAGATTGGAACCCTTAGTCACTGCTGGTGGGAAAGTATAATGAATGGTTCAACCACTTTGGAAGATGGTTTGGTACTTTCTCAAAAAGTTGGAAATAGAAACAACATTTGACCCAGCAGTTAATCGCACTGCTGGTAATGTACCCTAAAAAAAAAAAATAAAAAACAAGAAAACAAAAACTGGAACCACCATCCAAACAGATGTATGCACACCCACGTTTACTGCTTACAATTATTGTGTTACTTACAATAG
>NW_006399754.1:25274324-25276280 GCF_000299155.1 Elephantulus edwardii
CAATTTTTCTGGAAACTTTTGTTAAAATCACAATTAAAATAAATTTTGGGGTTATTTTTAAATAACAATTATTTCAGGAAATAACATGCAATCAAGAACTTATTATCTTGAAGGAAGAAGTCAAAATTGCATTACAATATTGATGAAAAAATTCCTGCAATAGACAAAATAATAGTTGAGCTGTTTCAACAAACAGATGCAATGCTACAACCCTTAATTTTCTATATCAAATGTTTAGAATAAAGGCAAGTAGTAAATCACCTGGAAGATTCATATTTATGCCCTTTCAAAAGAAAGATGATCCAACAGATTGCAAAAATTGTAAAATGCCAAAATATCATTATATATAAATACATATAATTATATACAATTACAATATAATTACAAATATATAACCTTGAAGAAAAGAATTTAAACATGGTTAAAACAGTTTATAAACAGAGATTCAGAAGAGGTCATGAAAGAACTCATATGATGCCAACATGATGTAGATCTTGTCTGAAAGCATAGAATATGAGAAAGATGTTTTGGGGGTTTTATGGAGCATACAAAGACATTCGGTTGTGTGGGTAATAACAAGTTATGATGACACTGGGAAGAAGAATAATTCAAGAACATTTAGTTGTGAATACATAGAATCACTTATGTAGATAAGGCAGCAGTAATTGGAAAATAACAAGGAGATATGGCATGGTAGAGTACGAGGACAGATGAGTAGCAAGCTTAGACTTTGTCATCAAATTTAGTCAGGCCTCGCTTCCCAGAAATAGCTTCATAAAACAAGCAGAAATAATATGGCTATGAAACTTCAGATAAAGCAGACTCCAAGATGCCTTTGAACTTATCTCATTTGAACTCAATGTAATAGCGCGAAAACTAATTTATAACATACTCTCCATTTGGGTTTTCAGTAGACCTAAATTGTATAGAAAGAGAGTGTAAAATACATCTTTCAAGGAACTATTTCTTGGGCTTCCATTATACAAAATACCACTCTGTCAAGATTTCATTCTGTTTCAGAACTGAGTGAATGTTCTCATTAAAGGAAAAAAAAAAAAAATCCAAAGTCTACTTGCTTGCAGATCACAATAGTCCATGAATCATTTTGTATTTTCTCCCACATAATTTACTTATCAGAACAATAGTTTATTAATATCAAAAGGCCAAGTTCTTTTCTTTGTTTCCATTGCTTAATAATTACTAACACAAAGTTAGACTTGGCTACCAACATATTATTGCATCTGCTCCTTTCTCAAACATATGTGATTTTTTTTCTAAAACCTTCAAGCAGATAACTTCTAGTTTCCATTTATATCCTTCAAACACGTCTCTATCCACTCACATATAGCATGAATACCTACTTACTGACAGATTCTGAAAAGAATTTATTATACTCTAGTATAATATAGTATTATACTCTAGTATAATATAGTATAGTAAAATCACGGGGAAAAGAGATAAGTTCACATAATATAGATTTGCTTTTTTATGTTAAATACAGGTGAATGTATAGAAATATTATAAATATCAATAGGTTACACAAATAGGTGAATGCTTATTGTTAATATTACAGATCAGTGATTGATACGTGTTGTCCTTGCTCTGTGTTACCAAGTCTGAGGTGAGGCAGAGCGGACCCTCTAGCAGGTTTTCAGAGAATACATCTCAAAAGAGGAGATTGCATAGCCCCCTACAGAGCAGCCAGTGAATTTGGACCAAATTCCTCAGGATTCCAGCAAAGCCTCTTAAAGATCTTTAACTAGACTTACTTTCCAAAACTGAAGCCAATAAGCAATAGTTTAACTAAGGTTAGGTAAATAATATTTTCTTTGAATCTATCCCTAGAAAGTAAAACGCACTTTCATATAGAAAAGAGTGTTTTTATACATCTGAAAACAATTACAAAACAAATAAAAATTATTCTGTTTAGCTTTGATGTAAAAGTAGCAAAGATTA
>NW_006399754.1:25279750-25312820 GCF_000299155.1 Elephantulus edwardii
TTCTGTGATTCCAAAAACATTGACGGCTGACATGTCTCTTAAGTTTAGTTGTGGTGTCTCCAAGTAAATGGATTAGAAAATGATAATGAGACATTTTTAAAGTGAAATATTTAAAAGACAACTATGAAAAACAATAGCTCAATAACGTTGTTCATCATTACAAATTGTACTATTTTCCTGAGGAAAATTCCTAAAATTATAGTCACTGCAAAACAAAGTCAATTAACTAAACAAGTAGACAATGTTTTGAAATGAATGTATTATTATCATCCTTTAACCTCAATTTCACCTATTCTTTTAAAAAATTTAGTGTTCTAAACATTTTATATAGATATGAAAAAAGATACATTCATGTATATGGAGATATAAAAGTTATAACACATGGCAATTTAATAGCTCTCATATCTATAATTTATTTATATTAATTACATGATTTGTGTTTTTTAACTTAAATGAGTATTTATTATCATGATGAGAAGTTCGGAATGTCATCATAAGCAAATTGCAAATTTTATATTCATAATGTAAAACTAATAAATGGAAGCACAAATGCATTAAGCAACAAAGTACAACAAACTAGTGCATATAATTAATCCATAGCATTAAAGCAAAAACAAGAAATCATAGGTTAGTAAGTTATTAATGTATTTTGTGAGCATGTAGTTTTCATCATATTACAAACCACAGTGTAACTCTCCCAATCTCTGTGGTAAACTCTGCATTTGGAAAGGATATGTGCCTGCATATTTTTAGACTTGAAGCCCTTGCAGGATTTCTCTGGTTTGACTCGGAGCAAAACTCTGATCCAGAATCTAAATATGCCTGTACACGGATAGCCTACAGGGAGCAATTTTGTTCCCCATATTTTTGGCACTTTGCTTGTTTTGATGGGTTACTCACATCCCTGTGAATGGAAGTCTCTCTCTTGGCAACTAAAAGATGCATGAAATCTGCATGCATTTAACTTGCCTCATTTCTATCCATTTGAAACATTTTTGTATTTGTTTTGAGATCAAGACTGAAAATTCACAATAATAAAATATACATACATGCATTGAGTTTTATGAAATATCAGAAATTTTGCAAATGGTACAATCTAGGGCAACCACATTTTTTAGATGTAAAGACAGTAAGTGTGTATATTCAATTTGTTTAATTATAATAATTAACACTGACTACTAAATATGGTAATGTATAAATACTTTAAAAGCACAGATAGCCCTTTTGGATATGTAAGTGCACATATTTCTGTGTTTAAAAATGTATATACGTATTTATTTGGTATAGAACTCTCAATTTAAGAAATAATCTACATACACATGAAAATATTAACTATATTGAGTAGCAATCTTATTTTAAAGACTCTCTTATTTTCCTATGAACTAAGTTAAGGTTGACCCGCAATTAGTTTTCAAAATCTGTAGACAACCTAGAAGATTACTCATCTTTTTCTTGAGTATCTGCTGGTGAACGAAATGCCAGAGAATTACCATGACTGAGTTAGCAAGGCAACTCCCTCCTAACTGTGCCACCAGAATTCTTTATTATTTTAATTTGTATGCTTTTGTTATTACTATGTGCTGTTGACCCTCAAATGGGTTTTCAGGGGCTGTACATCTTGTGGGAATAGACTGTCTATCTCACTCCCATGGTGCAGCTGGAAGATTTGACCCACATGCCTTTTGGTTGACAGTGCGGATTCTTACCACTATGTCATGAGAATATCCTCATTTTTATAGAGAACATACATCTTTGTTTTCCTACCAATTAAATATATAATTTTCTAAAATATTGTAATGCAACCTAATTTAAATAAATTTAAGTATGTAATTTTTACAGACAGCATATATATTTAAGCAAATGCTTTATTAAAGCCATTGTCATTGTTATTGTTAGATGTGGCTGTACAGCATGACTCATAGCAGCCCTATGAACAAAAGATCTGAACCCTGTTCTATCCTGTGCCATCATCACGCGTCCTGACATACAATAGCCCATTGCAGCAATCACTGTGTGAATCCACCTCGTTGAGGGTCTTACTCTCCTCTTCTGACACTCTATCCTTCCCTAAATCATGTCTTTTTCCAAGGAATAGCACCTCCTAGCAACATGCCCAATGTATGTGAGGTGAAACTCCATCATTTTTGCCCCCAAAGAGCACTCTGACTACACTATCTCCAAGATATATCTGTTCATTCTCTTGCCCATCCACGAGATGTAGATTGCTCTTCTTCAACACAACTCAAAGGCATCAATTATTTTTCTGTCATCTTTATTCATTGGTCAGATCTTGGATACATAGCTAGTAACTGGAAAGACTGGCCTGAACCAGACACACCTTAGTTCTCAAACTGACATCACTACTCTTCAATAATTTGGAAAGGTCCCTAATTGCAACTTTCCCCAGTGTAATGTGACTCCTTATTTCCTGACTGCTAGTTCCAAGGGTGTTAATTGTGGATCCAAGTTAGATGAAGCTGTTGACAGTTTCAATTAACAGATGCAGCCTTGGATGCACTCACCAGTCTATGCCAGGAAATTTCGAGGACAGCTGTCTGGCAAAAAAATTGGAAAAGGTCCATACTTGTTCCCATTCCAAGGAGATCCAACTGAATGTGGAAATTATTGAACAATATCATTGATATCACATGAAAGCAAAATACTGTTGAAGATCATACACCAATGGCTGGAATAGTACATAGATAAGGAACTGCCAGAATGTCAAGCAGGATTTAGAAGAGGCTGTGGCTCCACGCATATCATTGTTGATGTCCGACAGATCATGGCTGCAAGTAAGGAATCCCAGATGAATGTCTATTAGAAATTTGTTGAGTATGCAAAGGCATTTATTTGTCTGTGTGGATCATGAGATGTTGTGGCTGATATCAAGAAGACTGGGAATCCCAGAGCAGTTGATTGTGCTCCCGTGGAACCTATACCTGGACCAGGAGACTGTTGTGTAAACAGAGCAGGGGAGCCCTGCCTGCTTTGGAATTAGGGAAAAAAGTGCCAAGGTTGTATTTTCTCTCCATACTTGTTCAATCTATATGCTGAGCAAATTATCTGAGAAGTTGGACTCTATGAAGAGGAATGTGGCATCAGGATTGGAGGGAGACTCATCAATAATCTACCTTACTTGATGAACGTGAGGAGGACTTGAAGTATTTGTTGCAGAAGATCAAGGAATGAAGCCTTTAGTATGGACTGTGTCTCAATATCAAGAAAACAAAGATTCTTACCATTGATGCAATAGGCAGTGTCATGATGGATGGAGAGGAGATTAAAGTCCATAGTAAGGAATTATCAGAAAACCCAAGCCAAATTCACTGATGCTGAGTGAATTCTGACTCATAAGACATGGATAACTGTGCCATAGGATTTGCAAGGCTGTATATCTTCACTAAAGCAAACTGACTCTTCTTCCACCCTGAAAAGTGGGTAGTGAGGTTAACAGAGAGGTGTTTTAACCACTATGGCATCCAGCTCTTTGAGATAGATGGATAGATCGATAGAGATGAGAGAGATGAGAGAGAGAGAGAGAGATGCAAACATTAGTGAGAGAACACCTGGGACAAGATTGCCCGTCTTTCTCTTGTGTCAGTGATCCGTGGATTTGAACTCAGAGAGAAACAGTCTTGGTGTCAGCTGCACAATCCCCTCAGATGACCCACAAGAATTCCCTATCAGAACTCTTAAAGTACAAATGCTTATTTAACATCTGAGTAAAAATACCCCAAAAAATAAAACAAACAAAAAAAATCACCTATGAAATAACATAGAATTCAAATATTTTTATCATGTTTCATTATCAAATTTCTACCATTCTTAATTTGCCTTCTGCACTGAGATTATAAAATTTTAGTTGGAATTTTTGGATAACAAATACACTTATAAGGTGATAACCACAAATTTAAATTGGCTGATATTCTTAAAATGAAATTTTAAAAAACTGGACTAGTTTCTTAAACAGATTAGTATTGTCTGTATGCATTTAAGGGAATGTCATATTAGCAGAGTACAAAATTGTTTAGTTCTGAGATTTGTTTAAGGATATGGAGTTGGCATATTTGCAAGTTTAAACATCATCTTTAAATGGATATGATCCCATTAATGACAATTCTTAGTAAATCAACAGAGTACCAGGTTAGAAATTCAAGTATACATACAAGTGTATGAAAATACTCATTTTTTTAATTTATTTTTTTTAAATATTCAATTTTAATGTCTTCGTTTTGGGTCTCCCTGAATTCAATGTAGATCCTAAAGACTTCCAGCTGGATGTTACAGATAATTTGGATCTAAATAAACTGCAGATAAACAGGGACTAGCACTCCAGTAACATTAGAGTGATGCTTTGTTAAATCTACTAAGTAGATATCCCATTGGCTTGTTCACTGAGTTCCTTTGAGTGTCATGGCTCCAGAATATACTATTATTGGAATGTATCTGATAGTATCAATTGAGAAACATGTACTCCTTGTACTGGAACTGTCTGCAGTTTATTTCTTGAAAATTAGATTTCTTTTTAAAACCATTGTATATCTCTTTTTCTGTTTCTTCAATAGTTTCACTAGCAGCAAATTGATTTCCTGTTTTGCTCTAATTATCAGATAAAATGCAAAACCTGGGACTGTGGTAAGTTATCCCATCTGCTGTATATATCAAGGCAGAAGATAAAGTAAGAGAAAATATATGACTCAGAGCTTTTTATTTTTATAATACTGAAAAGTAAATTAATTAATCACTTTTTGAGAAGATGAAGTAAACATGTGAACATAAATTTGTACCCAATCCTAAAACAAATAAAACCTCTATGAAACAAATAAAAGATGAAAGGATGAATAAAATTAGGAAGACCTCGGGACACTTTAGGGTGACGCATTCCTTGTGGGGTTTGTTTGTGTGGTTGTTTTGTTTTGTATCATTTCACTGAAGACTAATATCTGAGGAAACCAGCAGTGTAGAAAAGTCACATACTTAAGATGACTCATAGCCGACCGTCCAGTGGATTTTTGAAGGTTGTAAATCACAAGGGATGGGAGGTGCCCAGGGTCTCCCTCAGAGCTGCTAGTCAATTCACCCCACTCCAGAGGAGCCCTCACTGGGAAAGCAGCACCACCCCTAGAGCTCCCTGCCAATGCTGAAATAATACTGGACTTTCTCAATAAATCACACAGCAAGATAAGACCACCAGCTGGCCCACAAAACAAATACAAACATACTTAAGAGTTGTAGTCATCATATTCAGTATATACTAGGACCACAGTGGAATATAATAACAAAACGAAGAAGAAAAGATCCATGCAAATATGTGGAAACTAAGAATAATTTATATATGTTGTTGTTGTTGCTGATTGCCTTTGAGTCAAGCACAATTCATAGCAACCCTATAAAAAAAGGGCTTGAATCTTTTCTGCAACTATCAGCCTTATTCAAAGTTGATAAAGTTTCCAGAGGCATGTGGCTGAGGAAGTGTATGTCACTCCTGCATTCAAATTATATAAATTTATATACTATATATTTGTTATTGTTATGTACCATAGCTGACCCTCCAACAGGTTTTCAGAGGCAGTTAATCACTCAGGAGGAAATTGCTTGTCCTTCTCCTGCAGAGCAGCTGGTGGATTTGAACCATATGCCTTCTGGATTGCAGTGCAGTTTCTTACCACTAGGCCACCAGCAGAGTATATATATGTATGCAAAGTCTCTCAGCAAGTAAAAGAAGAAAGGGTATTGAAATTATTTTAAGCTAAAATAAATCTGAGATAATTACAGATCATTATTTCTCATGAACAAAGATACTAAAATTTTTATCTAAATAGTAAAAAAATAGTTATATATAATAAAATTGTATGTAAGTCAGGTTTAAAATTCCAGACATAATTGTTATAATCTATCATATGTATTGGGTAAAGAAAAAAAGTCACACAGTTTATGTCAGTAAATACAGAAAAATCAGTAGAGAAATTTTTATTTTCATCCATTTTTGAATGTCAAAGAAATAGGAATAGATATTAGCAACTTCAACTCAATATAGAGACTGACAAAATCCACAGTTCACATCATAATTTGTAGTAAAGACTTAATATAGTTTTACTGAGAGAGAAAAACAAGGCAAAATTAAGCAACTTGCATTTTTTCAATGTATTTAACATAATTTCAGAAATTGAAAGTGTATAAATGTAAAATAAGAAAAGAAGAGCTGCAAAAGTCATAAAGAAAGAAAATAAATCATATTTATAGATAAAATGTATATCATTAACCTTGTAAAACAGGACAAAAAGACTCCATGTATTTTTACATGCCAGCAATCAATACATTGGCAATAGCAATGAAAATATAATACAACATATTTTAAAGTCTCTCAAGAAAAGATAACTATTAGGTGAGTATTTAGCCAAACCTGTATACCTTTGTATTTGTTGGTGGTGGTGGTTGCCATCAAGTTGAACATGACTCATAACAAGCGACGCTATGAACAAAAGACCTAATGCCTTTCCATAACTGCTGTCATTTCACCAAGTTCATAGAGTTTCCAGAGGCATGTGGTTTAGGAAGTGGATGCTGCTCCTGCTTCCAAACCTGTTTTACCACCAAACATTGTCTACATTGGGAAGCCATTCTGGTATTTGATACCCCAGTGGCACAAGGTTCAGCATCACAGCAAACCCAGGTTATCTCATAGAGCACATTGACAAAGAGTGAAGTGCAAAGTAGAAGAGTGTTCCTCTAGATGTAACAACACTAGTTTCACTTAGCAGTGGTTAAATGTTGTCAAGTCAAATACACCTGAAAGTAAGTTTTCCACAAAAGGCCTAAACTCTGTTGTATAACTAACATCATATCTGTACAGAACTCTGTTCTATAACTTCCATCATTTCTGAACATTTGTAATATTTAGAGAGTTTGTAGAGTTTCAAGAGGCATTTGATTTAAGAAGTAGATGACTCTCCCACTTTCCAGTGTAAATCAATCTGGACGCTCATCCAAACACTGTACATAATGGGTAACCACTATGATATTTGACAAGACAATGGAACAGTATTTACTCCAGAGAAAGTAAAACTCATATTTATCCAAAGATATACATTTGGATGTTTATCACACCTTTCTTTTTAGAAGGTAGCAGTTAAAAAATAATCAGGTCTCCTTTAGTCTTTAAACTGACATCTTGTTAGAGCTTTAAAGAGTTCCTTGACAGATTTTCCCAATTCAAAAGTCTTTTGATTTATTGAGTGCTCCTATCATGAATGTCATGATCCACATAAGATGAAATTCTTGACAACTTTAATATGGTATCTGTCTTTCTATCATGATATTACCCATTAGTCCAGTGTAAGTATTTTATTTTCCTAATGTTGAGATTTGGAAGCAGGAGTGGCATCTATGTCCTAAACAATAAGCTTCTGGAAACTATGAACTTTGATAAATGTCAATAGTTGCAAAGGGGCTTCAGGCCTTTTTTTTTTCATAGGATTGCTGAGTTGTGCTTGACTCGATGACAATCAACAGCAACAATAATAACAATGCTGAGATATTTATATGGTTTTCAAAGGCTGGTTATTTCAGAAGTAGATGGCAAGTCCTTCTTCCCAGCCTGTCTCAATTAAAAAGCTCCCCTGTATCCTGTCCACCATGGTTGACACACTGAACCAGTATTTAAATTCTGGTTGCACAACTGTCAGCCTCACAACATCCAGTGAACTATTTCAGTACGACAACGGACAGAAAAGTACTCACAAGAGCAAACAATGAACAAACAAGCACATACATACACCAACAACAAAGTAATTAGTACCACACAAGCCATTTCTCCAAATAGAACATGCAGATAAATGCGGTACCACTAATAACAAATCATAAAAGCAATAAGACATCAAGCAGAGCTCACCTGAGTCTACCGACTTCTCCTAAGAAGAATGGTCCTGGCCGTCCTGACTGGTTGCTCCAGGTCGGAAGATGGTACATCCTGTGAACTGTCAAAACAACAAACAGTTGTGCTTTGGAAAAATACAGACAGAGTGCTCCCTGGAGGCAAGGATGGTCAAGCTTTGTCTTTCATACTTTAGGCACGTGGTTAAAGAGGCTGTTCCTTGGACAAGTGCATCGTGCTTGTAAAGGTGAAGGGTCAGCAAAAGAGGGGAAGACCCTCATCAAGATGCCTTGACAAAATGCGATCAAATGTATCAGAGGTGATAAGGATGGCACAGGGAGGGAAGTGGTCAGCCCCCTTGCTCATAAGGTAACGATGAGTTGTACTCGGCTCGATGGCATTTAATGACAATAATGCTGCTATGAAATCCCTGGTGAAGACTGTAGTGTTAACTCTGACATTGAACAACAATACCATCATACAAAAGAACAGCATTAGCATTAAAAATGGCTAAACTTGATACAAGGAACAACCTGGATTGAGTTCCAGAGAACTATTACAAATACAAAGGAATTCTTAGCATTTACACACTGTATCATTCCATCTATGTCTACTTCTTGAAATGAGAGAATTAAAGATATAAAAGATAAGGGAAGGAGCTAAATTAGTATGAGTACAAAAGAATAAAACTGACAGAAATGTTCTGTTAACTGATTCGTGTCAATATCCTGGTTTTTGATACTATAGTATAGATTAAAAGTATAGATTAACAAGTAATTAGCATTTGCTGTTACAAGATAAAGGGTAAATAGAATATTTATTATTTAATAGTACTACATATAAACAACATGCCTCTGGAAACTTTATGAACTTTGATAAATGATGATACTTTCAGAAAGGCCTCAGGCCTACTGTTCATAGGGCTGCTATGAGTTAAGCTCGACTCGATGGCAATCAACAGCCACAACTACATAGAAACCTCTCAAAACGAGACGATTATAGGAATGACTCTTGTAGTTTTTATCAACGTAAATGTGTCATTTGTATTGATACACTGCTGTCTTTTTCTTCCGTACTCTCTTTCTTGAGTATTTGAAGTTCTACCATGTCCTCTAATAGTTCCTATGACATCTACTTGACATAAGTAGTCTTTGACTTTGGGTTCTATATTTTTATGTGTGTCACCCAAAGGCCATTCCTCTTCATGGTTTGAATTTATCAATAGCTCCTCAGAAGTTGATGGTCAATCTTCTTTTATGCTATTTACTCCCCAGAAAATATGTGGAGGCTCAGCTATGAGGTGTTTTGAATTTGATCTCTACTAACTCGACGAAGGGGAACCTTACCATCAACAATATCCACAATATAAAACAGATCCCTGTAACGTCAGACATGCCGGCACCTATTCTTGCTAATTACTGAGTCCAATATTCAGTAATTAGTACTAATTTATTAGGTGTAATTGCCCACACATATTTTACAGAATCTTTTTTTAGTCACAGTTGTGTTATTTATCAGGGAAACAGTTTGGTGGTGATACAATCAATGAAAATTCAAATTCCATAAATAGTAGCCCCAAGCTGGGTTACCAGCAAGACACAACCCCTCAGTTCAGACAGCTTCACCATCAACAGCAAGATGCCTCTGCTTCAGGAATCGCTGGCCCTGGAGTACGCACACTGCTTTCTCTGCTGCTTCTTTCTCAATATTGAGGCTCACCTCTCGAGATTCCGGCCCTAGCTCCATCGGGCTCCATTTTGCCACACTCCCTGCTCTTCTTAGCTTCCTCTCTTCTGTTAGACTTACAGCTGGTGGTGATGTTGAAGACACTGAGCCACAGCTGAGTCATCTGGAGACCACCTGACAGGAAAGCTATGAGTGGCACGTGGAGCCTCAAAGATTCATTTTACTTACAAGTTCCCATCTGGCCTTGTGGTCAGGTCTAAGGCAATGGACAGAGAAGTCATTCTTAAAGTCCTACCACTACGAGAGCATACATATGCATACATACCCACCGCCAAATACGTGGAATCGACACAGAGTTGATGCTACAGTAGGTTTGCTGAGGCTGTAAAGCACGTGGGAAGAGATTGGCAGCAGCTGGTGCCTTTGCTGCTGGGTTCGATTGTCAGAAATGTACCACCTGTAGGTTAGTAGCGTTAATTCCCTAAAGACTGTACAACTGGAGCGCAAATCCACACACAAATTTGTGTTGGGAACCCACAGTTTGTCTCCAACTCCAATCAGCTCTATGTACAAAATGAACACCTACCAATCTTTTGTGTGCCATCCTCACAAACTCTTCTCTGCTAAAATTCTGTTTCTTGTAAGTTCTCATTGAGTTACTTCTCTTTTTGCCACCCCTTTGCTTTACAAAGCACGATGTCCTTCTCAAGGGAAATCCTGACGATATATTCAAAGTATGTGAAACCATCTTCACTTCCATGGAACATCCGGGCTACGTGTCTTCCAGGACAAATTCACATGTCTATGAAATCATCATTACTTTTCACCAACACCACGGTTCAAGGTCATCAAGTCTTCTTTATTTCTTCTGTTCAGCTTTAACATGCTCAGCAAGAAAGAGAACACATCATGGCTTGGTTTGAGTTCAAAGAGCCCTAGTGACAGAAAAGTCAGCCACTACCCAAGAGAAAGATAACAGTCTCCTGCCACACAAACCTATAGTCTCTGAAACGTATCAGAGGTCCACTATGAGTCAAAACAAATAGAATGACAGTGGGTGGCTACCGGAGGCCGCAGATTTTAAATTAATATCCTTGCTCTTCAGCACTTTAAGGCAGCACTGACAGCAGGTGTCCCCTCTCATTGCATTACTGCTTTCTTGACTGCTGCTCTGGTGGTGTTGATTGTGGATCCACATGGATGAACTTCAGTCTGTTCACTGCTGTTAATAAGCCTTATCGTGATGTTGTTTGTTTTTCCAGTTTTAACTACTTTTGTTTGCTGCATGTTGAAGTGTGAGGATGATGGCGATAGTTTTTTAGTTTCATCGATAAGTGCTCATTTTCAGCAAGCAAAGTTGTGTCATCTGCATATCACAGACTACTTGGGTGTCTTCCTCTAATCCTGATACAACAATCTTCTTCACATAGTACAACCTCTTACATTATTTGTTAAACATAAAGATTGAATGTTGCTGTTAAGTGCTACTGAGTTGACCACGACCCATAATAACCAATATGAACAATGGCTTTAAAATGCGCCCTATCATGAACTTTCTAAACTCTTAAAATGTACAGAAATGATGGCAGTTATAGCACAGAGTTCGGTACAGAAATTATGTTAGTCATGGAACAGAGTTTAGGTCTTTTGTGCAAAACTTACTCTCAATTGTATCCGACTTGATGACACTTAACCACTGCTAAGTGAAACTAGTGCTGTTATATCTAGAGGAACACTCTTCCACTTTGTACATCACTCTTTGTCAATGTACTCTATGAGGTAACCTGGGTTTGCTGTGATGCTGAACCTTGTGCCATGGCAATATCAAATACCAGAATGGCTTCCCAATGTGGACAGTGTTTGGTGGAGCTCCCAGTTGTAAAACAGGTTTGGAAGTAGAAGTGGCAACCACTTCCTAAACCACGTGCCTCTGGAAACTCTATGAACTCTGTGAAATGACAACATTTATGGAAAGGCATTTTTGTTGTTGTTGTTATGTTTCGCAAGCGACTCATAGAGACCCTATGTACAACAGCCCTGACCTCTGCTCTGTCCTGTACCAATCACACTGTCCCTGACACTCCCATCCCGATTATCCCCGTCACTGAATCAATCCACCTCATAGAGGGCCTTCCCCTCCTGTGCCGTCCCTCCACCCTCCCAAGCATGATGTCCTTCTCCAAGGACTGGTCTTGCCTGACAACATGTCCAAATTATGTTAGACAGAGCCTCAGAATCCTTGCCTCCAAGGCACCTGGGTTGACCCTTTCCAGGATGAATCTGTTTGTTTGCCTAGCAGTCCATGGTACTCTCAATACTCCAGCACCACAGCTCAAAGGCATCAATTCTCCTTCTATCCTCCTTGGTCATTGTCCAACTCTCTGATGCATAACAAGTGATTGCTAAGACCATGGCCTGTATCAGACACACCTTAGTCTCCAGAGAGACACCACTGCTCTTCAGTACTTTGGAGAGGTCCCTAAGAGCAGACTTTCCCATGGCAATGCACCTTTTAATTTCCTGGCTAGGTCTTTTGTTTATAGAATCGCTATGAGTCATGCTCGACACGATGGCAATCAGCAGCAACAACAACAACAATCCTGAGGCAATCTCACCCTCTCTGACATTCCTTATCTCATTGATATCGTCACTGAGTCAATTCATCTCATCCAGAGTCTTCCTCTTCTGCATTGGCCCTCTACAGGTATGGAGAAATAATAAACTATGGTATACAACTTGCTTTATTTTAAGCCATACATTATCTTCTTGTGCTATTAAAATGATAGCTTCTTGACCTATCTAAAGGCTCTGCATAAAAACTATTAAAGTGTCCAGAAATGTATATTTTCTATAATATTATCTGCAATTAATATGATCCATCAAATCACCTGCAACTCACAGCCACCCTGTGCGCAACAGCTCTGAACCCTGCCTTGTGGTAACAGGCTTCTCAAAACCCTATGAACAGTAGAGGAACACAGCTAGTCAACAAAAATGAGAAATATAGTGCCAAATCCACTAATAATTGCATTATGGGATGTAAGAAGCATTAATGTTGGGAAACTAGAAATTGTGAAAAATAAAATGGAAGTCTGCATTCTAAGCATTAGTGAGATGAGATGGACTAGCTCTGGCCACCTTGAGTCAGATAATCTCATGATATACTGGGCTGGGAATGAAAAACTTGACAAGTAGGTAAAACTAAATGTCAAGAAAGTATATAAAAAGATATTTGTTGTTGTTATTATGTGCCATCGAGTCGTTTGCGACTCATAGCGACCCTATGTACAAAAGCCCTTTGGTATAATAGAAATCAAGCAGTTGAGAGACGCGTTTATCATTGAGTTCAGCGATAGACATTTACAATGTCGTTTTTTTTAAGTCTAGTGTTTGAGGGTGCTTACACACAACTAAGTACTACATGACATTTGGGTTCTTGGTTTGAAAGTCGTAATTATATAGAATGTCTCAGTTAATTGGCCTGTTAATTTATTTAGCACTTCTGTTCTATTTCATAGTTCATTGAATAGGGGTTGGGAATTTTAAAACACTGCAAAAGACTTTAAAAGGCACAATCATTGGTTTCTATCTGCCTCAAAGAACAGAGAAGTAGAGTTAAAAATTGGAAGAGGAAATGACACATGTAGTTCCTTTTTTCTTTGGCAGTCTGCTATCTTTGCCTTGAGAAAAATGGAATGGACCAGAACTATCATTATTAAACATTTGATCAAAGGTTCTATTACATAATTCTGATCAAAAGGGTAAGAATCGAATGGTGCATAAATACCATTACTAAATATTTGATCAAAGGCTCTATGATATAATTCTGTCAAAGTGGTAAAATTCATAACAGAAGTACAAATTCTCTTAGAATCTAACTTTCAGGAGCTATGGAGGATGTACAACAACAAAAGGTATTTCTGTAGAATAGTAAACCACAAATAGTCCCTGAAGAACCCTTAAAAACAAATAATAGTTTAACAAGCAAAGAATGTCTGCTTTGAACATTTTGCCTTTTTAATATCTGTCTATGTAGAATTTAATAGAGAACAGCACTTAGACATATTAGACATGAAGAAAAGAAGGCATCGAGTTTAATATGGGGTAGTAGCTCAGAAATGAAGGAGGAGACAGGATATATAATTTGAAGACTATAATGCCACTGAAAAAGACATAGAGAAATGAGAACTGCTGCTTTTCCTCTGTATATCTCAACAGAAAATAAATTCCTAAAAAATATTGTTTTGTTTTAGATTAAAAGCACGTGACATTTTAAGAGGAAAAGGGAAATTATGTCACATAAAAAGGTGGGAAACAATGCTGCTTGTTTACTACTTGTGAGTCAGAACTAATTCATAGCTAACCCTCCAACAGGTTCCCAGAGGTCAGAAATTACATGGCAAGAGATTGCCTGTCTTTCTTCCCCCTTGGAATCCCTGGAGCCTTCAAATCTCCAGAGGTGCCAACTTTGGATTAGCAGCACAACTCGAAATATTAGTAATATTACTGTCATTAACACTGAATGATATAAAGAAAAATTAATGGGGAAAAAGTAATATTTTGTTATAAAATATCAAAGTTTTAAGACTTTAAATGGCTATTCATCTGTCTAAATACTCTATACATATGTATGTGGGGGTGTATATATATGTATATGTGTGTATATATATGTATATGTGTGTATATATGTGTATATGTGGGTATATATATGTATTCTTATATATATATATGTATTCTTATATATATATGTATTCTTACATATATATGTAAGAAATGAATAAAAATGAAAGAAAAATTGCTGCCTTTGAATTATGGTATTGATTAGAAGTACTGAATACCCCATGGTCTGCCAAAAGAACAAAAAATGTCTTGGAGATAGAGAATAGTCTAAAAGTATTATATTTTAGGGCATTATTTTTATCGTAGGAGTATGCAATGAGGGTTGTAGAGTGGATTATATTTGGGGCTAGGGGGTGGGGTTGGGGGAGGTGTTGGGGGGGGATTGTGTACCAATGAGGGAGTTTTTCTTTTGCTTTTCAAGGAGAGGAGCAAATGGGGGGGGAGGGGAGGGGTTTGTGCGGGGAGAAGGGTGCAACAATGAGTGAATGGAATCCCAAAATCTCTGTAGATGTTCATTGAAATGAAAAATAAACAACCTAAATTAAAAAAAAAAAAACCTACGGGAAAAAAAAAAATGTCTTGGAGAAAGTACAGCCAAGGTTCTGCATGGAGACGAGGATGGTTTAACTTTCTTGTGTTTAGGACAGGCTGGTCTTTGGAAAATGACATCGTGCTGGGAAAGGTGGAGGCTCAGAGACAGAGAGGAAGACTCTCGACTAGATGGGCTGACACATGGATGATAACAATGAGCTTAAGTATATCAGAGAAGCTATGGATGGCATAGAACAGCACAAGGATCAGACAATGTTATTATGAGTTGCTCTCTGAGCAATGACACCTAACAACAACATACATGCATATGTATATGTGAATAATGGTGCATTGTGTAAGAGAGCTGCACTACCAACTCAAAGGAAGGTGGTTCGAGTCCACCAGCTGCTCCTCAAAAGCAAGATAGTGTCTCTCCGGTCAGTTCTATGAAGGTAAAATGTCCCTGTCAGTAATATCAACACAAAATTAAGTCACATGAGGTCAGATATTTCCCCTAAGATCCTTCACAGTTTTTTCTTTCCAGGTTAATATGACATTGAGATTAAAGGGAGTAACTGTCTTGGTATGATTTTTTTTTTCCACTTCTGATATCAGTTATCTTAGTTCTTACATCATTTGCTCTTGCCTTTGCTGCAATACTGACAACAGAAAAAAAGAAATATGTTTTGGGGACAAAGCTTTACCGTCTTTCCCTCCAAGGAGCTCTCCAGCTGCACCTTATCCAAGAACAGAAGGTTTCAAAGAGCAGTTCGTGGAGACAAAGCAAAGTATTATAATAATGTAATGTACAAAGAGCTAGAGTTGACAAATCGAAAGGGTTAAACTTGCTCAGCATTTTTTAAGTTGAAATAACTCAAGAACAAATTCAAGACTAGAGTTAAGGATACCATGGGCAGAATATTGAACAACTCAGAAAGTATTAAAAGAAGATGGAAGGAGTATACAGAATCACTGTACCAAAAAAAGAACTGGCTGACACTGAAGAATTTCATATAACTGCATACAATCAAGAGGCAGAGGTGATGAAGGAGGAAGTTAAAGCTGCTTTGAAGGAATTGGCAAAAAAAAAAGCCCCAAGAATTGAAGGAATACCAATTGACATGTTTCAACAAATGCAGCCCTGGAAGTGGCTCACCAGGTTGTGTCAAGATCTGGAGAACAACCGGTTGACCAACTCACTGGAAGAAATTAATATTTATTCTCATTTTTTTAAAAAAAAGCTGATAAAATAGAGTGTAAAAAATATAGAACAATATCACTAATAGCGCAAAACATGACTGGAACAGTTCATTAGAGAGAACTACCAGAAATACAAGCTGGGTTTAGAAGAGACCAAAGCACTAGGGACATCATTGCCAACGTCAGGAGAATCTTGGCCAAAAGCAGGGAGTAGGAAAGGAATGCCTGTGTTTCATTGACTATGCAAGGGCATTTAACTGTGTGAACCACAACAAATTGTGGCTAACTTTGTGCCCATGAAAAACCTACTCTTGAACCAGGAGGCAGTTATTAGAACAGAGAAAGGAACCATGGCATATTTCAAAATAAGGTAAGAAGTGGGTCAGGACTGTGTCCTGTCTCCATACCTTTTCAATCTGCATGTAGAACTAGTGATCATTTGAGGGGCTGGGTTTTATGAGGAGGAATGTGGCATCAGGTTACATAGGTGAAATAATCTTTCTTCTTGAAACTGAGGAGGGTCTTAATCATTTGCCCCAGAGGGTCAAGGACTGTAGTATTCAATATGCATTGAAGCTCAAATTCAAGAAAATGAAGATTCTCACCACTGAGCCAATTGGTAGCAACATGATAGATGGTGAAGAGATCATTAATAATTTCAACTTGCTCAGTTCCACAATCAACACTTTTAGCACCAGCAGTCAAGAAATAAAAAGACAAACTGCATAAGGAAAAACTGCTGTCAGGGACCTCTCAAAAGTATTGAACAATGTTAGTCTAGAGATAAGGTGTGCCTGATTGATGTCATAGTCTTTGTAATTGCTTCCTATTTATCTGAGAGCTGAATATTGATCAAAGATGACAGACTAAGATTGGATGTCTTTGAGTTACGGTGCTGGGGAAGAGTACTGAACATACCATGGATTGCCAAGAGAACTAAGAGTTCTGTTTTAGAGAGGGTGAAACCAAGCTTCTCCTTAGATTTTGAGACTCTGTTTCACTTTGGGAATATAGCCAGGAGGGACGAGTCTTTAGAGAAAGATAGCATGCTTGGAATTGTAGAAGGCTGGCACAAGAGGGAAGACCCTGGATGAAATGTGTTGATACAATACCGAGGCTAATGAGGGTAGGTGTGTCAGAGACCGTGAAATTAGCTCAGGATAGAGTCGGGCTCAGAGCTATTGTGCTTAGGGTTGCTATGAATTGTAATCGATTTGCTAGCATATAACAAGATAGCAGTGCACGGTTATTCTGCACTCTACTCCAACACCACAATTCTTCTATCACCATTATTGTCTGGCTCTCAGATGCACAGCAAGTGATTGAAAAAAAAAATGGCCTGAATCTGGCACACCATAGTCCTCAAACTGACATCATTGCTCCTCAGTTTAAAGAGATCCCTGACTTTAGACTTCCCAGAGCTGTACAGCTCCTGGTCGCCTGATGGCTGAGACCAAGGAATTTCCACCCCACCCCCCCATTCTTTGAGCTGGAGAACTGCCAACTAAGTTCTTCCCGTTTTTATTCTCCAGCCAGCACTCTGCACATTCTAATACTTTGCTTTAACTTCCAGAGCTGCTCTTTGAAATCTTCTGTTCAACTCTTTTACATAAATGTCTTTGCACTTTGTTTTCAATTCTCAACAATTGGAATTTTCATGGTCTTTTCTGACATCTGTTTTGGTTTTTTCTTTACCTTTATCATCATAATGACCTTTTGCACTCTTCCTAGATGATATCCTTGATGTAATTCCCAAACTCACCTAGTCTTCTATCATTAGTACTTATGCTTTGAATCTATTCTTAAATACTTTTAAAAATTCAGGTAGTAAAGATTCAAGACCATGTTTTGGTTCCTATGGACTTATTTTCATTTTCCTTTGGCCACAATTTGAATTTTCACGTGAGGTCTGTTACACAATTTTCTTGTGTTCTGGTTTTGACTGCTGATATTGAGTTTCTCCAATGATTCCTTCTACCTGTGAAGTCAGTCTGATTGCCTATGAAGTCCATCAGGTGAGGTCCATGTGTAACATTAACATTTGTGGTTTTTTCTCAAAGGCATTTGTGACTTGTAAATCCATAAACATGCATTTGTAAATCCTTAGATCATTCTACTTCCAGCCTCATTTATGTCATTAAGTCCATACTTTCTATCATTTCTTTTTCATTGTTTTCAACTTTTGCATGCTAGTCACCAATTATCATTAATGCATCTTGACTGTGTGCTTGTTCAATTTCAGACTGCAAGATTTGGTAAAAATCTTCAATTTCATTCTCTTAGACTTTAGCTGAGGGAGCATATAGTTATATAAATTTATATCTAATTGAAAAGTCTTCCTCATATGTCTATCGATAAAATCCTATCACTTATAACATTACACTTCAACACAGAACTTAAAATTTCCTTTTTAACTGTGAGTACAAAACGATTCTATTTTTCATTTTCAGCAGAGTATACTCTGTGATTGTATGATTCCAAATGGCCAAAGCTAGTCTTTGTCATATCATTAATGCCTAGAATCTCTTCATATTTTCCCTTTCTTCCTTCACAACCTCTAGTTTTCCAACATTCATACCTCATACAAATTATGCAATATTCCATATTCTAACTATTAAAGTGTGTTTGCAGTTTCTCCTCATTTTGTATTACTTAAATCTGGAGTCTGTCTCTAAACACTTAACTATCTATGTTTCTTTATTATTCATAGGATTTGGTGGGGGTTTTAAATATAATTAAAGCAGTTTTTACTGTTGCGGAAACTATTTACAGGTCTCCTTTGTGCACAGTCAGGTTAAATGGATACAATACCCATGGAACTGTTGGCACCTCTGAGTAGAACACTTACCTCAGTGTTGTAATGACTACGCAGGATTTTAAAAATTTTTTTATTATTAATTTTAATGAAAATGTACAGATATTTTGGATTTCCATTCATTCATTGTTGCACTTTTCTCCCTTCCCACTCCTCTCCCCCAGTTTCCTCTTCTGTTTGAAAGGTAAAATTCTTTCATTGTTATACAATCCCTTCCCCAAAGTCCACTCCACAATGCAGCCTTTGTTCTGGATTCACAGGGTTTTAAGAGGTCTGCTATTTGAGAAATGAAAGGCCGATCTTGCTTCCTAGTCTGACTTAATCTGGGAGCTCTACTAAATCCTGTCCACCATGGTGACCTCTGTGGTATTTGATACTGGTAGCATAGCTTTCAACATCAGAGAAACCCAAAAATTTCTTAAGCACAGCAAACTAACAGACAAGTGCTGTACTAACTAGAACAATGAATTCCATCAACACAACAGGCTAGTATTGTCCCTCTAATAGCAAATCAGGCAAATGAATATCATGTTAGCTGAACCAGCTGAATCCTGAGTTGGCCTGGATGTGCACCTTCTTCACCCAAGGATTGAGGACAACCATGGGTCCAAGGGCTCAAATGGGTGGTGTAATCAAAATGGGATGTGTACAAACACACCTCATCTTTGTACTCTTTCCCATGATAAAGATTAGATGGAATAGTGTGTTTTGCAGTCTTTGCTTCATTGGTTTTGTTTAACTTATGCCAAATGTAATGGTGTAAGAAGTGCAAATAAAATGAACAATTTCTTTTTCAGTTTGTTCTGATTCTGGAGTAAAGGCAAATTGTTTTCACATTTGGTGGTCAATATACATTTGGTGGTATGTTGTTGTTGTTGTTTAATGCCTTCAAGTCATAGACGACTCATAGTGACCCTATGAACGAACAGCCTGAGCACTGTTCATACATAGAGTTTCCAAAGGCAAGCCAATTTTGGAAGTGGATGCCGCTCCTGCTTCCAGGCTTGATTTAGTCGGGAAGCTCCAGCCAACACTGTCCACCATTATTTAATCCAAGGTAAGGCTTATGATGATATATAAAATAGGGCAACAGGAAACACAGAAATCACAACAGTTGCAAGGAGGGAGGCAATATGCTGGGGGGGAAAGTTTATAAAGATTGATTTCACCAATGGAAGAATTATCTAGAATTTTACCTTTCAAAGAGAAGAGCGAACTGAGGGAGAGGGCTGGGCAGGGAGAAAAGTGCCACAATGAATGAATGGAAATCCAAAATCTCTGTAAATGTTCATTAAAGTTAATAAAATAATTTTTTTCAAAAAAGACTACTTTGAATTTCTTTAAAATTAAGAAATGTTAAGAGAAGTAATGATGCTATATTTTGAATGCTGAGACAAGTTCAAGAGAAAATATATGCAAGAAGGGTGAGGTGGCAATTTTAATCATTATGATCTTATGATTTAAAAAGTTGTTAGATAAAAATTAATGGGGGGGTTATACAAATTTCATTTATTTAATCACAGAAGAAAAAACAGAACTCTTTGCAAATAGTGGATTTTAAAAATTGAATGGAACATCAGATTGCTGATAAAATCATAGATATTTGCAAAGAACTTTTATGAGTGAATGTGTTTTTTTTAAAATGGATGAGACTACCAGATCCTTGGAGAAGGATATCATGCTCAGAAGGATGAAGGGACATCGCAGGAAAGGAAGACACCAGATGAGATGTATTAGTACAGTAACTGGTACAATGAGGGTCAGTGTGTCGGAGTCAGTGAGACTGACTCAGGACAGGGCAGGTTTCAGAGCTGTTGTATATACTGTTGTTATGAATCACATGCAACCCAGTGGCACATAACAACAATAACAACCAGAAGTTGAATTGAATAAAATTTTGACTAACTATTGAGAAACTTCTGGGTGCTTTCTCTTGCTTGGGGATATAAAATGAACCATGGCTTGCATATATTAGTATAATATACCATACCTGAATCTTGAATTTAAAAGACTTCATAGCTCTGAAAATTTCAATGACTTGTTTGTATAAATCGTATTACCATTTCTATTTTGAAAGAAATAGTGTTTTACAACTCCAAGGTGAAATTCATGCATTATTTCTATTTGATAATGTTTGTACAAAAGATTTAGTCAACACACAGCATAATATTGCACCCAGGTATTTCTTATATTTCATGATTCCTCCCACAACTCTAATATCTTTTCTCAAATGTCACGTTCTCATATTTTGACTATGAGATTTATCTTGGTCATCCTTTAACTCCTGTATTTATGTTCATTCATAGCACGCTGAATTATTCTAAGCAATTTTCTAAATTTATCAGAATGTAAGGAAAACATTCATCTTTTGCCTCAAATGCTGCTCAAGTCCAAGTATCAAGAATGATCTCTGACATTGCAAACAAACACAAAATCTGTAAATGAATAGCTAAAATACGCTTATAGCATTAGATTCTATAAATTTTGCGTACAAATTCTTTGATAAATTGTATTATTTTTTTAACTTTAATTGTCATTAAAAGCAGGACATTAATACATATTTATAGGGTATGAGAAGTAAATACCAAGATCGCTTTTAAAATAATTAGAGTTTATGATATTGCAAGCATCCTGAAAGATGGAAAATACCCCTATAGATTATGATTTCAGGGAAAGTTGCTTCCATATTTAAAAGAACAGAAGATTTGGCTAAAGACTTGTTGTTGCCAGATAGCATCAGATTTACTGTTTTACAGCAACCTTCTGAACAACAGACTGAAATTGGACACTATCTTCCACCATCCCCCTGATCTCAGCCATGCTTGGTGCATTGTTGCATTAATCCAGATTATTGAGGGTCTTCTTCTCATCCACTGACCCTCTACTGTGTCCAACTTCATGCCCTTCTCCAAAGACTGCTTCCGTCTGACATTCCCAAAGCCTGTGAGACGATGTTTTACCATCCACATCATCCTTACCTTTAAAGAGCAACTTGGTTGTATAGCTTCCAAGACAGGTTTATTTTTGGAAAACATTCAGTACTCTTCACCAGTATCACAATTCAAAGTTATTTATGCTTCCTTTGCCATTCTGTAGTCTTTGTCCAATTTTCATATGAATATGAAGCAATTGGAGGATGTATGTTAGTATTGTGTTGCTGTATTGTTTTACCTCATTTACTTAAAAATTGCCTTTCTTTACAAACATTATTTCCCAGGTTAATTTAGTTAACTCAATTATTTTATTCCATGATAACCTAAAAGTATTTTAATAATATCTTCTTCACTATTGCATCATAATATTTTATTAGAGTAATATTTTTTATCCTTAGTTTCAGATTCCTGTAATTTGCATGAAAATCATGGAGTTAGTTCATATAACTGGAAATGTTTCATTCAGAGATTCTGATTAATTAAGCATAAGGTTATTGTTGTTGTTGTTGTTATGTGTTGTCAAGTCGCTTGTGACTCATAGCGACCCAATGTACAACAGCCCTAAACCCTGCTTTATCCTGTGCCAAGCCGACACCCCCCACCCCAATTACCCTAGTCACTGACTCAATCCACCTCATAGAGGGTCTTCACCTCCTGCACTGCCCTTCCACTGTACCAAGCATGATGTCCCAAAGTATGTCAGACTCAGAATCCTTGCCTCCAAGGAGCAGCCTGGTTTAACCCTCTCCAGGTTGAAACTGTTTTCTTAGCAGTCCATGATACATTGAATACTTTTCTCCAGCACCACAGCTCAAAGGCATCAATTCTCTTTCTATCCTCCCTAGTCATTGTCCAACTCTCTGATGCATAACAAGTGATTGCAAAGACCATGGCCTGTATCAGGCATACCTTAGTCTCCAGAAAGGCACCATTGCTCGATAAAAGTATTGAATGTACCATGGACTGCCAAGAAAACAAACAGATTAATCCTGGAGAGGGTTAAATCAGGTTGCTCCTTGGAGGCAAGGATTCTGGCACTTTGTCTGACATACTTTGGACATGTTGTAAGGAGGGACAGGTTCTTGGAGAAGGACGTCATGCTTGGGAGTGTGGAGGGACAGTGCAGGAGGGGAATACCTTTTATGAGGTGGATTGATTCAGTGACTGGGGTATGTCAGAGACAGTGCGATTTGCACAGGATAGAGCAGGTTTTAGGGCTGTTGTACATAGGGTCGCTATGAGTCACAGGCGACTCAATGGCACATAATAGTAATAACCACACATTGCTTGTACAGCCACAACCACTCTCCTTCCACCTGCATCTCCTCTTTCATTCATTGAAATCACTTATCTGGTCTATGTTCGTATAGTATTCATTTTAAGAAGTTTACGTGACCGTGATTGTACAGTATGTAACCCTTTGGGATTGACATTTATACTTTAATTATGTCTAGTATAATGATGATAAAGGAAAACCAAATTCACAGCCACTGAGCCAACTAAAGGCCTGGAAAACCCTCCGTCTGGTTGTCGATAATGTGAATTCAAACTCAGAACCTTCAGTTCTCATTATGGATACTTATTATTGAGTGAGGACTTATTATTGAGTCCCACTGAGTCGGGATTGGACATAGCTGACCACCAAGCAGGTTTGCAGAGGCAATAAATTACACAGAAATCAATTGCCACTGTAATTGGAGAATATTTTTGCATAATTATTAGTTTTCTTGCTCCTTTTTTAAATTTAATAAACATGGGGGGATGGCAGTTTTATATCTGTATGTACATACATTAGAGCCCCCAAATATAAGAATCAAATAAAATACCCAAAGAATTAAAGAAAAGAATAGATATTTCTGCAATAATTGGATCTTTCGGTTAAAAATGGAATTATTAAATAGCAATTAATTACCAAATTGTTTTATCTTTCTAATGGAGAGGGCTAAACCTAGAGGCTCCTTGGAGGCAAGGATTCTGGGGCTTCATCTGACATACTTGGGACATATTGTAAAGAGGGAGAGGTCCTTGGAGAGGAACATCATGCTAGGGAGGGTGGAGGGAAGGCGCAGGAGGGGAAGACCCTCTATGAGGCGGATTGATTCAGTGACTGGGGTAATTGGGATGGGAGTGTCAGAGACAGTGCGATTGGCACAGGACAGAGCGGAGTTTAGGGCTGTTGTACATACGGTCGCTATGAGTAGCAGGCGACTCGACTGCACATAACATCAACAACAACAATAAAATTGAGGTTGAAGTATGGCGCGTTGGTGATCTTTTAATGTGTGATATGTTGTTGTTTTTGTTATGTGCCCTGCAGTTGCCTATGACTCATAGTGACTATGAACAATATCCCTAAACCCTGCTCTATCTTGTGCAAATCTCACTGTCTCTAACACACCTACCCCTATGAATCCAGTCACTAAATCAATGCCTCTCATAGAGGGTCCCTCTCCAAAGACTGGTACCTCCTTGCAACATGTCCAAACTGTGTCAGATGAAGTTTCAGAATCCTTGCCTCCAAGGAACAGCCTGATTTAACCCTCTCCAGGATGAAACTATTTGTTCTCTTTGGAGTCCATCGTATGTTCAATATTCTTCTCCAACACCACAGCTCAAAGGCATAAATTCTCCTCTCATTATTAGTCATTGTCCAACTCTCTGATGCATTGCAAAGACCATGGCCTGCATCAGGCACACCTTAGTCTCCAGACTGACATCATTGCTCTTTAGTACTTTGGCAAGGTTGACCAGCAGATTTTCCTATCGCAATACGTCTTCTAATTTCCTGGCTGCTGGTGCCAAGACTATTGATTGTGCAGCAAAGCAAACTAAAACTGTTAAAATGTCAATTTCTTCACCATCTATAATGCTACTGCCAATAGACACATTTATGAGAATCTTTGTTTTCTTGGTATTGAGCTTCAATTCATGTTGAACACTGCAGTCCTTGACCTTCTGCAGCAAGTACTTCAGGTCCTCCTCAGTTTTATGAAGCAGAGTTGAGTCATCTGCATAACACAGATTGGTGATGAGTCTTCCTCCAACCCTAGTGCCACATTTCTTCTCATAGAGTCCAGCCTCCTGGATAATCTGTTCTGCATATAGTTGGAATAGGCGTGGCGATTAGACACGTCCTTGGTGGACACCGTCCCCAATTTTGAACCATGCCGTGTTTCCTTGCCCTGTTTTGAGGACTGCGTCCTGGTCCAAGTATAGGTTTTACATTAGCACAATCAAGTGTTCTGGGATTTCCATTCTTCTCAGAGTCAGCCACAGTTTGTTGTGATCCACACAGCCAAATGTCTTTGCATAATGAAACACAGATAGACATTCCTCTGGTACTCCCTGCTTTCAGCTAAGATCCGTCTAACATTAGCTACAATATCCCTAGTACCACAACCCCTTCTAAACCCAGACTGCACCTCTGTCAGTTCTCTGATGATGTGCTGTACCAGTAGTTTCTGGATAATCTTCAGCAGAATCTTGCTTGCATGTCATATGAATGATATTGTTCCCTAATTCCTATACTCTTTAGGATCACCTTTCTTTGGAATGGGAACAAATGTAAATGTCTTCCAGTCAGTTGGCCAGGTGGTTGTCCTCTAGATTTCTTGGCACAACTTGGTGAGCACATCTAGGGCAACTATTATGTTAATTGAAATATGTCAATTGGTATGCCATCAATTCCTAGGGGCTTATTTTTTGCCAATTCTTTAAATTCAGCTCAAACTTTCTCCTTCATCACCACAGGCTCTTGCTCATAACTTGTTTCATGGCATTCTTCTGTGTCTGACAATTTCTTTTTGTACAATGACTCTGTGTATTCTTTCCATCTTCTTTCAATACTTCATGGATCCTTTCATATTCTGCCCCAAACAGAATATTAAGTATTGCAACTTAATCCTTAAGTATTACAACTCCAGGCTTGGATTTGTTCTTAAGTTCCTGTGTAATTTTAGAAAGACTATGTGGTACACATAATTAACTATGGCATTTTGAAGTAAGATCAATAAAATGAGGCAAAGAAATTTATTTTGCTTTTTTTTTTACTTGATTGAAACTTTTGATAACATGAGGTGATCTATAAAGGCACCTTGCAATGGCCGCATACGATTTTTCAGAAGAAATGAAAATAAAGGTTTACTTAGGTGTACCTGCATTCATAAAGTATGCCAAACGTGGCTATGTGCACTGGATTTTGTGGAAAGGTTTATTCACACCTTTGCAACCAAGGAAACAGCAAATATACTTATAAGCCGTATCTCATTCTACAGAATCCCAAAGCAATAATAGTTTATCCATATTTTTGCACCAAGGTAACAGAAAGCATGCTTACAAGCTATATCTCATTGGACAGAGCCCAGAAAGAGAAACATCTTCTAAATTCTTAGTCATATGTCTCACCACAGAGATATAAAGTCAGTGGAATTTTTTCCCCCTTTTGTACAGTCAAGCAAGTCATGTCTCCATGTCAGTACATGTTATAAGTGGCCAAAAAAAAAAAATCCTTCAAATAAACTCAGATCCAAGAGAAGGCACTGATAATGACATGTACTGGTGGTGTTGAAATATCTCAAAACCAGGGAAGTAGAATAGCTACCAAGTGCCCGATACTCACTCCACTCCAGTCTGTGGGCTGTGCTACCGGAGAGGCTGCGTGCTGGGTTAAACAGGAGACTTAACACATTTGAAAAGATACAGGTGGTAAAGGAATGTTCTGTGACCAAAGATAATTAAGTTAGGAACTAACAAAATGAGGGAAAATGTAAAATACGTTAGTAAATAAAAAATTCAACAGTACAGTACCAAAGCATGAACGGGTTAAGGAAGAAGTCATACACAAGCAAAATCATTTTTAGAGAACATCTTTCTCCATTAGTTTAGAGTGTGTTGACGGATAACAATTATAATTGTTTTCTTTGTCTGGTGCTATTTTGATCCTCCCTGAATTTCTAAGAATACTTCTACTGGATGTGTCAACATCTCTTTGTAGCAGTGCTTGAAAGCTATTTGCCACCTCCTTCTGGCTTCAGAGTTTATAATGAGAAATGTGCTTGCATTCGAATTGCTTTTCTTCTTAGGTAAGCTATCATTTCTTGTATCTCTGTTGTCAAGGTTTTGTTTACATTCATTTTGCTGAGTCTTAAGGGTGACATGCATTGGTATAAACTTCTTTTTTAATATCTTGATTGTGGTTTTCTCAGTTTCTAAATTTGTAGGTTTATGCCATTTATCAATTTGGCAGTGTTTAGTCATTCTTTCTTAAGTATTTTTTCAGCCATCCATTTTATTTTCACCTGAGAGATTTTAATGGTAATTAATATAACCGATGTCATAGTCTCAAAAATCCCTGAATTTAATTCCATATTTCATACTATATACTCTGTTACTCAGATAAAACATTTTTCTTCTTTCATCTACTACTTAAATGCTTCCTTTCTGTTTTCGTCTATTCCATTAAATATTTTTGTTCTTTGTATTTTCAATTATTTAAATATAAGTTAAAAATTTTAGTTGGTTCTTCTCTATACCATATATTATATTAAGGAAATTCTCTTTTACTAAGACATTCCAATGCTTGCTGCAGAAAGTTAAGGACTATATTCTTCTATATGGATTGAAGCTCAAAATCAAGAAGACAAAAATTCTCATCACTGGGCCAAATTGGCAACATGATGATAGATGGAGACAAGATTGAGGTTGTTAACAATCACAGCTTGGTCAACTCTATAATCAACATTCTTGGTACCAGTAAATTGCACTGGGAAAATCTGCTGTCAGAGCCCTCTCTGACACACTACTGAAAGGCAGCATTGTCAATCTAGAAATTAAGGTGTGCCTAATCCAGACCATGGTCTTCACAATTACTTGCTATGCAAGCTGGACAATGACTAAGGATGATATAAGAAAAATATATACCTTCAAGCTGTGGTACTGGAGAACAGTCTTGATCCTACCACAGACTGCCAAGAAAACAAATATGTCTGTCTTGGAGAAGGTGAACCAAGTATCTCCTTGGAGGCTAGAATTTTGAAGCTCCATCTCACATACTTTGGGTACATGGTCAGGATAGACTGGTCATTGGAGAAAGACATCACATTTGGAAGGGTGGAGGGACCGTGCAGGAAAGGAAGACCCTGGATGAGATGGACTGATGCAGTAATTAGGGCAAAGGGTGTTGCTGAGTCAGAATTAGTGAGACTTTCTCAGGACAGGGCAGGGTTCAGAGCTGCTGTACATAGAGTCTGGGTCGCAGGCGACTTGACACCAAAGAACAACAGCAACACTTAGACACTCCATGGTCTTTATTTTATTAATTATTAATTAAGTATTAAGTATTAATTTTATTATTTTATTAATTGAATTACTTGTTGAGACACTTATAATGGGTATTTCAAAATCATTGCCTACTTGTCACAAATCATCTCATTACAACCGACTCAAACCTCACCCTCCAGTAAGTTTTTAAAGGCTATAAATTACATGAGAGGAGATTGTCCATCTATCTTCCAAAGAATTGCTGGTGGATTTGAAACTTGTGCCTTTGGGTTGCCAGCACCGCCTTTTAGTACTAAGCCACCAGAGCTCACGTTTTAAAAAGTCTAACAGCCTCAGTTTGCTTGGCTCCCCAGTCAACACTCTTGGTACCAGCAGTCAGGAAATCAAAAAGCATATTGCGATGGGAAAGTCTGCTGTTAGGGACCTCTCAAAGGTACTCAGGAGCAACAGTGTCTCTCTGGAGACTAAGGTGCGCCTGATACAGGCCATGGTATTTGCAATCGCTTGTTATGCATCAGAGAGTTGGACAATGACTAGGGAGGACAGAAGGAGAGTGGATGCTTTTGAGCTGTGGTGCTGGAGAAGGGTACTGAATGTACCATGGACTGCCAGGAAAACAAACAGATTCATCTTGGAGAGGATTAAACCAAGCTACCCCTTGGAGGCAAGGATTCTGGGGCTTCGTCTGACATACTTTGGACATGTTGCCAGGAGGGACAGGTCCTTGGAGAGGGACATCATGTTTGGGAGGGTGGAGGGACAGCGCAGGAGGGGAAGACCCTCTATGAGATGGATTGATTCAGTGACTGGGGTAATAGGGATGGGTGTGTCAGAGGCGGTGCGGTTGGCGCAGGATAGAGCAGGGTTTAGGGCTGTTGTGCATAGGGTCGCTATGAGTCGGAAACGACTCGACGGCACATAACAACAACAACAACAAACTGCCTATTCTACTGAAGCTTAGAATATATTGATTTTTTTTCATTCAATTTGTGATTCTTGTGCTTCTAAGTATGATGGGTTATATTAGACTAAAATCTGAACATTTTCAGAAGTATATTATGTAGCTGGGTTTTATTTATAGTTTTTATTATATCTGACATAATGCTGGCAAATGGGGAATAAAGAAAGTGATGATGCCTTATTTTGGTTTTTGTTAGATGTGAACAAGTATGACTCATAGAAACAATATGAACAACGAATCTGTACCCTGTCCTCTCCTGTGCCTTCTGCACAATCTCTGACCCCCTTGAGTCCCTTGCTGAAGTCACTGTGTCAATCCACCGGGTTGAGGGTGTTTCAGCGTCACTCCATATTATCAAGCATAGCCCAAAGTATGTAAGACAAAGCTTCCTCATCTTTGCCTCCAAGGAACACTCTAAATGCACCTTCTCCAAGGCACATGTTTGTGTTTTTGTCAGTCCATGGGACATTCAGTTCACTTCTCCAACACCATAGCTCAAAAGCATCAATTCTTCCTCTGTCATTCTTATTCATTGTCTAGTTCTCAGACTCTTGGCAGTGGTTGAAAAAATCATGGCTGGAATCCAGCCCATCTTAGTCTTCAAACTAACATCCTTGCTTTTCAGACATTTCCAGAGGTCCCTGATTATAGCCTTTTTCAGTGCAATATATTTCCTGGACTTCTGGGTCCAAGTGTACTGACTGTGAATCCAAGTAAGATGAAGTTTGGAAAGTTGCAACGTTTCCCTTTCTATCATGATGTGGCCTATACACCTTGTAATGAGAATTTTTTATTTTCTTGCAGCTGAGATGTAATCTAATTTGAAGGCTGTAGACTTTGGTTTTCTGCAGCAAGTGCTTCATGTCCTCACTATTAGTGTGAATTTAATTCTGATTTACCATCATTCTGTCCACTAACATTCAACCGGAGGTCATTTTATTATTGTTGGGGGATTGTCTATGTTCCACTGGAACTTTCATAACCAAACTGTAAGTGACCCTCCAGTGGATTTTCAGAGGCAGTAAATTGCACAGGAGATTACACATCTTTCTCCCATAGGGAAAATGGTAGGTTTGTACTACTTATGTTTGTTTTGGAAGTACAGCTCCTTACCACTAAGTCAGAGTGGCAATATTGTTGTTATTAGGTGCCGTCGAGTTGTAGACGACTCATAGCAACCCTATGAACGAAGGTCTGAGCACTGTTCGTACATAGAGTTTCCTGAGGCAAGCGATTTTGGACGTGGATGCTGCTCCTACTTCCAGGCTTGTTTTAGTGTGGAAGCTCCAGCCAACATTGTACTCCATGGGTGACCATTACCACGTTTGACACATCACTGTCACGGTGTTCAGCATCAGAGCAACCACGAGTTACCTCTGTACAGCAACGCACAGACCAGTGCTATACCACCTAGAAGAATGTTTGACAGGAAAACAATTTGAACCCAGCCTGAGGGCTGCAGATTAAAATCACCCACCTTCGGTTTGGTAGCATAACTTTCTGTCCACTAGGCCAGCATAGCTCTCTCTGTAGCGTCGTTATTGTTGTTAGACTCCTTTGAGTCGTAGACGACTCATAGCAACCCTATGAACGAAAGACCTGAGCACTGTTCATACATAGAGTGGCAATAGTGCCCCTTAGTTGCCCTTTACAAAGCTTCCAATGATCCCATGATGTGGGTGTCCTCATCGTGACATGGTGTTGAGAATCCTGATGGAGTATTAGAGTTTTTCTGCTACTAATGCAGTGAAGAAGGGAGGAACAATATATTTACTACAAAATGAAGTGGAAAGCTATGCTCCAGACACGTACTTTACAAACCCACAGCATCCTGCTGTCGTGGTGGGAATTCCTGCCTTGTGAGAATAAAAGTCCTGCCCCTAGGTAAAGTACTGGCTGTTAGATATTCTTCCAACAGTGAACATCCAAATTAAGACAGACTAGGAGGAAGGACTGGCCATCCACTTCTGAAATATAACTGGCCTTTGAAAATCCTCTGCACAGCAGAGCACACTTAGAGTAGACTAACAGATATGGCAACTGGCTCAGGGTGGGAAGGGTTCAGAGCTGCTGTAGATAGGGTCGCTGTACATTGTGGGTGACTCAAAGGCACATAAAAACAATAACATGCTATGACAGGTTTTGGAATAAGGAGTGACATCCAATTCCTAAATAACATGCCTCTGGAAACTCTATGAACTTTGATAAATGTTAATACTTGTAGAGGGGCTTCAGGCCTTTTGTTTATGGGGTCACTATGAGCTGTGCTTGACTCAAAGGCAATCAATAACAACAACTCTATTCACAAGTCTCTAATACTATCCTGGGGCACCATCTTATTTGTATCCACCATCAATACTCTTGGTGCTAGTTATCTGGAGACTAGAAGATTTATTACACTGGGGATGTCAGCAGTCAGTGACCTCTTCAAATTATGAGGAGACATGATGTCAGTTGGAGGGCTAAGGTGGACCTGATTCTGTATTTTCAGTCACCTGCTGTGCGTATGAAAGTAGGACAAGGACTAAAGATGAAAGAAGAATTGATGCCCTTGAACTGTGGTGTTGAAGAAGAGTGCTGATGACCCCACAGATTGCCAACAGAACAAATAGATATGTCTTGGAGAAGGTGCAGCCAGGGTGCTTCTGAGAGGCAAATCTGATGAAGCTTTATCTCACATACTTAGGGCGTGTAGCTAGAAGAGGAACATCATATGGAGAGAGAGCGAGCAAGCCAGCACTCTGGTGTCTTAGTGGGTGATAAGGATTTGCACTGTCAACCCACAGGCAGGTGATTTGACTCCACCAACTGCTGCAATAGAGAAAGATGGACAGTTTTCTCTCAAGGAGTTTCCTGACTGAAAATCCACTGGAAGGTCAGCTATGAGTTGATTCTGACCCAGCATAATACAACAATAATATATATTTATTTTTGAATGCTTAAACAAAAGTTATCTTTCAATATTTTTGGAGTTGTATATCATCGAGTCAGAACTAACCCAAAGCTGACCTTCCAGCGGGTGTTCAAAGATAGTTAATTACTTGGGAGGAGATTGCCCAGATATAAAATTGTCTTTGCTATACTGAGAACAGAATTTTAAATTTTATATAAGAATGAATATCCCAAGCTAAATAGCTGTACCTTTTTCATTCTTAAAGTTGAAATAAATTGCTGAAAAACTGAGACTAAGAAATGTGAAACACAGTTTTGGTAAAATATAGAAAATGTGTTAAAATTTAATCAGCAAAATCACACTAAATCATATTTTTACAAATTAAAAAATTGTGTTACTTTATTAATTTTAAGACCATGTTAATTCTAATGATGGAAGCAATTTATTCCTTGTTAGCAAATTTTAACTCTATAACTCAATTGTAAAGGCATGTGGTTAAATCTACCAACTGCTACATGGGAGAAGGATGGGAAGTCTCCTTGGTTTTGATTTACTGCCTCTGCAAACCTACCAAAAAGGCAGCTATGAGTTGGGTCCAACTTGAAGGCATGAAACAATTATATGGTAAACAAAAGAATTTTATTTTTAATGTCACATTTATTCACTTTTCCTTCACGTATTGGTATTATAATTAAAAGGAACATTATTAATTATTTAGGTGGGTGTCTTGGAATGGATATTTTGAGGTTGGAACTCTCTCTTTTTAATTGACAGCTCGTTTTCTTACAAGATAGAATAAAAAGTGCTATTGCAAATGTTGCATAAAATTAAAAAGTATATCAAGATGTGGACACAATTTATTAATTCATATTATCTAAAGAGGAAAAGTTAATTAAAACTTGACAAGTTTATTAACTAGAAAATCTAGTCAAAGTCAACCTAATTGAGTAACAGTCAAAATGTCTGGTTTGTTTATTAGTTAATAAAATTTGATTTTATTGTTACTACATTTTCTTGAAATTAAACAATTATTAAATGGTTGTGTAATGGTTGTTTTCACATAGTTCAGTACACAGTGTGTTTCACACAATTCCTCACTCACACTGTTTTTCATACAATCATTCTCATGTATCATATTTCATAAAATCAGTCACCATTGGACCCTTCCATCATTATCCTGCCGTTTCCCTGAATCCTTCCCATTTCTTTGCCTCCTTCCCTCAACCCTCTAAACTGTACAACCCTGTGAAGGAAAAGTGAATAAATGTGATATTAAAAA
>NW_006399754.1:25313070-25324588 GCF_000299155.1 Elephantulus edwardii
TAGAAACACCATATACCCCTGCTATTTCACTTCCAGGAATATACCCAAGAAAATTAGAACTGAGACACACATAGATTTTTACACCAATGTTCATAGCAACATTATTCACCATCACAACAACATAGAAATAGCCCAAATGTCCAATCACAATCAAATGGCTTGAAAAAATTGTGGTAAATTCACATTGGAATACTACGCATCACACAGAAGCAATGATTTGGAAAAAATACTACACAACTTGGGAGAGGTTGGAGAGCATTATGCTGAATGAACTAACACAGTCTCATAAGGGCAGATACTGGGTAAGACCATTACAGTAAAAATAGGAGGATAATTGTTAGAACATCCATGGGAACTCAGAGGGTGCAGAGGTGTGGGAGTCGAGAGGTGAGGATAGGTAGGGGTGAAAGTACAGGGTTACACAGTTTGGTGGGTTGAGGGAAGTAGGCAAAGAAAGGGGAAGGATTCACGTTAAAAGGCAGGATAATGATGGACAAGGTCCAATGGTTACTGATTTTATGAAATATGACACAGGAGAATGATTGAAAAACATTGTGAGTGAGGAATTGTGTGAAACACACTGTGTACTGAACTGTGTGAATAAAACAATAAATGTCTACATAGCTGGCCTTTTCAATATATACGTACAACATTTTATCTGGGAAGCTGGGCTCTATGAGGAGAAATGGAACATTAGGATTGGAAAAAGACTTATCACCAATCTGCGTTATGCTGATGACTCAGCTCTACTTCTTGAAACTGAGAAGGACCTGTAGCACTTACTGCAGAAGGTCAAGGACTGCAGCCTCAATACAGATCAAAGCTCAATATTAAGAAGACAACAATTCTCACCACTAGGTTGATTGACAGCATCATGATGGATGCTGAAGAGATTGAGATTGTCAACAGCTTTTGTTTGCTTGGTGTCACAATCAACACTCCTCACTAGCAGCCAGGAAATTAAAAGATGAATTGCACTGGGAAAGTCTGATAGATTATAGATGGAGAATTGATGCCTTTGAACTGTGGTGCTAGAAAAGAGTATTGAATATACCACGGACTTCTAAGAGAACAAATAGGTTCATCCTAGAAAGAGTGAAACCAGGCTGTTCCTTGAAGGCAAGGACTCCAAAGCTGCTTTTGACATACTTAGTAAATGTTGTAAAGGTAAGAATTTATTAGAAGATTTATATGATGGTTTGGTTCATTTTCACCTGAGAATATTTATGGCTAATAATTATGATGATGATGGATTTTTTGAGCAGTTCTAGAAGAAAAAGGAATACATAAAACAACAACAATATCAGATAACCCTGAGTTATTTCTGTTACCTGCTTTTAGTTGTTTGGTTTTTTTGTTTGTTTTTGGTTTGCATTTTTTTGTTGTTGTTGGTTGTTTTTGTCTCAGATTCAGAATAAGCAATTTATTGTAACATTTTTCTGTTAGGTATTTTCTTCTATTCTCTATCACATAAATTTTAAATTTCCCTATTGATCTTCCCACTACTTACAATAGCTTATTTGTATTCTTGTATGTCTTTGTCCTCAACTATAATACACATTCCATTAAGGGAAATATCATATCTGCATGTTTCCTTGTCATTTTAACATCAGAACAAGAAACTTAGCAGACATTTAGTAAACAGTGATCAAATTAATCAGTCTGCATTTTAACAGTGGAGAAAATGAAGAACATTTTCATGCAAATTATTTGATTAACTATCAAGAAAGAGAATTCTCTATAAATTTATTTTCTTTTTCTTCTTTTTAAATATTTTAGTTGTCTTTGCTTCTGGAATCATTTTAGAAAATTATTCTCCCAAATATTCTCCAGGAAAGATTTATATAACTTTCTGAAACAGAAATACGTTTCATCAGAATGTTATTTTTTTATGTAATGATATTATTTATCTCCTTATGTTGTTTGTTGTGTACTATCGAGTCAGAACAAACCCATAGAGGACTCTTCAGCAGGTTTTCGAAGGCAGTTAATCACCAGGTGGACTTGAACCACGTGCCTTTGGGAGAACAGCACAGTTCCTTGACACTATGTCACCAGATCACCCTCCTTTCCTAACAGCAACACCTTATTCAACAAAATGAAACCCTTCCAAATCCCGTGTGACCCTCGCAATCACTGGCGTGCTTAAACTCACTGTTGGGGTTTAGTGTTTTAGTGCTTCTCCTTGACAGATGGCCTCTCTCTGAACTACCCCTACTCCAAGGATGATGACTTCTTCCAGAATTAGCTTTTCCTATAACATACACGAAGAACCTAAACCCAACTCTCACTACCTAAGTTGCTATAGAGCTTTTTGGCTTTATTTCTTCTAAGACAGATTTGTCTACTCTCTTAGCAACATATTCGACATTCTTCATTCACTATTACTTAATTCCAAAGGCATTACTTTTTCTTTGTTCTTCTTTTTCATTGTCTAGCTTCAATATGCATGTTAAATAATGAAAAATATTGAGGATTTGGTCCAGGACATTGTAATCTTTACAGTGACAGTCTTTGCAATACTCTCTGAATTGTTTCAAAAGCATTTGAAATCTAATTTTTGGCATCACATCTGACCAATGTAATAATATTAAAACAAGTCCACAAGAATAAAAATTGGACCTGAGTTACATATACACTGAAGGATAGAGTTTTATTTGGGGGGAGCTGAATTTAAAAATTACTGGCATTTAAAAGTTGATTACCAGAGGAGACCAACTGGCCACATCAGGATGGATGGTGAAGAGATTGAGATTATTCACAGCTTTAGTCTGCTTGGCTCTACACAATCAACACTCTTGGCACTAGCAGCCAGGAAATTGAAAGACGTATTGCAATGGGAAAGTCTGCTGTTAGGGACCTCTCTAAAGTACTGAAGAGCAACGGTGTCTTTCTGAAGACTAATGTGTGTCTGATACAGGCCATGGTCTTTGCAATCACTTGTTATGCGTCAGACAGTTGGACAATGACTAGGGAGGATAGAAGGAGAATTGACACCTTTGAGCTGTGGTGCTGGAGAAGAGTATTGAGAGTACCATGGACTGCTAAGAAAACAAACAGATTCATCTTGGAAAGGGTTAAACCGGGCTGCTCCTTGGAGGCAAATATTATGAGGCTTAGTCTGACATACTTTGGTCATGTTGTAAGGAGAGCCCAGTACTTGCAGAAGGAGGGTGGAAGGCAGGCACAGGAGGGGAAGGCCCTCTAGAAGATGGATTGATTTGGTGACTGGGGTAATCTGTATGAGTGTGTCAAAGACAATGAGATTGGCACAAGACAGAACAGAGTTTAGGGCTGTTGAATATAGGGTCGCTATGAGTCGCAATCGACTCGATGGCACATAACAACAAAAACAACCAGAGAATCTCAAAGATGACATCAAGGATATCATTCATGAAGAGAGTAAAAGAGGAATTAAAAAAAAGGAAATAGAAACCAAAATGGAATTCAGAAGACACTATGAAAATTGTATTAGAGCTTTAAGAAGTCAAAATAAAGCCAAGAGAAGCCAAGGTAAAAGATCTGAAATAGAAGTTTCAAAGAGCAGCTTGAGAAGACAAAGTAAAATACTGTAACAAAATTTTCAAAGACCTAGAGTCAAAGAATAAAAAGAACTCATTAGATGTTTCCTAACATGAAAACTGAGAAATAAATGAGCCCTTAAGTTTTAGTAGTGAGAGATGTTATGGGGAAAATCTTGAATGATTCAGGACAACAAAAAAAGATGCAAAGTATGCAGTTATCATATGAAAAAGAATTGGTTGACAGTGAAAAATTCCAGGATTTTTTTTTTTATATGAACAAGAGTCAACAGTTAATAAAAGAAGCAGTCTTAGCTTAATGAAGGAATTGATACGAAATAAGATCCAGGATTCAAAGGGATACCAACTGACATGTTTCAACAAGCAGATGAAACCTTGGACATGCTCATCAGTATATTACAGGGAACTTAGAGGACAGCTACCTAACTGACTGACTGGAAAAGATCCATATTTGTTCCCATTCCCAAGAAAGGTGATTCAACAAATTGTGATAATGATTGTAGAATATCACTAATATCATATTTAAACAAAATATAAATAAAAAATGTATTGTGATGGAAAAATCTGCTCTTAGGGACCTCTCCAAGATACTGAAGAGCAATAGTGTCACTCTGGAGACGAAGGTGCATCTGATAAAGGCTTTGGTTTTTGCAATCACTTGTTATGCATCAGAGAGTTGGACAATGACTAAGGATGATAGAAGAAGAATTGATGCCTTTGAGCTGTGGTGCTGGAGAAGAAAGAGTATTGAGGGTACCTTGGACTGCTAGGAAAAAAAAAAACAGATTCAACCAGGAGAGGGTTAAAGCAGGCTGCTCCTTGGGGGCAAGGATTCCGGGGCTTGTCTGACATACTTTGGACATGTTGTAAGGAGGGACAGGTCCTTGGAGAGGGACACATGCTTGGTACGGTGGACGGATGGCACAGGCGGGGAAAACCCTCTATGAGGTGGATTCAGTGACTGGGGTAATCGGGATGGGGGTGTCAGAGACGGTGCGATTGGCACAGGGCAGAGCGGAGTTCAGGGCCGTTGTACACAGGGTCGCTATGAGTCCCAAGGACTCAGTGGTACATAAGAACAACAACATCATACCCAAATGGCTAGAATAGTACTTTGAGGGTGGAAGCAAAGAGGCGTGTGGTTGGGTTTTAATCATAGGGTTACACAATTCAATGAGTGAGAAGGATCTTGTGTGAAAATGTATAGTTTCCTTTGTTGGTGGTGGTGGTGGTTCCCCCCTGCCCCCCTTCAGTAAGTGTTTAAAATTTGTTCACCATCTGCAAGCCGATTTCTAAGTCTGGAAATCTTAATGAGAACAGAGTTCTTATCTTTTATTTATTTTTTTTCTTTTGGTGCAGGGGCTATTCCAACTACTGACATTTCAGTTCCTCTTTGACTCCTCTCATTATGGTATTTCTCTTACTCAACATGGAGATAGTCTTTCTCACATCAAACATGCCTATTAGTCACTTCTGGATCTTTTCTTTCATCCTTTCTTCACAGTTATTCATGCAAACTTGTAACTACAGTTATAAAAATACACAACCTCCAAACCTCTAATTTATTCACTCATAACTATATGCGCCCCTCCTCAGTAAAAAGGGGAAAAAAAACAAACCCAAAAACCAAAACACTGAGAGACTGTGACAATTAACAACTGAAAAGCAAAACATCAATCAAGCTACTAAACATAACCTTCAGGACACATGTACAGAGAGTGAATACACCAATTAATTTACCCAAAAGGCTAGTGAACATAGTATTTGTCAGCTAAATAGAGAATTAAAAACAGTAGGGAAAAAAATAATATATTCTGTAGGTATTGTGTAATCTGCAAATATTTTGTGATGGAACTGTCCATTAATTTTAGGGCTTACAAAAAAACCCATGTAATCTATTTTGTTAAAATGTTAATGCTGACAGGATATAGAGAGAATTTTGGTGAATTACTTTCAATGACAGCTAGAACTCACCAGAGGCTGGAAGGGAGAAACACTATTAGCATTATCCACAGTCTGGGACCCCAACAGGGGGACATTTTGTGTCCAAACAGATTTGATGATAATGAGTTTGAGTTTGTTTTTTGCTTGTTTTAATTTTTATTGCACAGAAATTGAAAAAGAAAAGCACACCAAACAAAACTAAAAAAAAAAAAATATTTCTAATCCCAAGCTACCATTTTCAATCTATTGAAAAGCATCCAACTATTCAAATAATATTTACAAAAGCTGTTTGCAAATCTTTAATACTTCTTTGTCTTTGCTCAGTCTACTCCAATCTGATTTCTATCCTTTCTACTCCATAAAAATTTATAGGAAAAGTTACAAATCATTATTGATATTGATAATACAATGAGTTATTTGGACAACTTTGCATTTGATAATTTCGGCCATTTGCTTAATTTCTGTTTGCTGATTCCCTCATCTACTACCCTTTCCCTCAAAATTGAAGTTTAACATAGATATCTTTTGAATCTTTCAGGTTTCACATATCTAGAGTTTATTTATCTCAGTATAGAGATATACACCAATATCATTATCTCCTTATTCCTATGTTTATGTTACAATGAATTCTAAAAAATACAGATCAACGTAATTTTTTCTCAACCTGCCAGTTCTCTTTTGCTGAAGTTGTGACTACCACCTGTTCTACCTTCTAAGCAATGTCTTCTTCATTCTGACAGCGAGCACAACTTACGTGCTTTTCTTCCTCAATCTCCCACATACAGCTTTTACTGTATGCATGACATTACTCCAAACTCAGTGTTACATGCTTCATTTATCACTGTTTTCCCTTTCTGGGTTTGAGCTTTGACCTATTCAAATTATACTTTTTTTGTAAAATTCAAGTCTGTTTTTTATCATCATTTTAGTAAAAAATATTGCGCAACAAGCTGCATGTAGACTCATGTCCAAACTCTTCTGTGGTATTTGGTCACTGGTTGATTATTTTATGGAGCCTTCCAAACAGCCAACCACTAGGCTTGTTTCTGGTTTTCATTTCATTTATTCCCCTCTACTCTTTATTATTCTTTTCCTGCTAATGACTGTGAACTTTTGCTTTTCTTTTATAAAAAACGTTTTGAGAGAAAGTTTATAAATAATATTAAATTTTCATTCAAGCATTCATAGATATTTTGTCTTAGAAACTACCAGGTATAATTAATGTAATTAATTTATTATGATACATGCAATCTTTATTGTACATTGCTTTTTCTTTAACCCAAATTTTCTATTTTTTACCATTGTTTTGACCTTTTCTTCTTTATGTTTTACTGTTATAAATTGACATCTGAACATGATTTAGTATGTCCCTAAAGTTTTGTTTGTTGCAAATTCATGCTTAATTGATTCAAGAAATTATTTTTAAATTTAAAAAATTTTCCTATTACTCATTCATTTCTTAATAGTGTTATTAATATCCATACGTTGCATTTTCCCTTGTTTATCAGATAATAATAGGATTTCTATTTTTATAGCACGTGATCAGAAAAAGATGCCTGCATTAAATTTTTAACATTATTATTATCATTATCATTATTATTGAAGTGGCATTGTCTTCTAAAATATAACCTGTGCAGGAGCATGGTCCTTTAATACTGAAAAGGAATGTATATTGTGCTGCTGACGCCTGGGCTTTTCCACATAGGTATCTATGGCCTAGTTGTTTGAGTTTCTTTCTGTTGTTCTGTTCTTAATCAAATGAAGATATATTATGTTGCTCTTACTATGTGGAATTATTTATTTTGCTTTGCAATGCTGTTAAAATTTCTTTTATAGATTCTGGAGTTCTGTAGTATATGCATAAATATTTATTATGGTTATGGTCTCAATATAAATTGATTCCTTATTTGTTACATAGTGCCACTCCTGGCACTGTCTGATGGATTTTGTTTTAAGTCTATTTCATCAAAGATTACTATTGCTACACTTCTTTTTTTCTTGTTGTTTACTGACTTTTTTAACCTTTGGTTTTTAGTTTATAAAGGCCTTTGACTGTGTGGATCATAACAAACTGTGGCTGACTCTGAGAAGAATGGGAATCCCAAAACACTTGATCAAGCTAATGAGAAACCTATACTTGGACCAAGAGGTAGTCATCAGAACAGAGCAAGGAGACACTACATGGTACAAAATTGGGAAGGGCGTAAGCCAGGCATATGTACTGTCCTGTATCTTGGAATCTAAGATGTGCCTTTTGTGAACAATAAATTGATGAATTGTGGTTATTTCAGTTCTACTTCTCTTTTAATCTTTATTAGTTCACTTAAATAATTTACACTAAATATTCTTATTGATAGGCTTGAATTTATTATTGTCATCTTGTAATAGGTTTTCTTGTGTTGATGGTTTCTTTGCTTCATTTATTTTCTGTGCTGTCTTCTTTTTGCTTGTGGATTTTCTTTTCATTTTCATGCTGTTGATTTGTATTTATTGAGTCTTTATGATTATCTTCTTTTTTTTTAATCTCTAGAGCTTTGTAGTTGCTGTTGTTGTGTATCATAGTGTAGGGACTGACACATAGCTGACTCTCCAAAGGGTTTTCAGAGGCTTTAAATTGCACAGGAAGAGATTGTCTATCTTTCTCCCACGGAGCAGATAAGGAGAGAGAGAAGGTGAAGGAATTAGGAAAGATCCAGTAAGGACCTGAAAAGATTGGGTAATAGTGGGCATAGATCAATGATGATTAATTTTATAAAACACGATCTCTGAGAAGTATTTTAGGAAATGCAATGTGAATGAAGATAAATGTATCAAACACAATGTACATGGATTTTGTATGCAAATCAATGTAAAATAAAATCAAAATAAACAAAAACCTGAAATGTGTAACTTTGGCTTGGTAGTGCAATACCTTATCACTAAGCCACCAGAGCTTTCTAGGCTTGTTAAATTTGTTAGTTCACCTTTTAGGAGAAAACTAAGAACACCTACAGCTCACTGACAAGAAAAAAAAATGGGTAAAAATTAGAATAATACTTTTCAAAATTAGGTATATAATTGGTAACTAGCTATCACAACTAGAAGCGTAAATAAGAAAAGAACTGTTGAAAACAGTCCTGCAGTTTTCTTGCAAAACTTAATAAATGTATGTTTGATGGTCTTTCAATTGCAATTCTACGCATTTACCCGTGAAAATGACACCATATGTTTGCACGAAACCTTAAACATGATTATTCCTAAAGCTTGGTTCATATGCTCTCCAAAATGGAAGTAATCCAAATGTCTACGAACAGATGAATAGATAATTGCTTTTCTTCCAATGCAGTTCAGCAATATAAGATCTGTTAGAAAGCAAATTCACATAACCCTAGGTGGTAGCTGTGGTTAATAGGTGTCATCACATCCACTCAGACTTGTAGTGACTACTCAAACACGACCATCCACACAGGCTCCACTGCGCTTCATCTAATCTTCTAGCCACTGGGTCAACTCACCTTGGAGAGGGTCCTCTCTTTTGGTGACTCTGTACTTTTTTGTTGTTTTTACTCTGTACTTTTTAAAGTCTATTCTAAAACCTTAACCCTTCTGATACTATGACCAAAGTACATGGACTCAATCTCATATACTATTAGCTGCACTTCTTCTGAGACTGATGCGTTTGTGATTTGGGTTTGTTGTTTGTTTTGTTTTATTTGTTTGTTTTAATCCCAATCTCTAACACCACATCTCAAAGACACCAATATTCAAATCTTCCTCATTCACTATCTAACTTCTGCATGTCTATGAAGCTATTGAAAATACCATTGCTTGGTTTAGGCGACCTTTTCTCTTTTAAGTAACATCTTTGCTCTTTGGCACTTTGAATATGTACTCAGCAGTAGCTTTATCTAATGCAAATATACCAGGCCATTTTCTTTTTATTTATAATTTTCTTTATATGTGTTGGCAAATATTCCCAAAAGTAATGTGCTTGTTGGGTTTACAAGGCTGTCAATCTTTACAGGAAAACTGACCATCTTTCTCCCAGAATATGGCTTGTGAATTTCAACTGCCAACTTTTTGGTTACCAGCACAGCAAGCTGTAAGGTATGCCAGACACAAAACATACTCTGTGGAAGGCAAACGTGTTTCAGAAGTTCACAGACATATGTTTATTAAAGACCTTTCCTCTTGGGTAAATATTCTAGAGATCCCTTGATATGGGGTATATTGACATACCCTCTTTTTGGTGAACATTTGTTTATTCACACAAGACATACATATTTAGTGAGCATCAGAATTTTTGTATCAACATGTCTTTCATTCAAATTTTTTCTTCTAACTCATCTGACAAGTAAATTTTAAATTTACAATAGGTCTAGTTTTCAATGTTTTATATGATCTGGTTGAGACAATGATGATTAGTGTATATCGAAAATAAATATGCTTGAGAAGAAATGCATTTTACCTGGTATTGAACCCTTTCAAAGACTGACTATTTTTTCCTGGGCATCCAAAGAATCATGACTTGGGAGGTTTCCTGATACTCCTATCCCTGAAGAGAGAGAGAGAGAGAGAGAGAGAGAGAGAGAGAGAGAGAGAGAGTGTGTGTGTGTGTGTGTGTGTGTGTGTGTGTATGCGCACGTGTTTGCAGCCATGCTTTGTTATCCAATTAAAGTTGTTTGTATGGGATAGGCTCAAACAGAGGCAATTGCAGCCAGGTGTGACATTCAGAGAGAATTTTTGCTGAGAATTTCTTACCAACTTCATGGGAATGCATTGAAACAACTTTCTCAGAGTTTCTGTAAAAAGCCAATAATTTCAAAATATACTTTTAAAGACCACTTGTAGTTTAATTTGAGGTTTTCAAAATTTGTGTCCATGCTCTTCCAGTTGCAGCTCTTCTCGAAATGGTATCACTTTCCTCACTTTTCTGGTGTAGATTGTCAACATTTATATTTCCTAAATCTTATAGCGCAGGAGGGGAAGGCCCTCTAGAAGATGGATTGATTCGGTGACTGGGGTAAACGGGGCGGGTGTGTCAGAGACAGTGTGATTGTCACAGGACAGAGCAGAGTTTAGGGCTGTTGTACATAGGGTCGCTATGAGTCACAAACGACTCCACGGCACATAACAACAACAACAACAACATATCATGAACTTCCCCCGTCATAATTTCGAGATTAACTCTTTTCATGATTAACTCAGAAAGCTGAGCCCAGACTGCTGTCATCTTGTTGTTGTTGTTGTGACCCCATGAATGAAAGACCTGAAAAATTGTATAACTCTCATCATTTCTTCAGGTTCATAGAGTATCGAGAAGCAAACTATTTTGGACGTGGATGCCACTCCTGCTTCCAAGCTTGTTTTAATTGGGAAGCTCCATAAAACACTGTCCGCCACGGGTAACCATTATCGCATTTGATGCTTCTAAAGGAGTCACAATGAGATATGAGATGTTGAGTCAAGTGAATAGCCCACTATTAAACATATAATACCACTGAATATATTTATACTTAATCTCTTCACAACTTATATTTGTTTCACTATCAAAATTCAAAAGAAAAAAAACCAACGCCCTCACAAAAACAAACAACAAATAACAAACTAAATAATGCTGTTATTGATTCTGACTCGCATTGATCCTCCATCCAGTTCCAAAGCTCTGATTCTGCTCACTCCAGAGCATCTGGCAGACTTGAACTGATGAATTTTCAGTAAGCAGCTCAATATATTAAACACTATGACAACAGGCACCTTTCCTACTGCATTACAAATATAAAATAATCATCAGAATAAAATTTACAGACATGGAGTAAGATCTGATTCATAATGAGCATCTGCTGGGTTTAGAAACCTATAAGTCACCAGGACAGGGACCGTTTTTCTCCAGTGGAGCAGCTAGTGGATTCAAGTGGGCAGAGACACACAGGCTTTAGTTTCTCAAAACCTAAAGACTATGCCACTAGAACCCCACTGAAACCTAATAAAGAATATACCTGGGATCGTAAAATAAGTGGAAATTTTAAAGTGTTTTATATTTTACTACATTT
>NW_006399754.1:25325316-25331650 GCF_000299155.1 Elephantulus edwardii
CATAGGGTCGCTATGAGTCGGAAACGACTCAACGGCACATAACAACAACAACAACAACAATGTTATATCTTTAAAATACAATGCATATGGATAAAAAAACATCATGAATAACTCCACATATTCTAGGATTTTATCACTGCATTTGTTAGTGTGAGTTGTGATATCTTCCAAGACAAAGTTGTTGTTGTACTATTGAGAGACCCGATGTAGTAGAGTACATTACTATTCTGGATTAAAAAAAATCATTTTATAATTTTCATTCATGTGTTTTATTAGTTTTTTTTTTAAATTTGACATATTTCAACACTATGTAAACACCATTTGTTGAAAAAAAGTAGGAGAATAAAACTGACACAGGGTTTCTAAGGATTTAAATTTTTATTTAACTAGATTACTTCATAATTCATTATTTGAGTGGCTTGAAATATTGCTATCAAAATTATACTCATTAAAATGGTCAAAAACAAAAGAAAATTTTAATATATGTATTAAATGTAAGAACATAAATGAGCTAAATATATGTATCTGAAGGTAAGAATAGATATGCAAATAGTGTGTGTGTCTTCTTGATTATAATTATCTATCTGGGATAATAATTACAGAATACATAATGTTGCTCCTGGGCTAGAGTCACGTAGAGTAAGATATAGCTACTCTAACATAACAAGGGAATACTATATACTTCAATTTCAGGAAAAATATGCTTCAAGAAAGGGTCATATCCTTTCACCACACCTATTGAATCTGTTTTCTAAGCAAATAATTTGAGTAACTGGGATATATGAAGATAAAATTGGTGTCAAAATTGGAAGAATATCCATTATGTATCTATTATAGGCAGATGATGGATGCAGCATTGCTTACTAAAAGTGAAAAACACTTGAAATGTATTGAAGAAAAGTAAAGAGACTCTTCAGTATAGATTAATACCTAACAGTAAAGAAAATAAAATCCTTTTCTATTTTCTGAAGTACTTTGTTAGTTTGGTGACAGGGCTTCTCTAAATATTTGGTAAAATTCACTAATAAAACCATCTGCTCCATACGTGATAGTTGTTATTGTTGGAAGTTGTTCCATGATTTATTCAATTTCTTCTGTTTAATGGGTCTGTTCAGGTGTTCTACTTCAGCCAGTGTCAGTGTGAATTGGAAGTTTTTAAGTATTTGCCAGCTTCCTCTAGGTTTTCATACTTGTTTCAGCATATTTTTTTCATAAAATTCATTATTAATTTTTTTGTTTCATTTGGGGTTTTTTGTGATATTGCTCCTTTTATTTATAATTCAGATTATTTGTATTTTTCTTTATTAACTTTTCTATTAGTGGTTTGTTGATTTTATAGAACTTTTCAAACAACCAAATCCTAGTCTTGTTGATAGTTGCAATTGTTTTTCAAGTTTTTATTCCATTTATTTCTGCCCTATAATGTTCTTTCTTTTAGATTGTTGAGCTTTCTTGCTATTCTTTTTCTATTTGTTGGAGATGTTGGGCTAGAGAATCAATTTTCATTCTTTCTTCTCTTTTGATGTATTTCTTTATGGCTATGAATTGTCCTCTAAGTACTGATTTGGCTGTAGCCAAAAGATTCTGATAAGTTGTGTTTTCATTCTCATTATTTCAAGGAACATTTAGTTTTAATTTTTTATTGTTTCTCTTACCCATTCATATCTAAGGAGGATGTCGTTCTTCCAAGTGTAAAGTTTTTTCTTCTTTATCTTTGTCCTTGATTTCTAATTTTGCAGACTTGTGGTCTATGAAAATGTTTTGGTATTGGTTTTTTTTTTAAGAAAATGTTTTGTATTATTTTCCTTTTTAAATTTATTTAGGCCTGCTTTATTATCTTAAATATGATCTATTCTGGAGAATGTTTTAAATATGCTGAAACAAAACTTTTTGAGGTGCATTAGCCTGTATGTATCTATGATGTTTAGTTGGTTGATGGTGCAGTTTAATTTTTCAGCATCTTTGTTGAGTTTCTCTATAGTAGTTCTATCTTTTCTTGAGGGTAATGTGTTGAAATTTTCTACTTCTATAGCTTTGTGTATTTTTCAGCTCTATCATTTGATGCATAGATGTGTATTATAGTTATGTCCTCTAGCTCTATGGACCTGTTAAGCATTATATAATATCCTTCCTTCGTTATAGTTTTTTATGTTGAAATCTATTTTATCAGAGATTAATATCACTATTCCTGCTTTTTTCTACTTGCCATTTGCTGCACATATTTTTTTTCTCTCACCTTTTTATTTTTAGTCTAGTTTTATCTTCATCTTCTAAGTGTGTCCATCAACAAAGAAATGGATAGAAAAACTGTGGTATAGTTACATAATAGAATATTATGTGAATGCAATATTATGCAGCATCTAAAAACAGTGAACTTGTAAACCACAGCACAGCATGGATGAGACTGGAAGACATTATGCTGAGTGAAACATCTCACTCACAATACTAAATAATATCACTGTTAAAAAAGAGGGCTGAAATGATGGGTTAAGGGAAAATAGGAAAATAATGGATAGATAATGAATACTATAGAACAGATGAGGGAAAGGACTGCCTGAAAGGAATGTATGATTAGGCATTTTATATATGAAACAAAAGGTACATTAAAAGGTGGACAAAGAGAGGGTGATGGAGGAAATGTGAAACAATGAATGAATGACAACTCAACTTTTCTGTAAACTATTATTAATCTTTACAACTAGACTACTGCTTAATATTATTATAAATGAACAGTAGACTGAAGTTACTAAAGACTCCATTTTACTTGACTTGACAATTAATGCCCATGAAACAACAGTCAAGAAATCATGAATGTGTTGCATTGAGTATTTCTGCTGCAAAGGACCTCTTAAACTGTTAAAGAGTAAAGGTATTACTTTAAGGTACAAAAGTACCTGCCCAAAGCCATGGTATTTTAAATATTCTCAAGTCTATATGGTAGTTTCATAATAGATAATGATGACTGAATTAAAACTGATTCATTTGAACAATGAGGTTGATGATGAATATTGAATATGTCCTGAGCTTCCCGTGAAAAATAACAACAAAAGTGTTTCCTGAAAGAATTATATTCCAAATGTTACTTAGAAGTAAAGATGGTTTTTCATTGTCACCCAAAAGATGAGATATGTAGAAATAAATTTAAGAAGATATAAAAATTTCTATACTAAGGAAATGGTAAAACACTATTAAAAGAAACCAAATCAGACCTTTATAAATTGAAAAAAAAAATACAATGTTTTTTAAGAAGAAGACTTAATATTATAAAAATAGCAGTTTTAGCAAATGCAATCTAGAGATAGAGTACAATACTAACTCAGATCCCATAATCATTTGTAAAGTCAGATAAAAAAGTAATGATCAACTTTATATAAAAAAGAAAATGGCCCGAAATAAGCAAAGATATACTGAAGAAGAAACCCCAGGGGCCTCTCACTCCCTGATCTCAAATATACTGCATAGTGACAGTAATAAAAACAGTTTATTAGTGATAGAATGAAAATTAAAATATTAATAGAATTTAGAACTCAAAAGTAAATCAACCTACCAATGGAAAACAGATTTTTTTTTACAAAGATGAAATTCAGTAAGGCAAAAATAGCCGCTTTAATAAAAAAAAATAACAATAAAAAAGTAATTTAGTCAGAACTGACTCAGGTGACCCTCCAGTAAAATTTCTGAGAGTGTAGACTGAATGAGAGAAAACTATAATTTTTCTTCCTTAGAGCAGCTGGTAAATTCAAGTCAGCAAAATGACACCACTTTCTGGTTAACAGCTCAAGTTTCTATGGATTGTATCCCCAGAGCCCTTAAGATACCATCAAAACTGGATATCTATTTACAGAAAACTGCAACAAGATTCATATATTATACCACTTAAAAAAGACAAACACTACAACTAATTCATAATACATCAAGAATCTCAAAATAAAATGTAGAAGTATAAATACTATGAAAAAAGTATCAGAACAAATGTAAGATCTTTAAGCTACGGCAGAAATAATGTACAAAAGAGAACAGGAGATAAGCTAGGTGTTTGATACATCTTGAAAATTGAATTACTATTTATATTAAGAAATTTCTCCAAAAGAGAAAAAGAGAGCCTACAGATCAGAGCAGAGAAATATTCTGGTAATGACACATTCGAAAAGGGAATCATCTCCAATTTGTAGAGAAGTCTAATACCTCAACAAGAAAAAGGGAGTCCAATTACAAAATAGAAAAGGGATATGAATAGACATTCCTCAAAGAAGACATTCATATGATAAACAAGCACTGAATAAAAACTCATTACTAGTAGAGAGATTCATATCAAAATAACAATAAGATAAGATCTTATTCCCACAAAAATAGCAATGCTGAATAAGACATTAAATAACTCATGTTGGCCTATGTGTGAGAGATTACAATTCTGGTATATTTCAGATATAGTACTAGAAATATAGTCTCTCAGATTTGAAGACACTAAAATACTAATATTTAAAAACATCCATGAATAATTGGAAGAAAGGATATACAAATCTAGGAAAATCTCAAGTTACTGAGTGAACTAATTCAGTCTCCTAAGGACATATACTGTATAAGATCACTATTGTAAACAGAGAGGATAACTAGTAAGATATGCATAAATGTCCAAAGAGAAAAGGGGGTTCAGGGAGTCTGAGATGAGGGGGAAAAGGGAAGTCACAGGTCATATAGTTTGGTCCAGAGAGGGAGTGGTGAAGGAATTAAAAAAAAAAAAAGAAAAAGAGAAAAGATGCCGTAGGATCTGAAAGAGACAGGATAATAAATCAATAACAGATCAATGGTGATTAATTTTATAAGACACAATGTATGGAATGATCATGCGAAACAAAATGTGAATAAAGGAATGTGTGTAATGCAATGCATATAAGTGTATTACAACCTTTTAATGCAAAAAAAGTAACACAAAATGAAAAGTGTACATGTATAACTCAACATTATCTGATGTGCAAACTGCAAGGCAGTTAGGAGAGTTCGAGTAAGATACTAAATGAAGCATAGAAAACTGTTGGTATGTGTACAGTTGCCTAAGTACGAAATTATGCTTTTCTCATCCACTTTGTCATTCCTAGAACTTAGATTTTGTTTGGTATTGCTTTATATTTTATGAACTCAAGGACGTCGCCCCAGGGTTGCAAGCTCTTTAAGGAAAATTTATCCACATACTTGTGTATTATATAGAAGAAATTTTTGTTTACATAAAAAAGAAGAAATGGAACACATAAAGATCAAAATCCCAGGCATTACTGAACTAAGACAGTTTGGTACTAATCACCTTGAATTAATCATATGATATATTATGGTGTCATTTCTGATCTTCTAAAACAAGTATTTCAAGTCCTCTTCGCTTTCTGCAAGCAAGGTTGTTTCATCAGCAGAATTCAGGCTGTTCACGAGACTTCCTCTAGTCTCAATACCACATTTCTCAGCATATAGTCGAACTTCTGTCCCGCTTTTCCACCTGTCAAGATTTCTTTCTTCTCCCTCTACGCAACCTGAGAACAGATCCCATGTGGTCTTAGGGACTCCATAATTTGTTAAGATCCACACACTTAAATAACTTTGAAGTGTCAATAAAACCCAAATAAACTTCTTTGTGGTCTGATTTTAGTCAAGATCCATTTGACATCAGCAATCATCTTCCTAGTGTCATGGTCCCACCTACATCCAGTTTGAATTTCTGGCAGTTCCCTTTCAATGTACTATCCAGATGTTTTAAATTTGTCTTTAGTAAGATTTAACTTGCATGTGATAATAATGAAATTGTTCAATATTTTCTCTATCCTGAAGGATTACTTCTTTGGGGAATGGGATAAATATGATTTCTTCCCGTCAGTTGACCAAAAAGTTATTATCTAAATTCTAGACTCATACTAGTGAGCTCATCCAGTACTACGTCTGTTGGCTGCATTACGTAAATTTGTCTTCTGTCAATTCCTGGGAATTTTTGTCCAGTACATTCAGTGCAGCTTGAACTTCTTCCTTTGGTACAATTGGTTCTTGATCATGTGTTGCTTCCTGAAATGTTTCAGTATCAAACGATTCTTTCTAATATAGTGACTGGGTATTCCTTCTATTTTGTATTAATTCCTTTTGATGCTTTCTGCATCATTCAGAATTTTGCTCATAGAATACTTCAGCATTGCAACTCGAGGCTTGAAATTGTTCAATTTTACCATCATTTTACCTTGAGAAACAGCAAGAGTGGTCTTTCTTTTATTTTTATTTTTTAACTCCAGCTTTTTTTTTTACATTTCATTGTAATACTTTGCTTTGTCTTTTTGAGCTATTCTTTGAAATCTTATGTTCA
>NW_006399754.1:25332430-25334779 GCF_000299155.1 Elephantulus edwardii
TGGGTGACCACTATAATATTTGACACATCAGTATCACAGTGTTTAGCATCACAGCAACCACAAGTTACTTCTGTACAACAATGTACAAATCAGTGCTATACCACCTAGAAGAATGTTTGACAAAAAACAAAACAGTTTGAACTAAACCTGAGGGTCTGTGGTCCTCGAGCCCTCTAGGGTTTCAAGCCACTGCCTGCCTTAAACTCTAGGCCAAGCTTCAAGGGCCTCTCTCCTGGGGAGGAAGCACCATACTGTATGCCCAAAACAAGGCCGAAAAAGCATATGACCCCAAAAACTTGTGATTACTTGCACACATGGATTCCCATGCTCAGGCAGCAAGGAGCCACAGAGACCCTGGGTGGAGTCATCCAGGAATATACCATAGACTATCAGAAGAACAAACCAGTCTATCTCAGAGGAAATGAATGAGGTGCTCCTTAGAAACAAAGGGGGTGCAACTTCGTTTCACATACTTTGGACATATTGTCAGAAGGGGCCATTCCTTGGTGAAGAAAAAAAAAAAAAGACATCCTACTGGGAAAGGTAGAAAGACAGAGACTCTCAAAAAGATTTATTGACACCATGACTGTAACAGCGGGCTCAAGCCTGTCAGAGACAGTGGAAATGGCACAGGATCTACCGTTTCAGGTCTTGTTCACAGAATTCCTGATTCATAGTAAACTGAACGACATTTAGCACTAGCAACAATATACATCCTTATATGTTATGGATTAGGTCAAACTGACTTTTGATGCTTGTTTAAACATGTCTAAGAAGAAGCATTCTATCCTTCAAGTTTATCTCAAAGGTATCACTAATTTAATCCAATTACTGGAGCTGTTTTAGGAAAGTTTTAGAAAGAGAGTGTGTGTGTGTGTGTGTGTGTGTGTGTGTGTGAAATCTATAATTGAAGATGAAAGGAATCTCAGCACTGAAAAGAAGTCTCTAAACAGATAGTACAGCTATTTCCAATGCTCATTGCAAGTCGTGCAGGGATTCTCCACAGGAAGTCAAGGAAATATTCACATTTTATAGAGGAATGAATTTTATAATAGCAGTAACAGTGGGAGGGGATGCTTCTAACTCTATTTATAAAAATAAAAAATTGCTGCACCTGGCTGTTTGGAGCCCTGACAGAAAAGGAAGCCTTGCTGGAGCGTAGATTCTCTCACAACTCCAGCATGAGGGAGAGGCGCTGGAGACATCCCTTTATGGAAATGTGCTTCTTAACTGTTGCTGGTTGCTACTATCTCAGTTGTAGCAAGTACAAGGAGAGTACAATTTTCCTCTTCTGTGATTGCTCCAACTTGCGGAAGTATAAAAACTATTTTGCTGTTTTATTTTTAAAAGAAAGGGTGAAGTGATGTGTTAATCTTAAAGATCTTTCAACTGTCTTTTTTAGGTGTTCTGTCAGTTCTAACTCATAGTGATCTCATGTACAATAATTAAACAGTACCCACACTTTTATTAATATCATATGTACGCAAAATTTTGCTGAAAATTATCCAGCAATGACTTGAACAGCACATCAACAGAGAACTGCCAACAGAGAACTATACAAGCTGGGTTTAGAAGAGGCCATGATACTAGGGATACTGTAACTAATGTTAGATGGATCTTGGGTAAAAAACAAAGAGTGTCAGAGGAATGTCTATCTATGTCTTATTGACTATGCAGAGGCATTTGGCTGTGTCGATCACAACAGACTGGCTAACTCTGAGAAGAATGGGAATCCCAGAACACTTAATTGTCCTTATGGGAAACCAGACCACAGTCATCAGAACAAATCCAGGAAACACTGCACAACTTAAAATCAGGAAGGGGTATGCCAGGCATGTGTCCTTTCACAATACTTTTCAATCTATATGTGGAGCAGATCATCGGGGGGCTGGGCTGTATGAAGAGGAAGGTGGCATCAGGATTGGAGGAAGATTCATCAACAACCTGTTGTACAGACGACACAACCTTACTTGTTGAAACTGAGGAGGACCTAAAGTGTTTGCTGCAGATGAAGGACTGAAGCCTTCAATATGGATTGAAGCTCAATGTCAAGAAAACAAAGATTCTCACCACTGGGCTGATTGGCAGCATCATGATAGATGGTTAAGAGATTAAGATTGGTAATAGCTTTAGTTTGTTTGGCTCTATAATCAACAATTTTGATACCAGCAGCCAAGATGTCAAAAGAAAAATTGCACTGGGAATGTCAGGGACATCTCCAGAGTACTGAAGAGCAATAATGTCTGTCTGAACACTAAGAAGCACCTGATCCAGGCTATGGTCATTCCAGTTATGTGCTTTGTATCAGAAAGCTGAACAAAAACTAGGAATGATAGGAGAATTGAAGCC
>NW_006399754.1:25335019-25335604 GCF_000299155.1 Elephantulus edwardii
GGGGGGGAGGTCGGTGTGTCAGAGAAGATGAGGTTGGCTCAGAATCGAGCAGTGTTCAGAGTGATCTATTGTACACAGGGTCACCATGAGTCGCAAATGACTCGATGGCACATAACAACAACAATAACAACAACAACAACAACAACCACTCAGACCTTTACTCCTCCTCACAGCCATTGCTCCCTTTAAACACACCATTGTGGTCACTGTAGCAATGAATCTTTTTGAACAATACGAAAACCTTGACAATTTTAATAGTTTCTTAGTTTGTAATGTAGCTTACCAGTCTAGTGGGAATTTTCTTTATTTTGAGGTATAATTCCTGTGGATTTTATCTCTATAGATTTGATATTTATCAGTACATGCTTCACATTCTCTTCTTTTTTGGAAATCAAGATTGTGTGGCCTGGGTATTGTTGTTGTTGTTGTTATGTGCCGTCGAGTCACTTGTGACTCATAGCGACCCTATGTACAACAGCCCTAAACTCCGCTCTGTCCTGTGCCAATCGCACTGTCTCTGACACTCCCATCCCAATTATCCCAGTCACTGAATCAATCCACCTCATAGAGGGCCTTCCTCTCCTG
>NW_006399754.1:25336358-25355543 GCF_000299155.1 Elephantulus edwardii
AAGAGGGAGGGCGAGCAAATGCAGCAAGAAGCAGTTGTCTGAACAAAACATGGGGATACTGGGATACTGAATGGTTTCAAACCAGAAAAGTTTGACAAAGTTGGATCTTTTCTGGATGTCTAATCTGTATGCCGAGCAAATCATTCTAGATCTGTATTCTAAGAAGAATATGTCAACAATATTTGAGACAGACACATCAACATATTATGCTATGGCACTACCTTGATTGCAAAAAGTAATGAAGACTTGAAACATATAGATAATCAAAGACTACAACCTTCAATAAAAAAGTTCCATCTCAACATTAAGAAGACAGAAATCCTCATTACTTGGCCGATAGGCAACATTATGAGAGATGGAGAAAATGCTGACTTTTCCAACAATTTTATTTACTTGGGTTCACACTAAATCCCTTTGATACCAACAGGTTGAAAATCAAACGATGTGTTACACTGAGGAAATCAGCTGTCAGGGCATCTCCAAAGTTGTAAAGAGATTTTATATATACAGCCTCTGAAAACCCACTGTGGCACAGCTATAAACTGATTCTGACGATAAAGAAACAAAGTACCATAATAGGAAGCTCTATTCCTAATCTGCTAATCCTAAAATTCTGCCTTTCTGGTGGTTTACGTCCATGTGAGCCTTCAAAGACAACCTTGAGCCAGGCCATCTCCTCCCATGAAATTAATGGCATCTGAAATCCAACAGAAGGTCAATGATGAGATAGTTAAGACTTGCTGGGAGAGAGAGACACGGGAGGGGAAAGAAAGAGACAGACATAGGGCAGTCCATGTTGCATGGATAATCCTAAAGTCAGTGATTGAACTCCATCAGCTGTTCCATGAGAGGGAAAGGGGCATCTTCAGAAATCCAGTGGAAGGTCATGGCAAGTGGAATCATTCAACAAAGCAGGTTTGTCCAATAAACAACCTCTGATGGGTTAGCAGGTAAAAGGTATGCTGATGACTGAAAGGTGGACAGTTTGAATCAACTGGCCCGCATACAGGAGATACAGGTGAAAATAGCCTTTCATAACAAATGAATACACTATATAATTTCTGTGAGTTAAAAGTAGTTTGTTGTGTTTTGGTATTTTTTTCAGAAATCTAATTGAATATATGGAAACTATAACTCACATTTTAGATAATTATAAATAATGTAGAAACTCTCATGTTGCTTTATGACTTCCTGATTTTGTTGCTATACATAGAGGGAAAAGTCAATATGCTTATGTAGTATAGGAAAAAGACAAGTTGAAAGACTTCCAAGTTGTAAGGGAAGAAAGTACATAAACTATTCCTGTTTTTCCTTTGTTCTCAGGGGCACAGAACTTTACTGCCTATTTATTGGGATGGCTAGTGTTTTGAGGATAGAAGGAGAATTGATGCCTTTGAGCTGTGGTGCTGGAGAAGAGTATTGAGAATACCATGGACTGCTAGGAAAACAAACAGATTTGTCCTGGAGAGGGTTAAACCGGGTGGCTCCTTGGAGGCAAGGATTCTGAGGCTCCGTCTAACATACTTTGGACATGTTGTGAGGAGAGACTGGGATAATTGGGATGGGAGTGTCAGAGACGGTGCGATTGGCACAGGACAGAGCGGAGTTTAGGGCTGTTGTACATAGGGTCACTATGAGTCACAAGCGACTCGACGGCACATAACAACAACAACAGTGTTTTGCGTGATGTTGCTTTTATACAGTTTGTGTGTGCATATGCATGCTTGTTGTAGTTTGCTCTTATGGGTACAGTACTGGTCTATCTGCTTGCCATACTGTGGTGTTTACATAGTGCTCTGATTTTGGAAGCTGTACCGCTGGTCTTTCAAGTGTCAATTAAATTGCCCATGGAACAAAGGTTTCAGTGGACCTTCTAGGCTGAGGTAGATCAAGACAGCACTGACCAGGACAATCTATTTCTAAACCAACACACTTTAAAAACTATATGGACAATAACACAGGGAATTGTTTAGATATAATGTTAGAAAGTGACTCTCTCAGATTGAAAAGCACGCAAAAGAAAAAAAATGAAGAGAAACAGCTGCAAATATCCAATAGTAATTTTAACACACAATTCATCAAGTATGAATCTAGGAAAACTGAAGCTGTCCAAAATGAAATGGAATGTATAAAGATTGACATCCCAGGCATTACTGAGCTAAGATGGAGTGGTATTTCCACTTTGATTCAGACAATCATATTTTCTATTGTGTGTCAAATGACAAATGAAAAAGAATGACACTGCATTCATAGTAAAAAAAAAAAAATTCAAAATATATCCGAAAGTACAGTGCTGTGTATGATAGGACACTATCCATACAGGGAAAATCTGTTAACAAAGCTGTTATTAAAAAACACACCAATCACTAAAGCTAACAGTGAAGAAATTGAGGAGTGTTACTAACTTTTGTGGTTTGAAACTGATGGCATAGAAATCAAGATATTTTGATAATAACTGATGACTAGAATGAAAAATTGGAAGCAAAGAAGAGGTAAGGCAGAGATCTAGTGACAGAAATAAAACTAGATATCGGTCCATCAAAGATTTATTCACTGCATATACTTTTTAAAAAGAATTCATGTCAGTTATACACATGAACCACACCTGATGGACTACACAGGAATCAGGTTGACTGCCTCTAGATAAAAGGTTGAGTTTGTCAATGACTCATCTTCCTTTGTTCCACAATGAATACCTTTGATACTAGCAGTCAGGAGATCTGGAAACATATTGCATTGGGAAAGTCTGCTGTCAGGAAACTCTCCAAATTATTGAGGAACAACGATACCAGTTCAAAGACTATGGTACACTTGATGTAGGCCATGGTCTTTTCAATCACTTGCTATGCATTCTGAGAACTGGACAGTGAATAAGGATTACAGATGAAGAATTGACGCCTGTGTACTGTAATATTGAAGAAGAGTGCCAAGTATCCTATGGGCTGCCAAAAGAACAAACATATGTCTTAGAGAGGACGCAGCAAGAACGCCCCTGAAGGCAAAACAACAAAGCTGTGTCTCACACACTTTGTGTATTTTGTTAGGAGAGACTACTTCTTGGAGGGGACCTTATGCTTGAAAAGGTGGAGGGTCTTTTGAGAATTAAATAAATTCATATTTTTAAAAAGGTGGAAGGTCAACAAAAGAGAGGAAGACCCTCAACCAGCAGGATTGACATAGTGACTTCAGCAATAAACTCAAATATGTCAGAGATGTTAAGAATAGCACAAGATAGGTCAGGGTTGACACCTGTTATTCATAGGGTTACTGAGTCGTACCTGATTCATTAGTAACTCCCAAAAGCCAAGTAGAACCTGAAGCTGGAGGAAACTAGAACTAATTGTTGAGGCCCAAAGTCTTCAGTCTATCCTACTTGAAATTAAAACTTATCCCAAGAAAAGTCTCGCTGCATTGAACACACTAGTGAGCAAAACCAGATGAGGTGTTATATGACATCAAGGATACCATCCCTGAGAAAGGAAAAAGTCATTCAACGACAGTAAAGAGACCAAAATGGATATGGGGATCTGAAAAAAAGGGGGTAATAGAAGTCACAGATCAATGGTGATTAATTTTATGAAACACTATGTGTATGCACGATCATTGGATATACAATGTGAATGAAGGGATGCATAAAACACACAGTGCATGAATGATACACAATGTAAACAAATTTTGTATGCAAACCAATAGACAATAAAAAAAGAGTGTATTAAAAAGGACTGCAAATCCTGCCCTATAACAGAGAGAAGACAAAATAAAGAAAATATAACGAAAGTAAGAGGGGGCGACAGAAATTTCAAAAGACAGCTCAGGTAAACACAGAAAAGGGTCATAATGAAAAGTGCAAAGAGCAGGAATTAGAAAACCGGAGGAAAGGCAGCTCTTGGCTTTTCTTAAGGTGATGGTACTGAAGAAAAAATTCAAACCTTGAGTTGTAATACTGAGTTAACATTGAGTGGTATTGCACTTTGATTCAGAAAATCTTATTTTTTATTATGTGTCAAATGACAAATGAGGAAGAATGACATTGCATTCATAGTAAAAAAGAACATTTCAAAACTATCGTGAAGTACAGTGCTGTGTATTATAGGACACTATTCATACAAAGAAATTCTGTTAATAAAGCTGTTAATGGAATCTTGAATGATGCAAGAGAAGCATCAAAGAAATAGATAGTTATTTTATGGTTTGAATCCACCAGATGCTCTGCTGGAGAAGGAAGGGCAATCTCCTGCTGTACCACTCAGATCAGATTTGACTGTACACACATACACACAAATGAATTATATCTTTTATTAAAAAAAAAGGAATAGTTCTCCAATATGACAGTGCTCTTGGGGTGGGGTATGCTGCAGCTCTCCCCCCACTTTCATTGCCTCCTCTTACCTCAGAGACACAATGGTGCAAACATTTTGCAATGGGTTGCTAATCTAAAGGTTGGAAGGTGAGCTAGTTCAGCGCAGAAGGAAAACTGGACATCAGCTTCTTTTAAAAGAATACAGTCAAGAATAGCCCTACCTTTTCACAAACAGGGTTGCTTCGAGGCAGGCTCAGCTTGAAGACAGGTCTCAACACCTCTAGATCCAGCTTTCGAATTCTCTGTACTCATGTGATGTAGAGAAAGTCTCAGCTAGTGTCTCTCTCTCTCATCTCCCTTTCTGCCTCTCTCCCTCTCCCTCTTCCCTCTCCCCCCTCCCTCTCCCTCCTTCTTCCTCTCCCTCTTCCCTCTCCCTCTTCCCTCTCCCTCTTCCCTCTCTCCCTCTCCCCTCCTTCTTCCTCTCCCTCTTCCCTCTCTCCCTCTCCCCTCCTTCTTCCTCTCCCTCTTCCCTCTCCCTTTCCTCTCTCCCTCTCCCTCTCTGTCTCCCCCTCCCTCTCGCGTCTTACATTCTTTCCCAATATTCTCACTGTGGCAGGCACCCACTCTTAAGAGACTATATAGATTTTTCTCTGATTACTTCTCGTCTTAGAGTAACATTTGTCCTTGGCCCTCCTTCAGCAATAGCTCTGAACGCTACATGTTTTGTTTTGTTTTTTGTTTTTTTCTGTCCCATACCCTAAATATCAATTTTGTTTTGTTTTCCAGTTCCAAAATTGTGATGTTTTTTAGTATGCACCATATAAGCTAAACCATTTAGAGTAAATAAATATTAACATCTTTAATCTCAATAATTAGATACAATTTATTGTATTTACAGTATCATGTTAACAAATTAAATTTTGTTTTAACACATTTTACTTCACTATTGAGACTTAGTCATGCACATATACCTATTATTTTTAAAATAACCTAATTCACATTTTCATAGTTGATTTTAATTAATGTTTAAAACCTGTTTATTATTCATGAAGCTTATGTACACTATAATAAAGTACCGATGAATTATTGCTGGTAGGACTCTCTGTTCCACAGGATGATACACTAAAGTCATATTCTTAAGAAACATTTTGTTACAAAAAGTCATGAGTATGACACTTCACTTTTTGGTCAGAGTTCATTCAAATTTGCAATTAGGCAAAGATACAAAGTTGCTTAGAAATGTTTCACTTATAATATGAAGCAGAAATAAATTACTATTTAAGGGAAATATAAGGAAGCTGGAAATCATTCCAATGAACACAACAAGAATTCTTTAGAAGGGCTGACTCTTATAAGACTTAAAATGAAAATGTATATAATATCAAGAATTAGCCTACCAAGTGTGTGTCAGACTTTGATGGTTGCATGTTGCTGTGATGTTGAAAGCTATCCTGCTTGCATTCCGAATACCAGCAGAGTCAATCCTGGAGCACTTTAAAGTGCTAAAGAGAAACAATGACCCTTCAAAAACCAAGGTGCACCTGATCTATGCCCTGATGTGTTCAATCACCTCATTTGTATGGGAAAATAAGACAATGGATAAGAAAGATGGTAGAAGATCTAATGCCTTTGAACCAACGACTTGGGAAAGACTATTGGATATGGACTTCTGAAAAACAATTATTTGTACTGGAAGAAATGAGTTCCTTAGAAGCAAGGTGGCCTGACTGGAACACTTTGGACACATTATCACACTCTGGAGAAACCTTCATGCTTAGTAAAGGAGAGAGTCAGTGAAACAAGGGAAGCTTTCAATGGAATTCATTTATGCAATGACAATAAACAAGCAAAGAAGTGATTCTGAAAGATGGCACCGAACTCCGGTATTTTCTTCTGTTATACACAGAATCACTATGAGTTAAAACGAGCAGGCCTGGCACCTAATAACACTTTATAAATGAGAACTTACAATGCTTAAATGGATTAGTTAAAATCTTAAATGACAATATAAATAAGATAAACATTCCCCCTTGATATATTAATATGTCTTTCTTCACCAAACCACATGGCATGCTAGTGGCTAATTTCTCAACTTCTTTTTTTTTTAATTATTTTTGTGTGTATACCATCAAATCAAATCGGACTGGTACAGGAGGAGACTGTCCCTCCTTTTCCAGCAGAACATCCGGTGGATTCGAACCGCACACCCCTGGGATTGCAATGAAGCTTCTTGCCATTAGGCCACCAGAATATCTCAACTTCTAAAAGTGCCTGCTCAGAGTGCATGAAACATAGGTGGAAATGAGGAGACTTTAGTTAGCCAATGGCTTCATTTTATATTTGGGAGCCCTCCCATATTTGAATTGTTGTGCTTTCAAAATTCTGCTTAAGTGAGCTCCTGTTTCTTAAGGGGGAAAAATCACCATGTATTATATCATAATAATCAGTATTATCTCATGATATAAGAATCAAAGTTATAGTATTTATTTAAAACAAGAACAATGAAAAACACATCCAACAACAAAAAAAGTATTCTGTAAATTCCATTCAGACTCATAGTGACCTTCCGTGAAGTTGAGATTCGTAACAAGACTGTTTCTCTTCATCGCTCAGAGCAGCGGTATAATCAGACCACCTGTAATTTTGGTTAACAGTCTATGCAATAGTACACAAGATCTCCTCCAATTTCACTGATATTTATTAAGGAACCTTATATGTTGGTCTGCTTGCTCTGTTTGGACAACTGCCTCCTGGTTCAAGTATAGATTTTGCATAAGCACAATTAAATGTTATAGGATTCCCATTCTTCTCAGAGTCTGCCACAGTTTGTTGCAATCCACACAATCAAACACCTTTGTATACTCAATAAAACATAAGCTATCCCGCTGTTACTCTCTGCTTTCAGCCAAGATCCATCTAAAATTAGCTATAATATCCCTAGTACCACAGCCTCTTCTAAACCCAGGCTGCACACCTGACAGTCCTCTATTTATGTGCTTTTCCAGTCGTTTTGGAGTAGATTGTTGCTTACATGTGATATTAATGGTACTGTTCGATAATCCCCACATTCTGTCAGGTCACATTTCTTTGGAATGGGGACAAACACAGATCTCTTCCAGTCACTTGGCCAGGTGGCTGTCCTCCAGATTTCTTGGCACAATTAGGTGAGCACATCCAGGGCAGCATCTGTTTGTTGAAATATGTCAACTGATATGCTGTCAATTCCTGGAGGCTACTTTTTGCCAATTCTTTCAGAGCAGCTTGAACTTCTTCCTTCATCACCACAGTTCTCTTGTTCGTATGTTTTTTTCATAAAATTATTCTGTGTCAGCCAATTCCTTCTGGTACAGTAAATCTGTCTGACAGGGTCCCATGCCAAGTCATCTCATTTCACAGATATAGTATGTCAATATTTAAAAATCTTTGATTGTGCTTATGTGAAACTGATACCTGGACTAGGCAGTTGTCAGAACAGAGCAAAGAGACACTGCATGGTTCAAAATCAGGAAGGATGTATGCCAGGATAAATTCTGTCTCCATACCTTTTTAATCTATATACAGAACAGATAAAATGGGAGACTGGGTTGTATGAGGAGGAATGTGACATCAGGATTGGAGGTAGACTCATCAACAACCGACAATATGCAGATGACATAACCCTGTTTCCTGAAACTGGAGAGGACCTGAAGCACTTGCTGTAGAAGGCCAAGGACTGCAGCCTTCAATATGGGTTGAAGCTCAACATCAAGGAAACAGAGATTTTCCCCACTGGGCCAATTGGCAGCATCATGACGGATGGTGAAGAGATTGAGGCTGGAACAGCTTTAGTTTGCTTCACTCCACAATCAACAGTCTTGGTACCAACAACCAGGAAATAAAGAGATGAATTGCATTTGGAAAGTCGACTGTCAAGGACCTCTCCAAAGTACTGAAGAGCAATGACATCAGTCTGGAGACTAAGGTGCACCTGATCCAGGCCATCGGCTTTGCAATTGCTTGCTCTGCATCAGAGAGCTGCGCAATAACTATGGATGATAGAAAGAGAATTGATGCCTTTGATCTGCGGGGCTGGAGAGAAGTGTTGAATATACCACGGACTGCTAGGAAAAAGAAAACAGGTTTTTCATAGAGAGGGTGAAACTAGACTACTCCTTGGAGACAAGGATTCTGAGACTTTGTCTGACATAATTTGGACATGTTGCAAGGAGGAACCAATCCTTGGAGAAGGGCATCATGCTTGGAAGGGTAGCGGGACAGAGAAAGAGGGAGACCATCGATGAGATGGAATGACATAATGACTGGGGTTGTGAAGATAGGTGTGTCAGAAGCAATAAAGTTGGCGCAGGATAGAGCAGGTTTGTTGTACAGAGTCACTATGAGTTGCAAGAGACATGACTGCAAATAACAACAACATAAGTTGTTGTTATGTGCTGTCAAGATGAATATAACTAATAGTGACCCTGTGAAGATCAGATCTGAATCCTGTGCTTTTCTGTACCATGATGACAATTTTTGGCATGCTTGAGCCTATTGCCACAACCCTTGTGTCAGTCCACCTCGCTGAGGGTCTTCCTCTCCTTCGATTTTCATCCACCTTTCCAAGTATGATGTCCCTCTCTAAGGAATAACCTCCCATAGCAACATGCCCAGAGTATGTGAGGCCAAGCATCATCATCTTTTCCTAAAAGGAGTATTCTGGCTATGCCTTCCCCAAGACATCTGTTTGTTCATTGGCAGTCTATGGGATTTTCCGCACTCTCAACCAAGACCACAGTTCAAAGGCATTAATTCTTACTCTGTCATCCTTATTCATTGTCTAGCTCTCAAATATATAGCAAGTGACTGAAAAGATCATGGCCTGAATCAGGTGCACCTTAGTCCTAAAACTGACATCATTGCTCCTTAATAATATGGAAATGTCCCTGACTACAGCCTTTCTCAGTGCAATAAATCTCCTGATCTCCTAACTGCTACCAAGTATATTGATTATGGATCCAAGTAAGTTGAAGTTGTTGACAGTCTCAATCTTTTCTCTATTGTGATGTTACCTCTCTATCCAATGACAGAACATTTTTCTTCTCTTGACATTGAGATACAATACATTTAGAAGGCTGAACTATTCAACCTTGTGCAAAAAATGGTTCAAGTCACTGATACAAGTGAGTTTATGTCATCTGAAGAACACGGGTTATTGGTGAGTTTTTAATTCTGATGTCACATTCTTTGCAGAGTCTCGCTTCTCTAATAATTTGTTTGGAATACAGATTAAATAAGTATGGGGAAAGGATACAAGCCTAACACACACCTTTCCTAATTTTAAATCATCCAGCATTCTTTTGCTCTGCTTATACAATAGTCTCTTGGTCTAGGTATAGGTTACACACAAGCACAATTAAGTGTTCTAGGATTCCCACTATTTTCAATGTTAGCCATAATTTATTATGACTCAAATGTTTTTGTATAGTCAGTAAAGCACAAACAGACATCCTACTGATACTCTTTATTTCCTACTAAAATCCATCCAACATCAGTAATCCCTGGTGTCATAGCCTCTTCTAAATCCAGCTTGAAAGTCTGCAAGTTCCCCATGTAAGCACTATTATAGACATTTTAAAATAATCTTCAGCAGTAATTTGCTTGCATTGATATTAAGAATATTGTTCAATAATCTCTGTATTCTGTTGGATCATCTTTCTTGGGAAGGGGAATAAACATAGATTTTTTTTTTCCCAGCCAGTCAGCCAACCACTGTTCTCCAAATTTCCTGGCATAGACTGGTGGTATCTGAGCTCAGTATCATAGCTCAAACCAGGCCAGTTGTTGACTGTGTCACAGACTATCAGTTGCTCATGTGCAAGTTCCAGGCGAAGCTGAGGAAAGTTAAGACAAGTCCATGAGAACCAAAATGTGGTATTATTGAGACTATCCCACCTGAATTTAAAAATAATATTAAAAATGAACTCGAAACATTGAACACCAATTCTTAGAGTTCAGTTGTGGGATACCATTAAGGATATCATCTATAAACAAAGTACAAGGTCACTAAAAAGATAGAGGGGAAAGAAAACAATAAAAAATAGATGCCAGAAGAAACATTGAAAATTGCACTAGAATGTCAAGAAGCCAAAATAAGGAGAAGAGATACAGAAATAAAGAAGCTGAGCAGATTGACAAAAAGCAGTTTGAGAAGACAAACCAAACTACTATAGTGGCATGTGCAGAGACCTGGATTAAAGGAAGAATTAAAGAGAATATAAAGGAAGGAACTCTCAAATCATCTCTCAGGTTGAAAGAACAGGGGGAGGGAGGAATCCCCAAATCATGTTGCAATACTGAAAGATGTTATGGGTAAAATAATGAATGATACAGGAAACATCAAAAGAAGATGGAGGGAATACACAGAGTCACTGAAACAATTGTCGGACAATGGAGCATTTAAGAAAGTACCATAGGATCAAGATCCAATAGTAATGAACCGAAGAAGTTCAAGCTGCACTGAAGACCTTGGCAAAAACCAAATCAATGGGGATGTTTCAAATGACAGATGCAGCCCTAGACCTGCTGATTAATCTACGCCAACCCTCTTAGTTGTTGTTATATTCTTTTGAGTTCATTACAACTTACAAGGACTCTATGAACAATGACTCTAAACCTTGCCCTATCCTGAACAAACTTTACTTTCTCTGACACACCTAACCCCATTGCCACAGTCAGTCACTGTGCCAATCCATTTCATCCAGCGTCTTAGTCCTCTACTCTGACCTTCCAATCTTAGCCAAAATGTGTTGAGATCCACGAGGTCGAATGTGGATCTCATTGTGTTTGCATAGCCAATAAAACACAAATAGATATTCTGATGCTCTCTACTTTCATGCAGGACCCATCTGACATCAACAATGATACATCCACAGCCACTCCCAAGTCCAGCTTCTATTTCTAGTAGTTTTCTGCTAATGTACTATTCTACTTTTCTGGGAAATGTTTGGCAAGATTTTTCTCACATGGGATATGAGCGATATTGTTTGATAATTCCCTCATTCTGTAGAATCACCTTTTCTGGAAATGATATGTTTGAATCTCTTCCTGTCAGTTGGCCAGGTAGTTGTTCTCCAGATTTTCTAGTACAACGTGGTGAGCACATCTGGGGCTGCATCTGTTTTTTTGAAATATTGCAGTTGGTATTTCCATCAATTCCTGGAGTCTTATTTTTTTGCCAAGGTCTTCAGAGTAGCTTAAACTTCCTCCTCCAACATCATTGTTTCTTCATCATATGCTATTTCCTGAAAATCTTCTGTGTCAGCCAGTTCTTTTTGGGATAGTAACTCTGTGTATTCTTTCCAAAGCAGTACTTAAATTTCTGTCTTCTCACAGAAAAGTCAGTACTTTAAAACTGTATTGAATTCTCTTTGCAATGAAGCCATGACAGTTTGTGTGGAGATTACAGTCTTGGACACCTCATGGGTGGTTCTACTCTGTTCTATTGGACTGCTCTGAGGAGCACTCCTCTCAAAAACAATGGGTTTAGTTCGTACATAAATTGTTAAGTGCTTAATCATCAACCAAATATTGATAGTTTTAATCTATCAGCAGTTCCACCAGACAAAAGGACTGATAATCTGTTCTAATTAAGATTTCAGCCTAGGAAAGCCTATGATATTTTTTCTCCTCAGTCATATAAATTCACTATAAATTGGGAACTATTTGACAGCATGTTTCTGTTCTTTGTAGGTCAGGGGCATTAGGGCTACATTTTTTGTGCAGGTAAAACTGATTTTTGCACTTCACCTGTTTAAGTAACTGTAAAGGAGATTGATGCCATGTGTAAATTCAGAACACTTCACCATGAACTCTAGGTTTTGCTTTCTAATACTATATTTTTGTTTCAAAATTTAAAAAAAATTAAAATACACACATTACTAAATTTTAGAAAAAGACAAATATTTTGGTTTTTCTCAGGTGCAACATACTTGATTTTGAGTTATAATGTCTCAATGTGACAAAGATCGTTCCATAGTTTGCTAGGATGTGATTTTATTATATTCTGCAAAGCCAGAGTGTGGGTTTGAAAAACCAGTCTTTCCATTAATAATTGATTAGTTGTTTTATCGCTAGCAACATTTTTGTTGTTGTTGTGTTCCATTGAGTTGGAACTGACCCATGGCTATCCCTCCAGCAAGTTTTCAGAGGAAATTAATCCCTCAGGAGACTGCCGATCCGTCTCCTGTGGAACAGCTGGTGGATTCAAACATGTGCCTTTGGGATTAGAGCACAGTTTCCTAGCTCTGGGCCACCAGGGCTCCAGAAAGAAATCCGATTATTCTTAAAATCATAATAACTCATTACATAAAGATAGTACAATCACATAAAAATTCAAATCATTATAACAAGGATCACTATGATTTGGAATTGATACAACAGCAGTGAGTTTTTAATGTAAATTATAATTTTATAACATACTCATAGACAATTATGTGAAACATGTACCTTATGTTTTCTTTAATGTTATTACTGTGGTTGATTAGGTGCAAAGTTGGCACTATTTTATGACAGAGTTAATATACTGTGCAGATAGAACTTTATTTTAACATAAAATATTATGAGGGTGTTAAAAAACACATACATACAAACTAGACGTTAAAATGTTTTTGTATTTCTAAATTCCTCTTAACCATAAGAGATCTCGGGTTGCGGGGGTTTGGGCTGCTGACCCAAAGACCCTAGCTGCCTCTCAAAAAGGCTTCATTTTTCTGACAGTTCAAATTCACCACTGGATCTAAGAGTCACATAAACCATTTCTTCTGTTGGAAAACTCAGCAAAGGGACAGATGTAAGTTGGTTCTAACTCAAAGGCCATGGCTTACTTAAAATAAGATAATTTTGAATATATGTTCCCATAGTAACTCTTATCTTTTAAAGTATAAGACTTTAGAGATTTTGATTGCTTCTCTGATTTTACTCTTTAGAGATAAGCATACTAAAAGAAGAGATTAAATTTGGAAATAAATATTAGATAACTGAAATGAAAGTAATTGTGGAAACAGCAATCAGAAAACTTAATAATGTATATTTGTTTTTTTCCTGATGAACTACATAAGCTTCACACTAATTGTTTCAATTCAGTGTTTATTAACATCTGTTTATATACATGATAATGTATAAAGGTTAATTATATGCAATATGCTTACACATCCATGGACTTTCTTCTACATTTATGAAAACAGAGACTATTTTCCTTATCTCCGTGTATCCTTCTTAGTCCTTCCTAGTCAGTCCTCACACCTTACAGCCTACACTGCTCAAATTATTTTTGTCATAAATTTACTTGTTCCAGAGTTGTCTGAGTTATATATTATTCATTTTTTGTGCCATAATTCTCCCTATCGACAACATATCCTTAAGAAAGATCTATGGATTTCTTTTATGAATCAGTATTATATTTCTTGATATAATTGAGAAATATTCTATCAATAATGGACTATAACTTACATTTACAGTCACAAATTAGGAGTGGGTGCATTATTATTCACTTAGGATCTGTTTGGAAGTAAACAAGTATATGTATATGAGTTTAGCTACTATGAGTGTGTAAGAATAAATCTACATAAAAATGTTTGCATTTTTCCTGATAAATATCTTAGTAAAATTATTAAATCATAAGACAGTATATCTTAACTTGAAAAGAAACAGTAAAATGCTTCCTCAAAGGTTTTGAATATTTATACTCTTATAAATGCCAAGAGAACAAACAAATCTCTCCTGGAGAGAGTAAAAACAAATTGCTTCTTGGAGGCAAGGATTTTGAAGCTCTGTCTCACATATGAGGACAGGTTGCCAGGAGGGACCAGTCCTTGAAGAAGGAAATTATGCTTGGAAGGGTCTAGGGACAGCACAAGAAAGGAAGACCCTGGAGGAGATGGATTGACACAGTAACTAGGGTGATGGGGACAGGTGTGTCAGAGAAAGTGAGATTGGTTTAGTCTAAGGCAGGGTTCAGAGCTATTCTTAGCGTTGCTATGAGACTCACTGGACTCAATAGTACATAACAACAATATGCATAATGTATGAATATACATTTGCTTTCACAGTCGAATTTGTGTGGTTTAAATTTTAGACATCTAATACATGTGTATCCATAATCTTTTCAGGTTGGAAATCACTTTTCCATAATTTCTAATAATAAACATTTCCTTTATTTACTTGCTATCCATATATGTTAATTTCCCCCATCTTTTATTTATTTTTCTTTTACTAGTTATAATACTAAAAAGAACAAATAACTAAACTAAGGAAATAAGTCCTTCGTCAGGAATATGAGTTGGGGAGACATTCTCCTATTATTTTTCCTTGCTATATTTATGTATTTTTAACAATGTTTAAAAAAGTTTTTACATTTTCAATCCGTATGCAGAACAGATCATTCAGAAGTAGGGCTTTATGAGGAGGAGTGTGGTATCAAGATTGGAGAAAGACTCATTAACAACCTACGAAATGCAGATGATACAACCTTACATGCTGAAACTAAAAAAGACCTGAAGCACTTGCCACAGAAGGTCAAGGATGGTAGTCTCCTATATAGATTGAATCTCAACATCAAGAATACAAAGGTTCTTCCTACTGGGCCAATTGGCAGAACTATGATATCTGGAAGAAGAAATTGTTGTTAGCAGTTATAGCTTGGTCGGATCTACAATCAACACTTTTAACACTGGCAGTCAAGAAATTAAAAGAAAAATTGCATTGGGGAAAATCTGCTGTGATGAACCTCTCCAGAGCACTGAAGAGCAACAATGGAAGTCTGGAGACAAAAATGGGCCTAATCCAGACTATGGTCTTCTCAACTACTTGTTATGCTTCAGAGAATTGGACAATGGCTAAGGATGACAGAAGAAGAATAGATGCCTTTGGGTTGTGGTGCTGGAAAAGAGTCTTGAACATATCATTGACTGACAAGAAAACAAATTGATCTGTCTTGGAGAGTGTGAAACCAAGTCTCTCCTTGGATGCTAGGCTTTTGAAGCTCTGCCTCACACACTTTGGGCGCATGACCAGGAGGGACTGATCCTTGGAGAAGGACATCATGCTTAGAAGGGTGGAGAGACAGTGCAGGAGAGAAAGACTCTAGATGAGATGGATTGGGGCAGTGGGACTGGTGTGTCAGAATTAGCGAGACTGGCTCAGAATAGGGAAGGGTTCATCAGAGCTGCTGTACACAGGGTCGCTATACATGGCAGGCAACTCAACAGTACATAACAACAACATTCTATATTGGTTGTTCTTTATTTAAGCCTCTTGTTTAAAGTTAATAGACGTCAGGGAGGGCCTTTATATTTAAAAGTCTGTTATTATTATTTTGGAGGAACATTCTTCTAAGCGGTAAAGCACTCTTCTGTCAATATGCTGTACTGAGGTAACCTGGGGTTGCTATGATGCTGAATCTTGTGACATTGAGGTGTCAAATGCCATTATGATTGCCCATGGTGGACAGTGTTTGGTGGAGCTCCCAGTTTAAGACAGGTTTGGACGCAGGAGTGACATCCACTTCCGAAACCACATGCAGCTGGAATCTCTGTGCACTTTGATAAATGTTGATAGTTATAGAAAGGCTTCAGACCTTTTCTTCACAGGTTCACTATGAATCATGCTCGACTTGACGACAATCAACAGTAACAACAACAATGTGTCAGTAGTTTGTGATGAATAGGACATTTAGTGTATTATCTCGGAAATTCTTGTTTATTATTGGGTTAGAAAACATTTCCGTATGACTTCCTCTGAAATAGTTATCCAACAATAAGAAAAACAAACAAATCCACCCAACTGTTTACAAATTGATTTCAACTCTTTGGACACATTAGAACTGGTCCCTTAGGTCCCAAGGTGATAAATCTTTTATGTTTTTTATTGTTGAGAATTGGCATAACAGAACGTACACCAACTTGACTATGCTTTTTGGCATGGACTATTCAATGACACTGATGCTTCTTCAGGTTGTGCAAGCATTCTCACCCTCCTCTCCTGAGCTGTGTACTTCCCACTGGACTTCCCCCTGGAGCACAAGTTCATTCTCCCTAACGTTCCTATCTCATCTTTGTTTTGTTTTTGTTTGTTTTTTAACATTTTTTCTTTTATTTGTGATTTTGACAAAAGTTCACAAAAAAGTTATATTTTCATTCATTCACTGTTGCACATTTTTACCATTCTCCCTACTCCTTCCTGTAGTTAACTTTTTTTGTTTTTGGTTTTTTTTAAACTGTATCTTTTTACTTATGTCAGTCAGTAAAGGACAAATATTGTATAGGACCACTGTTATAAAGCAGGTCTGATAAGGGAGTTGTGAGGAGAATAAGAGTGGATAGATAATGAATATTGCACTGGAACAGGTGAAGAAAAAGTGTGTGAAAAGAATATATGATTAGCTATCATATGTAAAATGCAGTCCAGAATAAGAGGTAGGTTTAAAAGAGAACTGGGGGGATGGGGGAAGAAGGTAATTGCACAAGGTGACAAATCTTTATGGAAACTGACAGCTAAATCTTTCACCGACAGCATAGTGAGTTTGAAGTGTCAATATTTCAGTTAACAGCTTAGAATTTTCACCAAAGTATAGCTCAGCTTTGATTTATCTCTCACTGATATTTGAGAATGATGAAAGAGAGTGTTGCAGGTCTATTCCAAAATGAAGGTCCTTTAGACATAAGCAAATTTATCCAGAAAGAAATTAGCTTTCAAAGGAAGAAGTGACAGGCCCAAAGGCAATGAAGAGCAGACCTCCCAGAGAATTTTAGAGGCTCCTTATACCAGTTAGGGCAGCTCTGGTGACCTAGTCATGCTGTTACCATGACTACTGTGGACCCTAGAGTCAGAATCGACCCATAGCTGATCCTCCGCAGGACTTTCAGAAACAGTCACACGGGAGGAGGGTGCCCGTCTTTGGAATTGCAGTGCAGCTTCTTGCCACTAGGCCACCAGAGCTCCCTAACAAAGTCATAGTGAATTGCAATGTCCACATCTGACAGTTTCAATACCCTGGGGAGAAATCACCCAGGTGCTTAGAAACTCAATGTAAGGTCAGCAAAGCATGCATGTGTATGTGTGCGTAAGATAGAAAGAGAGACTTTTATGTCATTACTTCAATTGTTACACTGTCAGGGCAAATCCTGAACTCATGGTAACACAAGCCAACTAAAAAAAAAAAATATATATATATACACACACACACATATGTATATACATATATATACATACACACATATATATACCTATATACATATACACACATATATGCATATACATATATACCTATATATACATATATTATATATACATTATTATATATACATATATACACATATATACACATATATATACATATATATATACATATATATACATATATATCTCTCTGAACCCTGCCCCATGCTGAGCCAATCTCATCCTCTCCAACAGACCTAAACCCATTTCTCCATCACTGAGTCAATCTATCTTATCCAAGCCTTCCTGCATTGTCCAGCGCCCTCCAAGCATTATGTTCTTCTCAAAGGACTGGAGATATATCTATATCTAATCATCTATATCAATATCTATATCTGTATCTGTATCTAGATCTATAATCAATCATCTATTTCTAATCATCTATATCTATATCCATATATAATTACATATTATAGTATTAAATATGTATTATATAATTAATATATTATATATAATTTTCAAGGTTGTAACTATTATAAATATATTGTATTAACATTATAAAATGGAAAGAAAGTATTAATTTTGGGGGAAAGTCTATTATGATTATTATAGAAAAAGTACCAAATCCACAGTTTTACATGAGAAGTAACACTTAAAAATATTCCAGTCTTTACTCAAATTTTAAAAAAAGTAAAAACTAATCTATTCAATGAATATGATTCTTATTTTGATTCTGTTAGGCCCGATTTAGTTTCTCTGAGGAATTCTTGGTCATTATAATTATCGATGTCTCATGTATATTTGATACACATTATACATTCATGTTTTAGTTACCTAAACACTGTTGTTGTTGTTGTATCCCCTCAAGTCAGAACTGACTCGTAGCTGACCCTCCAGCGGGTTTTCAGAGGCAGTAAGTCCCACAGGAGGAGACTGTCATCCTTCTGTGGAGCAGCTGGTGCTTTCAGATCTCATGCCTTTGAGACTGTAGCACAGCCTCTTACCACTAGGCCACCAGAGCTCCTCTTTAGACCACTGAAATGGAATGAAATATATTTTCCAAACACATTATTCTTGATATGTTTATTTTTTTAAAGAGATTGATAGCTGTTCATGATGTTATGTTTTGAGAATTTGCTAATTTTTTTACCTTCTACAGAGTATGGCTTAATTTTTTCAATATTGTCAAAAATTGGAAACAATTTCCTGCTCTGTTTAGAATACTGGCATTTTAGTTTCTTTCCACCCTCATTGTTCTGATAAAACTGAGGAGTAATATTAAATAAAATATTAGAATGTGAACATTCTTACCTTGTTACAATATTAGAAAACTATCTTCAATATGAAAGACAGGCTGTTAAATTTGAATAGATAATATTGTGCTTCGATTGTTGTTGTTGTTGTTGTTCTGTGCCGTCGAGTTGTTTGCGACTCATAGCGACCCTATGCACAACAGCCCTAAACCCTGCTCTATACTGCCAACCACACTGCCTCTGACACACCCATCCTGATTACCCCAGTCACCGAATCAATCCATCTCATAGAGGGTCTTCCCCTCCTACGCTTTTGCTCCACCCTCCCAAGCATGATGTCCCTCTCCAAGGACCTGTCCCTCCTGGCAACATGTCCAAAGTATGTCAGACGAATCCCCAGAATCCTTGCCTCCAAGGAGTAGCTTGGTTTAATCCTCTCCA
>NW_006399754.1:25356222-25358337 GCF_000299155.1 Elephantulus edwardii
ATAGGTTTTGCATTAGCACAATTAAATGTTCTGGGATTCCCATTCTTCTCAGAGTCAGGCACAGTTTGTTATGATCCACACAGTCAAATGCCTTTGCATAATCAATGAAACACAGATAGATAATTAAATTAGTTCAAATTATGAAATAGTCAATGCAAAATGCCTTAGCTTTCAAAAATTTTAGCACCAGCGCCATAAAAAAGAGCTTTTTGCAAGTAAGAAAACACAACAGACATAAAATAAAAATGCATAAATTTTGTGAAACATCAAAAGATACTGTATCTTCACCGCATACATATCCTTTAGAACTAAAAATTGGGCTGATACAATGCACCTGAGGGGAGCAGGTTAGAGTCTTAGTTTCAAGCTCCTGTCAAGTCTTGCTTTTTGGTTCTTTCTAGTGGAATCTGACCCATAAACAACATTATAAATAGAACAAAACTCGGAGAAGTCCTGCTCCGTCTTCACAGTTGCTGCTAAACTTGATTCCTTTAGGGTGTCAGCTGTGTCAATTCAACTCGTTATAGCCGCCTATGTTTTTGCAGAAATGAAGCCTGAAAATTTTCCCCAAGAACTCGTCCTTCCTGATAAGATGTCCAAAGTTTGTCAGATCATAAAAAGAGCAATGACCTTTCCCCGCTCCACACAGGCAACTATCCCATCAACAACATCCACAACACAAAAGCAATTCCGGTGAGATTATGTCCCTCACACTCCCTCACCTCGTTCTACTCATTTCAACACCACTCTTACCACTGTCCTTGGTGCAAAATCCATTGCAACAGCAACACAGAACCAGACTCACAATTAAGAGGTTTGTTAGGGAAATGAACACACTGTAATCCTGGTTAACAGCAGGATACAATCCCTCAGCCCTGAGAATTTTTCAAGCATGGTAGCAAGCCCTTTTGACCTGGGTCAGTGTTACAAAGTTCCCTTAGACCTACCAGTTACTGTGTCTTCCTTCCCTCAATCCTCCAGCAACTTTGGATTGAACGTCTCTGTTGTCGGTGATGTGAGGCAGAAGTAGGAAGTCAGCTTTTAACAGCAAAGGAATCTTTCTTCAATCCTCCAACAAGCCTGGGCGGAGACCTCTGTTTCCACAGGCTAGTGGTTCTAGGCAAGCTCTCTCTCATGTCTGGTCTCTGGTTCTGTGATGGGACGGCTGCTGCTGTCCCATAAGCCTGGCTGTCACGAGAATGGCTCCTGTCAGAGGACGTGTGCTGCTTTCTGTGCTGCTTCATTGCTGGTGGTGTAATTCTCAAAAGCTGCCAATCTGCTCAATTTAGTGGCAAGACTAGAAAATTCCATTTGGGTAGGATAACAAACCCTATGGGGAAAAGTGGTTCACACAGCTGTTGATGCTGTAGGTGGGCCACCTGCCTGCGGGGCACCTGGATCAGGTTAATGTGCTTGCAGGCAAAGCAGAATCAAGGCAGCAAGTTAAACAATGGTCTAGGAAAGCCATTTAAAGCAACAGAAAGCCATAGCAACAGAATCATTACCCTGCAGTGATGAAGTCTTGCAATATTAGCTTCTGAGGAACAGTCTAGTTTTCTCTTTAACACAGAGTTGTTCATTTTCTCGAATGTCATGTTGTAAGAATCTAATATTTTTTGCTAGCATCGTTATTCTAAAACATCAATCCTTCTTTAATTTTGGGGGGGTTATGAACTTTGTGATTTTCTTTTTTAATATATACATTAATTTATTGATTTTCATATAATAATGGCTTTACAGTCTGTTTAATTCATATACATTTTGTTTTATACAGTCATTCATATATATTATGTTTTACTTTTTCTTCTTTAATTTATATTCATTGTTCAACGTCTGCCTATTCTCCTTTGCGTAAGAGACAATAAAAATATAATGAAAATAAAGAAAAGGCTTGTGATTCATTGCATGCTGCTATGATATATCTTAGATCTCAAAAGGGGAGGGGATATTCTTCCATACAGATTGACCACAGGATTAACAGGCACTCTAAACTCAGATCGAATCAAGGGAGGTCAATCTGCTTATCCTCACCTTTTTTCATGTAGATAAATGTGATCTAACTATAAACATTGTGACTTTGTTCTTTTTTACCTATTGTTAGGTGTATTGAGTCTA
>NW_006399754.1:25361053-25380497 GCF_000299155.1 Elephantulus edwardii
GCCTTTGATAAAATCCAACACCCTTTCATGATTAAAGCACTCAATAATATAGGATTAGAGGGGAATTTTTTCAACATAGTAAAAAGTATCTATTAAAACCCAAGAGCCAACATTGTTCTTAATGGAGAGAGGTTAAAGGCATTCCCTTTAAGAACAGGAAAAACAGATTTAAACCATGTCATAACTTTTGCCCACCTCATTCTCTCTGACACAGTTGAATTGATTGTTGCAGTCACGGTGTTAAGCATCATATTGGGGGCTTTCCTCTCTTTCTGTTTAATTGACCCTCCACCTTTCCAAGCATGGTGTCCCTCTCTAAGGAATATTCCCTTCTAGTGTAATAAATAAACGTTAGACTGGCCAGTGTTCAGAGTAGGGGAACAAAAGATGGGATAATAAGTTACCAGCTGACCCAAAAAAAGCAAATGGTTCACTGACATGACAAATCACAAGGCCCCAGGAAAGCATCCACAGACAGGATGACAGAGGAAGGGAGGAAAATAGGGTTGTAATAGAAGAGTTAAGATTTAAAAAACCTGTGGGAAAGAATGTGCATCCTGTAGTACTCAGATAATGAAGAATTGGGGGCATGGGGGGCAGGGGGGACTTGCAAGTTTGGAGATAAAAATCCTTGGCAGACTATAGAAAGCATGCCAGCATGCTTCTTCTTTTGGGCTTGGCTGTCAATTTTGCAAAATTGTTTCATAAAGCCTCATTCTAGCTAAACTGAGTTTGGGTTGGATTTCTTGAGTACTAGTGAGGCCAAGTTGAAGCAGGACTTAGGCAAGGCTGTGGCACCAGAGATGTCATTGCTGGTGCCAAGTGGATCCTGGTTGAAAGTGAGGAATACCAGAAGAAGGTCTGTCTGTTCTTTATTGACTATGAAAAAGCATTAGACTGTATGGATCACGCAAGACAGATTGTAGTTGACAATGAGAAGAATGGGAATCCCAGGGCACTTGATGGTTCTCATATGGAACCTATTCCTGGAGCAGGAGGTTGTTGTGCAAACAGAGCAGGGGAGCCCTGCATGGTATGGAATTGGAAAGGGAGTGTGCCAGGGTGTCTTCTCTCTCCATACCTATTCAATCTGTTTGCTGAGCAAATTATCTGAGAAGCTGAACTCTATAAAGAGTGTAGCATCAGGATTGGAGGAAGACTCACCAATAATGAGCATTACACAGATGGCACAACCCTGCTTGCTGAAAGTGAGGAGGAATTGAAGCTCTTGTTGCAGAAGATTAAGAAGGGCAGTCTTCAGTGTGGATTTCATCTCAATATCAGGAGAACAAAGATTCTTACCACTGGACCGACAAGCAGTGTCATGATGGGTGGAGAAGTGATTGAAACTGTCAACAGCTTCATCTTGCTTGGATCCACAATTAATATCCTTTGTATCAGCAGTCAGGAAATAAGGAGATGCACTGCACTGGGAAAATCTGCAGTTAAATTATTGAGGAGTAGTAATGTCAGTTTGAAGACTAAAGTATGTCTGAGTCAGGCTGCAGTCTTTCCGGTTACTAACTATGCGTCCGAGAGTTGTATAATGAATAAGGATGACAGAAAAAAGAATTGACACCTTTGAGCTCTGGTGTTGGAGAAGAGCACTGAACATGGCATGGATGTTCATGAAGAGATATGCGTTGGAGATAATGCAGACGGAGTTCTCTTTAGAGGCAAGAATGATGAGGCTTCACTCACATACTTTGGTTTTAATGGTAGGAGGTGATATTCTTGGGAGAAGGACATGATTCTGGGAAGGATGGAGGGTCAGTTGAAGAATAAGAAGACCCTCAACCAGGTGGATAGATCCGGTGACTGATGGAATGAGCTCTTGTGAGTCAGAAATTGTGAGGAAGGCACAGGATAGAACAGGGTTTAGGTCTTCTGTTCATTTTTGTTGTTGTTATATGCCATCAAGTCCCCCGCTAAAAAAACCTACATTTTTTCTGCTTTCAGAGAAATTCCATCTGATATCAGCAACATTATCCTTCTTTCCATAGATTCCTCTGAATCTAGTTTGCATTTCTAGAAGTCCCCAGTTTTAAATTATCTTTGGGAAAATTTTACTTACGTGTGGTATTATTGAAGATTGGACAATGTTTCTTCTGCTACACATATGGTTACTATGATTCCCAGCTTACTTAATGACATTTAAGAAGAACCAGAGAAATAAACATGGATGTGCACATATCTGTTTAAGTCATAGCTCTAGTCTGTTTAGGGTATATTACCAGTAGTTGAATTGCTGGGCCAAATAATGCTATTTTTATTTCCAACTTTTTGGAAAGCACCAGACCACCTTCCGTAGTGGTTATACCATTTTACATTCCCACAGCTGTGAGTACGAGTCCTAGTCTCTCTACAATCTCACCAGGTACTTTTCTGCCCTTTTGAACTTTGCGGTTTTTGCTGGTGTGAGCAGATGTCTCATACTTGTTTTTATTTACATCTCTCTGATAGTTAGGGATTTTGACTTTTTTTTTTCATATGCTTGCTTGTTATCTAAATGCCTTATTTGGTCAAGTGTCTTTTCATATCCTGTTACCATTTTGTGATTAAGTTGTTTACCCTTATTGAGATGCTGTAAGTACCCTATTAATCTTAGATATAACTCCTTTATCAGATATGTCATTGCCAAATTTTTTTTACCAGTCTTTTGTTTCCTTTTTACCCTATTGGAGCAGAATTTTTGTGTCATAGAGATCTGATTCTTAGAAGGTGTCATTGATCTACTTTATTCTCTTATGGTTGTGTTTCATTATGCTTGCAAATCTGTTCAAACTGTGGGTTAAGGATTCTAGAATTGTTCCTAGCTTTTCTCTGATGAATTTTATGTTTTACTCCTAGGTCCCTGATCTACTTTGAGTTGGTTTTTGTATATTGTGTGACATGTGGGTCTTGCTTAAGCATTTTTATGGCTGTGTTATTCACCATAGTGAAGAGATAGAAGCCACACAATTGTACATCAACAAACAAATGGATAGAAAAACTATAATACAATCATACAATGGAATATTATGCTGTCTTGAAAACAGTGAACTTGTAAAACATTATACAACATATGTGAACCCAGAAGTCATTATGCTGAGTGTAACAGCTCAGTCACAAAAGGACAAATACTGCATAACACTGTTGCTCTAAAATAGGACTGACATGGCGGGGTGGTCAGGAGGAGAGAAGGAAAAGAGTGGCTAGATACTGAACACTGAATGGAACAGATTAGCGAAGAACTGTCCCAAAGGAATATATAATTAGGCATTATATGTGTGACAACCACATGGAGCAAGAAGTGGATTGTAAAATAAACTAGGGATTTGGGGGAAAGGAGTCAGGGAAGAAAACTTGCAACACTAAATGAATAAAAAAAATCTGGAATGCAAATTGTTGATATAAATCAAAGCTAACATAACTTCACCCAAAAATAATAAAACAACAAATATCTGAACAATAATAAAAATTCTCTAGCTGAATTATGTGAAGCCTACAGTTAAAATTATTGGTTTGATGATGATGGAGTTGTAATTGGGTGAACAGCTGAAATAATAAAATTATCACATAATATTAAAAAAAAAGTTTTGGTTGAGGCTTGGGTGTTGTGGGCTGTTGTTCACAATTGGGTGTGAGCTGATTGGATTTAGCCTCATATTTTTAAAAGGCATTTGGGCCTTCAGGTCTGGTTTTAATTGTTTTTGGTCAAATATTCTTCTAAGTGGTATAGCACTGGTTTATCAATTTTCTGTACAGAGGTAACTCGGTGGTGGTTGTGATGGTAAATACTATGACGCTGATATGTCGAATGTAATAATAATTACCCATGGTGGACGGTGTTTGGTGGAGCTTCCCGATTAAAACAAGCTTGAAAGCAGGAGAGGCATCCATTCCAAAATAGCTTGCCTCTGAAAAAATCTATGAATTTAGAAAAATGATGAAAGTTACTCATGTTCAAGACTTTTGTAGGGTCACTATGAATCATCTAAAGTTCAACAGCACTTAACAACAACAACCACAAGCCACTGATTTTATTTATAATATTAGCAAGCTATCCAATCTCTTTAGTGGGCCACAAAGACCTCATATTTGCATAATGGTATCTAATAATCTAATTAGAATAAGAAGGACAATGACTAAAAAAAAATCCATAATAAGTAATGAACTTTACCACAATAGAGGAATGTTCTTAATACAGCTTACAATTTATCCTGTGACAATTCTTCAAAAATAATGGCCCATCAGACCAATTATTAAATTGAATTCATTTCTTTGTTTTTCTACTTGATAGAAAATTAAAAGTAATTTAGTTTGCAAATTTGCTTACAAAGAAGAATAACTAGAAACAAACTAGTGAAAAATTAAAATTGACCTCAGTTACTAATTTCAATTATAAAATAATTTAATTATGGCATAATGATAGCAGAATAATGGTCTCCATTTGAACTAAATTGAAAAACACACTGATTTTGTTAAATCATAGACCTGAGTGGAATTAAGGATTATAATTCTACATCAATATTTTTTCCAATGATTTTCTAAATTTATTTAATATAAACTTTGTATTTTATACTCGTTTGCTTACAAAGTTTGTATACAGTGTTACTTATACTGGATCATTCCCATTTCCTTTCCCCACCCCTCCCTCTACCCATCAAATTGTGCAATCCTACGATTTTGCCTCCCACCCATTTTCACTTCTGTGCTCCCCCTCTTAGATCCTCATAACGTTTTACTAGTTATCTAACTCTACAATAATGGTGTTATACAGTATTTATCCTTATGGAACTGAGATAGATCACTTAGCATAATGCTTTCTAGTCCTTCCCAATTTAGGCAGTCATTTAAAAAATCATTGTTCTTGTGTGCTATGTACTAACCCTCTTGTGAATAAATCATAAAATCTCAATCCATTTGATTGTTGTTTGGACATTTGGGCTGTTTCTATTTTCGTACAATGGTGAATTACACTGCTATGAACATTGGTGTATAAATCTCTGTTTGTACTTCAATTCTTATTTTCCCAGGATATATTTCAAGCTGTAGAATAGCTGAATCATATGGAATTTCTATGTTCAGCTTGCTGAGGAAATACCAAACCGTCTTCCAGAGTGATTGTATCATTGTACAATCCCACCAACAATGTATAAGAGTTTCTATCTCACCACATTCTCTCCAGCATTTATTACTTGCTGTCCTATTAAACTTTGCCACTGCTACTGGAATGAGATGCTATCTCATTGTGGTTTTGACTTTCATCTCTCTTAGCATTAGTGATTTTGAGCATTTCCTCATGTGTCTATTGACCATCTGAATATCTTCCTCTGTGAAAATTCTTTTCACGTCTTTTGCCCATTTTGTAATTGGGTTATCAGTCTTTTTCTTGTGGAGGCCCTGTAAGATTCTGTAAACTTTTAATATGAAACCTTTGTCTGAAATGGTATTGCCAACTGTTTCCGCCCCACCCCAATCAGTATGTTGGTTTTGTTGTAGTGTGTCTTTTTTTCCTCTTCTCTTTGTTGTAAAAAGGTTTTGATGTGCACAAAGATTTCATCTTTAAAATATCCCATTCATCAATTTTATACTTTCCAGATTGTGCATTTCTGCCTGTATTGGGAATATCTTTAAATCATAGACTAATCCATCTAACCTTTATCTCAGTTTGTCTCTGATGAACTTTATGGTATGGGGTTTTACTCCCAGATCTCTGATCCACCTTGAGTTGATTTTTGTGGATGGGGTGAAATGTGCATCTTGTTTTAGCTTTCTGCAGGTCGCAGTCCACTTTTGCCAGCACCATTTGTTAAAGAGGTCATATCCTCATTTGATAGATTTAATTTCCTTGTCAAATATCGGCTGACTATAGATGTTGTTGTTGTTATGTGCCGTCGAGTCGCCTGCGACTCATAGCGACCCTATGTACAACAGCCCTAAACTCCGCTCTGTCCTGTGCCAATCGCACTGTCTCTGACACTCCCATCCCAATTATCCCAGTCACTGAATCAATCCACCTCATAGAGGGCCTTCCTCTCCTGCGCCGTCCCTCCACCCTCCCAAGCATGATGTCCCTCTCCAAGGACCGGTCTCTCCTCACTACATGTCCGAAGTAAGTTAGACAGAGCCTCAGAATCCTTGCCTCCAAGGAGCCACCCGGTTTAACCCTCTCCAGGACAAATCTATTTGTTTTCCTAGCAGTCCATGGTATTCTCAGTACTCTTCTCCAGCACCACAGTTCAAAGGCATCAGTTCTCCTTCTAGCCTCCTTGGTCATTGTCCAACTCTCTGATGCATAACAGGTGATTGCGAAGACTATGGCCTGTATCAGACACACCTTAGTCTCCAGAGAGACACCACTGCTCTTCAGCACTTTGGAGAGGTCCCTAACAGCAGACTTTCCCATGGCAATGCGCCTTTTAATTTCCTGGCTGCTGGTGCCAAGACTTGTACATAGGCTTTTCAGAGGCCTGCTATTTCAGAAGTGGGTGGCCAATCCTTCTTCCTAGTCTGTCTCAATGTGAATGTTCAGATTAAGAGAAGTATTAGACAGACCAGCAAGTTAGAGGTATATCCCTTCTTGCGGAGTTAACTTTAGTTAGCTGAGTACATTTCTAAGTTCTCAATTCTGTTCCATCAGTCTTTGTGTCTGTCATCTTACCAGTACCATGCTGTTTTGGATACTATCACTGTGTAGTAGCTTTTGAGGTCAAAGAGGGCTATGCCGTCCACTTAATTTTTATTTTTCAGAAATGTTTTGTTTATTTGGAGTCTCTTTCCTCTCCAAATAAACTTAACAATTTCTCTGCTAATCCCCTTTGAAAAAATGAATTTGGTATCTGTATCAAAATTGCATTGATCATGTAGATTGCTTTTGGTAGGATTATCATTTTCACATTATTGAGTCTTTCTATCCATGAACAGGGCACTTAGTTCCATTTCTTTAGGTCTTTTATTGTATCTTAGAGAAATGTGCTGTAGTTTTATTTATATAGATCTTTTGTATCTCCATTTAGGTTCACTCCCAATTATCTCAATTTGTGATTTGACTATTGTAAATTGTATTCCTTTCTTGATTTCCTTATCTGAGTTCTCTTTGTTACTATAAAGGAGTCCCACTGAGTTTTGGATATTGATCTTATATCCTACAACTCTACTAAGCTATAGACTCAGACAATTTTGAAATCCTGGAGGAAATGGACAAATTCCTTGACATTCATGTCCCACCCAGAATGACCCCAAATAGATGTAGAACACTTGAACACACCCATCATAAAAGAAAAAATTGAATAGGTCATAAAAAGGCTTCCCCAAAAGAAAAGTCCTGGACCAGACAGCTGCATGGCTGAATGCTACCAAGAATGCTTCTAAATCTGTCATAGTATGTTACTGTTATGTTCTATTGAGTTGCCTGCAAACTATAGCTACCCTATTTTATATACATATATTGGAGGCAGGAGTGGTATCCACTTTCAAAATAACATGTCCCAGGAAATTCTATGAACTTTGATAAATGTTGATGAGTGTAGAGGAGCTTCAGGCCTTTTGTTCATGGAGTATTTATATACATTCCATTTATATACATTTCAATTCTATACATTTCATGTCTATATTTATCATGTGTATATATTTCATTTTTATATATTTATATTTATTTATATGATAGATAGATAGATGTAATTGTTAATGAGCTGTGGGGAGCTATCAAGAATATCATCCATGAAGAATGCAAAAGGTCATTCTGAAGAAGGAGGAAGAAGGAAAAACCAAAACTGATGTCAGAATGGATTCCGAATATTGCACTAGAGTGCTAAGAAGCCAAAGAAAAGCATATCAAGAAGGAGCTGAATAGAAGATTTCAAAGGACAGCTCGGGAAGACAACACAAAATATTGTAATGAAATGTGTGAGCAGCTGGATTCGGAAAATCAAAAGGACCAAACCTACTGGATATTTTTTAAGCTTAAGGAACTAAAGAACAAATTTAAGTCAAGAGTTACAATACTTAAGAATGCTATGGGCAGACTATTGAATGACCAGAAAGCATTAAAAGAAGATGAAAGGAGTATACAGAATCCCTATGCCAAATTTAATTGACTGACACAGAAGAATTTCAAGAAACAATATATGATCAAGAAGCAATGGTGATGTAGGAGGAAGTGCAGGCTGCTCTGAAGGACTTGGGGAAAAATAAAGCTCCAAGAATTTATGGAACACTAACTGACATATTTCAACAAACAGATGCTGCCCTGCTCTGCTTACCAGGTTGTGACAAGAAATCTTGAGGACAACTACCTGGCCAACTGAGTGCAAGAGATCTATACTGATTCCCATTAAAAAAAAAAAAAATTGGTACCTGACAAAGTGTGGAAATTATTGAATAATATCACGTATATCACATGTTAGCAAAATCCTGCTGATGTTATCCAGAAATAACCAGAACAATATCTTGACAGAGACCTACCAGAAATGCAAGCTGGTTTTAGAAGAGGTTGTGGCACTAGAGAAATTATCACCAATGTCAGATGGATCTTTGCAGAAAGCAAAGAGTACCAGCGGAATGTGTACCTGAGTTTCACTGACTATGCAAAGGCATTTGACTGTGTGGATTACAACAAATTGTGGCTAATCTTGAAGAGACTGGGAATCCCAGAACACTTGATTGTGCTTATGCAAAACCTATACTTGACCAGGAAGTAGTCCTCAGAACTGAACAAGTAAATATTCCATGGTTCAAACTCTGGAAAGGAGTGCATCAGGGATGCATCCTGTCACCATATCTTTTCAATCTATATGCAGAACAGATCATCTGTGAAGCTGGGTTTTATGAGGAGGAATGTGTGGCATCAGGATTGGAGGAAGGTTTATAAACAACCTATGTTATGCAGATGACACAACCTTCCTTGCTGAAACCAAGGAGGACAGAAGCACTTGCTGCAGAAGGTCAAGGACTGCATCCTTCAATATGGAATGAGGCTCAATATCAAGAAGACAAAGACTCTCACCACTGGACCAACTGACAGCAGCATCATGGTAGATGGTTGTTAACAGTTACAGCTTGCTTCCCCATCTTTCTCCACAATCAACAGCAGTAAGGAAATCAAGATTCGAATTGCATTGGGAAAATCTGCTGTCAGAGACCTCTCCAGAATACTGAAAATCAACCATATCAGTTAGAGAGTAAGGTGTGCTTAATCCAGAAATTATCTGTTATACATCAGAGAGCTGGACAATGACTAAGGATTATAGAAGAATAATCAATGCCTTTGAGTTGTGGTGCTGGAAAAGTCTTGAACATACCATGGACCACCAAGAGAACAAACAGAACTGTCTAGAAGAGGGTGAAACTAAACTTCTCTTCGGAGGCTAGGATTTTGAAGCTCCAGCTCCCATACTTTTGGCAAATGGCCAGGAGTGTCCGGTCATGCTCAGAAAGGCTAAGGGACAGTGCAGTAGAGGAAGACACTGATAAAATGTATATTGATACAGTAAGTGGGGTAATGGGGGTTGGTGTGTAGGAATTAGTGAGACTGGCTCAGGTCAGGGCAGGCTGCAGAGCTGTTGAACATAGTGTCACTACAAATTGCAGGTGACTCAAGGGTACATAAAACAACAACAGCATGTTTTTATGTACTGTGGAGTTGGAACATCCTCATAGGTGACCCTTCCGTGGGTTTTCAGAGTGTGTAATTCACTTGAGAGGAGATTGCCCATCTTTCTCCCATGGACTAGCTAGTAAAGTCAACCTGCTTGTATTTCAGTTGAGAGCACAATTCTTTAGCATTAAGACACCAAGTCTTTAATGAATATTATCTAATTTTAGAAGTCAAGTGACTCAAAGGCACATAGCAACAATAAAAACAACATTTTAAAACTATTTTAAGTATATCTAATTTTGTTTAAATATATATTCTTGATCATGAAAATTATATAGATGGATCTTTAATATCTATTCAATAATTTAAAGGAATCTGCTGAAAATTTTAGAAAAAGATTCTTCAAAACATTGTTTAGCAACAGCTTGAATATTCAACTTAATTATAATCAAAGCAACAGTTTTGTAGTTAGAGGGCCCTCTGAAAGCAAAGCATGTATATTTTCACTCTACTGTTTAGAACTATTCAGAACTCAAGGGTATAATCAGTCCTTTAATTAAATTCAAAACTTTCTCTGATATGCAGAGGAGTGGATTGAGGCCAATTTTTGTGTGCATATGTGAAAATATCCATGATTTTATTGCAAAACCTTTTTGTCACTATCAGATCTAAATGCTCATGGAATAACTATTGTTATGGCAAATGAATATAGCTTTCTTTATTAAAAAAAACCTATAGATTTAGGCATAATTTTAGAAGAAAAAAATTGTGTATATCAACAGAATTCAATGTAAAATGTGTAAGGCCTTATTATTGTTAAAGAAACCCTGATGATTCATGGGAAGGTTGGTGATTTGAACTCACTTATATGTAGCAATCCGCTTTCTTAAAGATTTTTAAAGCCTTGGAAATCCTATGAGTCATTCTGTGAGAAATCATCTGTTTTATAGGGTATCTATGATTCATGACCAATTTGACAGCAATGGGCTAATTAAAAAAAAAACAAACAAACAACCACATTTAACTATTCAATTACGAAATAATAATGACGATTAAACCTGGAAATATTTACAAATGTTTATTCAGAAATTATATATTTATGCTAAAAATTACAAAATAAACTTTACTGTAAACATTCAAAAAATACTTTTCACTCAAAAAGCTACTATTTCTTCTAATTGAGAACTATTCAGGAAGGACATTCTCCTATTGACAAATTGGTATATATGAAAAAACATGGGTGTCTGAATGGATAAGCAAGGAGAAAATTTATACCCTTTGTAAGATTCTACTATTTACAATAAAAATGCAAACATACTTCCATTTATGTTAGTTTTCCATAAAGGGTGATGAATAAAGAATGTGTGTGTGTGTGTGTGTGTGTGTGTGTGTGTATGTTTCTAGCTACAGGAGAAATAGTCCATAGGAAGTTGCCTTGCTAACCAGAAGTTACACCCCTCTGGTGGTTTGAATCCACCAAGTGCTTTGCTGGAGAAAAATGGACAATTTCCTCCAGTTCAATTTACAGCTTCAGAAACCCCATGGAAGCACAGCAGAGAGTCAGTGCTCCATCAATAGCAAAGACAGAGAGTGAGAATGAAAGTATTAAGCCAGGAGGCAGCATAGGTACTGGGCACCTGCCCTCACTGACTTCTCAAGGGGAACAGTTTCCAACCACAATATCAACAGCACAAACTGGATAGGAATATCTTACACTTCTCCTACTTCTTCCAATTCTAACACAAACCATCCCTCCCAGTGCGCTCCTTGCTTTGCTAATGGGCCCATTTTCTCTTAGTTTTTGTGTGTGGTTAAGCTGGAAAAGACCCAGAGTTGACCCTCCCGCAGGTGTTCAGAGGCTATTAATTTCTCAGGAGGAGACTGCCTGCCCATCTTTCTTTCATGGAACTTCTGGTGGACTTGAACCATGTGCCTTTGGGATTACATTACAGTTTCTTACCACTAGACTACCCACTAATCAGTTGCAAATGTCACACAGAATTGTCAGACCTTATTAGTGAGCCTGAGTTTATTTGGGAAGTTAACAGGCTAGAATCAAGGTTGGCAACAGGATACAATTCTTCAGGCCAGACAGTTTATCAAGTGTGCTCCAAGGTCCTTTGAACTTCAACCTCTCCTCTTCAGGCCAGTGTTACAAAGTTCTCTTGTTGAGCCATCATGTATCACAGAGTTGGAAGTAACTCATAGCTGGCCCTCCAGCAGACATGCAGAGGCAACTAATCACACAGGAGGAGTTTGTCCATCCTTCTCCCTTGGAGCCGCTGGTGAATTCAAACACGTGCCTTGGGGACTGCAGTGCAGCTTCTTGCAACTAGGCCAACTGTTGTGTCTATCGCCCTGATACCCACCCCCACAAAAAGTTGTCCAACAAGCTGGATAGATGCCCTTGACTCTGTTCTGGTTCTGAGAGACAGTCCTAGTTCAGCTCTGTCTCACATTGTTCTCTAGTTTGCTGATGATGCTGCTCTCATCATTATCCTTGTCTAGTTTTCCCAGAATCTCTGGACCAAACTGACATACATTGGACTTCTTTCTTGCTGGTAGTAAGAGTCCCATCCTTTGCTTCTAAATCTGCTCAGTTTAAGTCTGACAGGATGACAGCACTGACCAACCTCCTCATTAGATCCAGTTATCACCTTGTTTGCACATTCCATTCCGAAAGGAAAGGTGTTATTCACCTTATTTGGATCCTTAGCACAACTCCATCTAGCCCTGTGGTGACAATCAAAATCAATGAGCTAGAAAAGCCATTTGAAAAGAAGCCACTGTCCACTGTGGAGTTAGGATTTTAGAGAATGACTTCTATGCCTTGTCTTAGCCTCCTACATAAAGTAAGATAATGTAAACAAGAAATAAAAATCACTATCAAGAAATAAAAGTGTGAGCCCCAAATCCAATGCCTATTAAATTACTCACTGAGTGCTCGGGAGATGAAATGATGACGTCTCCACAACTAACCATGATGTTGGCAGTTAGAACTCACCCAGCCGCTCTGAGGAGAAAAGACCCACCTTGTAATCAGGTTCCATAAAGATTGGAGCCTAGAACTAACATGGGTTAACTCTACCTGGGCACAAGGAGGGTTTGTGACAAAAGTTAACTTGATGTAACCAAAAAGAAGAAATAAATCATAAAGTTAGAGTTGGCATAATGGAAATTAGAAAGGAAAGAAGATTGAATGTGCGGTAAATGTCCTAATCTTCATCTAGGAACTATTCATTTAAAAAAAATTAACACTAACACAAAATATGGAAGTAAATTAAAAATGAACCACATTGAAATTTAGGAGAACATTCAAGGAATGCCATAGGTAGGAGACCCATCTGTGATGCTTAGAGAAAAAGTACAAAGTTACTTGGACAATAATGCAGGACAACTAATACTCACAAAAATTTGTTATTTTTTATTATTTAGATAACAGAGAATAATGGATTTTTAAATTAAGATAATTTTACTTAAAAAATTTTGGAAACAAAAGAAACTCCAATTTATATCTTTCTAAAGTGTACAATTAAAAACTTTACAATGCCTATCAATAACAATACAGTTTAAATCAATTCAATTATTAAGAGAAAGTGAGTACCTACAGAGTAGACCCATGAATTTTGTCTAACTTGAAATGGTAAGAATGTCAGAACACATGTAATAAAGCACATTGACCATTAATTTAACTTACATGTGCTAAAAATATGAAAGTTAAAAATCATGTGCATTTATATAAATATCTCTGCATATTAAATGCTCCCTCAAATATATTCTCAATTTACCAGCAGCATCCTACACATTAACAGTGAAATAACAATTTGCATTGTTATTGTACTGCTAAAAACTTTCTTCTCCTCCCTTACAAAGAAAGAAGAAAGAAAGGTTCAAGGTATGGGGCAATAATTAGAGCTTGGAATAATCACAATGAATTACTTATAACACTAAAATTATAGGAGTATAAAATGGTTAGTTGAATAGTTATTTGGTGATGAAAACAACAAAACTAGTATATAGATCTTTATAAATAAACATGCCTGACTTAGAAAACAAAACATAAATGATAAAGTTCTGCCCACAACACACGCAAATTTGTCTTAATTTCCTAAGATTATCCTAAAAAAAACACAACATGAGAAGATTTAAGAAACAGAAATTCATTGTCTCTCAGTTCACAAGGCCAGATACCCAAATCAGAGTATTAGCCATGTTCACTTCACTTCACTCTTTAAAGAGAGAAACATTTCTAAAAAAAAAAAAAAGTGAGAAACCTTTCTCTTGAGAACTAACAAGAATCCTTGACATGCATCAATTTGTAGAGAAATTCTCACATGCTGTCATTCTCCCATAACCCTACTACTCCACCTGTGTGTGTGGGGTGTGCATGTGTGGAAGGTGATATATGTATGTCTGCTTCTAAGCCTTTTTATAAGATGCTACACATAAGATACTAGGTTTAGGATCCACTGGATTTCAGGAAGACTTTGTTAACTGATAACATCTAGAGAGAAAAATTCTCTACTTCTCTAAGCAGGCTTATATTCACTAAGGCAGTCTAGACCTTCAGCGTCTTTTTGGAGATACAATTCAATCTCTATCAGACATAATGCCATGATTGATAATTACTGAGAACATAATAAAAACACAGAGACTTATTAAGGTCTCTGTATCTGATATCCAAGGTGCCTACTCTTAATGAATCAAACCATATGTTACCTGAGTGAAAAATAAGAATTCACAATCATTTATAGGATTAATAATCAAATATTTTTTAATCCAGCTTCTATGATCTTATCTCAACAATGCATATACAAAGAAGGGAAGCAGATCTGTTAAATAACTTGCTGAAAGGTGGACAATGTGTCAAAAGAAAGTGCTAGCATTTTCAGTCTATTCATAGGACTGCTATCAGTTTTACGTGACTTGATGGCACGTCATAACATGTTCTTTTCAAATTGCTAAACTAAGTTTAAAAGAAGATGGAAAGAGTATCAGAGTCATTATACCAAAAGGAATTGGTGAAAGAATTTCATGAAACAATGTATGAATAAGAGTCTGTGGTGATGAAGGAAGAGCTTCAAGCTGCTCTGAAAGAATGGGTAAAAAGCAAGGCCCCAGGAAATGATGGCATGCCGATTGACCTACTTCAACAGACAGTGCCCTGAATGTGCTCACCAATTTGTGCCAAGAAACTGGACGATAAATACTTGGCCTACTGACTGGAAGAGAACTATGTTTGTTCCCATTCCAAAGAAAGGTGATTCAACAGAGTGTAGAACTTATCAAGCAGTATCATTGATATCACCTGCAAACAAGATTCTGCTGAAGATTATCCAAAAACAACTAGAACATCGCATCAATAGAGAACTGCCTGAAGTGCAGACCGAGCTTCAAAGAGGCCGTGGCACTAGGGATATTATAACTAATGTCGGGTGGGTTTTGGCTGAAAGCAGAGACTACCACAGGAATGTTTGTCTGTTTAATTGACTATGCAAAGACATTTGACTGTGTAAATCCCTATAAACTGTACTGACTCTGAGAAGAATGGGAATTCCAGAACACTCAATTGTGCTTATGAAAAACCTAAACTTGGACTAGAAGGCAACTGTTAGAACAAAGCAAGGAAACACTGTGATGGTTCAAAATTGGGAAGGGTGTATGCCAGGGCTGTATCTGTCTACATACCTTTACAATCTAAATGCAGAACAGATTTTCGGAAACACTGGGCTATATGAGGAGAAGTGTGGCATCACAATCCTGCTTCCTGAAACTAAAGAGGACCTAAAGCGCTTGCTCCACAGTCAACACTCTTGGCACCAGCAGCCAGAAAATTAAAAGACGTATTGTGATGGGAAAGTCTGCTGGTAGGGACCTCTCCAAAGAGTCTCCAGTCAGTCTGGAGACTAAGGTGTGCCTGATTCAAGCCATAGTCTTTACCATCACTTACTATGTGTCAGAGAGTTGAACAACGACTAGTGAAGATAGAAGGAGAATTAATGCCTTTCGACTGTGGTGTTGGAGAAAAGTATTGAATATACCATGGACTACTAAGAAAACAAACAGGTTAAACCTAGAAAGGGTGCTGCTTGGAAGCAAGGATTCTGAGGCTTCATCTAACATGCTTTGGACATGTTGTAAGGAGGGACCAGTCCTTGGAGAGGGACACCATGCTTGGGATGGTGGAGGGACAGCGGAGGAGGGGAAGACCCTCCATGAGATGGATTGATTCAGTGACTCGGGTAATTGGGGTGGGTGTGTTGGAGACAGAGAGATTGGCATAGGACAGAGCAGGGTTTAGGGCTGTTGTACATAGGGTCGCTATGAGTCATAGCTGACTTGAAAATACTTAACAACAACAACAAAAACTAATTAATAAGAATATGTAGCATAAAATAAGTAAGAATAAGATTTCCCCTATTAATTAATAATACAAAGATGACTCAATAATTACTGTTTCTTGTTATTGTTATATGCCTTCAACAAATATGAGAAGTATCTAATTCTGTATTTTAAGTGTAAATTTATTAGAAAATAATTTGTGTTTTCTATTCTTCAAAATATTAGAAATTTTTCTTGCTGAATATTTTCCCCCAATTTTTTCTCGTATTCATTCTTTTTCAGAAACCTTATTCTTTTACGTGCTTTTTGGTGTGTAAAGTAAACCAACGTATCTGATGAAGCACATATTCATTCAGGATAAGTAAAATGATATTTTGTCATAAAAATTTAAAAAAAAGAAGGAAGAATATTTGCATTGGTTTTGGTGAACAACACAAAAACACATGTGCACGAAAGTCCCTTTGTAATTTTCTACAAAAGTCTTGAGAAAGGATAATATCAAAGTTTTGGAATAAAGCACAGCTGCAGGGAAGGTCAGAACAACATTTCTTCCTTTCTCACTCTTCATGCTGACTTTGGCCATGGTCCCTCGCTCTTAGTTTAACAGAAGGATAATAACAGCTTGCTCTTTCCTACTTTTTTTTTTTGCACAGTCAATTCAGTATTGTTACAAAATGCCTCAAACTCATTTTCATAAATTCACATTACAAAGAGTACCTTAAAAATTAATGTGAAAGCATGCAATTTACTATAATTGTGTTAACTATATGCCTTAGCATGTTATATAACACGTTCAGTAGTTTAAGTTTAATAATAGTATCTTCCTAATGTTGTTTTGGATTCTCAATTCATTAAAGTAGGCAAACATGTGTTTGGTACATTGTCAAGATCACGAAATCTCATTTATTCATATTATTATTATCAATAGTAGTGTCAAGAAGACAAAGATTCTCACCACTGGACCAATTTGGCAGCATCAGGATGGATGGTGAAGAGATTGAGATTGTACACAGCTTTAGTTTGCTTGGCTCCATAGTCAACAGCCTTGGCACCAGCAGCCAGGAAATTAAAAGACGCATTGCCATGGGAAAGTCTGCTGTTAGGGACCTCTCCAAAGTGCTGAAGAGCAATGGTATCTCTTTGGAGACTAAAGTGCGTCTGATAAAGGCCATGGTCTTCGCAACCACTTGTTATGCATCAGAGAGTTGGACAATGACCAAGGAGGATAGAAGGAGAATTGATGCCTTTGAGCTGTGGTGCTGGAGAAGAGTATGAGAATACCATGGACTGCTAGGAAAACAAACAGATTTGTCCTGGAAAGGGTTAAACCGGGTGGCTCCTTGGAGGCAAGGATTCTGAGGCTCCGTCTAACATACTTTGGACATGTTGTGAGGAGAGACCGGTCCTTGGAGAGGGACAGCATGCTTGGGAGGGTGGAGGGACAGCGCAGGAGAGGAAGGCCCTCTATGAGGTGGATAGATTCAGTGACTGGGATAATTGGAATGGGAGTGTTAGAGATAGTGCGATTGTCACAGGACAGAGCGGAGTTTAGGGCTGTTGTATATAGGGTCGCTATGAGTCGCCTGCGACGACTCGACGGCACATAACAACAACAAGTTCTTAAATGGTCGGTTTAAATGTCTGGTCATGCATCTCCAGCAGGTCTGAAGGAGGACGGTGAAGAGTCTCCTCCTCTTCGGATTTACAGCTTTGGATCGCCATGGGAGTCTGGTACACTCCAGATTGACCCAATGGGCCTCAGGGCTACCTTGACCCAACGTTCTTGACTGTAGAGTAGAAGAAAACATGCATCAAAATAAAAGTTTGCATTAACACAGCCTATACTCTTAGCACATATATTGTACGCAAATAATTTAGGCATTGGAGAAAAATCAAGTAACTTTGGATTTTGCTAGTTCATTTAATAAAATGCTTCAATATTTCAAGTAGTGCATCACCAAGGAATTAATGGTAATGAAGCAAAGGCACTGATTCTATTCCATGTAGTCATTGTATTGAATTTAGTAAGTGGTTAGAGTGAATTATTTTGGGTGCTGATAATGGGGAGGAAAGTTAGAGCCGCGGATGCTTTCATAAATTCAATCCAGATTAAGAGCACAGCGAACAGAAGACCAAAGTCTACAGCTTTCGGTATGGATCTCATCTCAACTTAAAGAAAAAGCAAACCCACAAACCAAAAAACAAAAATCCTCAAAACTTCACCAACAGGAAAAAAATGGCATGATAAATGGAGAAAAAGTTGAAGTTGTCAAGGATTTCGTCTCATGTCCATGGAAACAGAAGTCAAGAAATCATAGGACCCAATCTATTAGATAAATAGACTGTAAGAAACATCTGAAAGTGTTACCAAAGCTGAGTCGTCCTCACCTTGAGGAACAGCATTCACATGGGCTGCTGAAAGTCAAATTGTGTTCAATCGCCTCTTACCTCTGTGGAAGCTGTATTGTCAACACAACTCTGTGAATGATTTCACTAGTGCTTCCTGATGTCTGTGCAAATTGATGAAAAAAGAGGATGTCGCATGAATTGATATCTTTTTAAAATCATGGTGTTGATGGGTACAGCTAATGTTCTTGAGAAGTGAGAGTGGTAACGTTGTCTGAGAAGGACATCATGCCTGGTGAGGTCGAGGGTCAGCAAAACCAGGGTAGATCCTACAGGGGATGAGACGTGGTGGCTCTAACCCAGCACAGTGATGACAGAATGAGCGAACTAGAAACTGCCAGAGTTCAGCTCTGTGTACGCTGGGTCAGTGGGAGTTGGAACCAACAAGATGCCACCAAATGAGAAATATCGGTAAGTTTTTAAAGAACTTTTTTAAAAACCAAACAAAACCCTTTATATTTTTACTTATTTGATTCTTTTGTATTGGGATTTGAGCAATAGTTTACAAAAGAAATAATTTCTTCTTTTCAATGTTCAGGGGCTCTGGTGCCATTGTCCCAGGTAGGTATGCAGTTCAGTCCAAGGCAGAATTCTGGTGACATGTCTGGTGGTTCAGCTTCACCAGCAGCTGTGCAGGAGAGAGGGGCCCTATTTCCTTGTATGTGATGTGAAGTCGTAAGAAAAACAGTTGGAGGAGAGGCTACAAATCAAATCCAACCTTTTACTTTTGTTAGAGCTTTTATATTTTCGTGTTCCATCTGCCCTTTCTATGTTTATACTCTATCTGTCATTCATAACAAACTGTGGCTGACTCTAAGAATGGGAATCCCAGAACATATAATCGTGCTAATGCGAAACCTATCCTTGGACCGAGAGGCAGTTGTCAGAACAGAGCAGGGCAACACTGCATGATCCAAAATTGGGAAGGATGTACGCCAGGTGTGTCCTATCTCCATACCTTTTCAACCTGTATGCAGAGCAGATTATCCGAGAGGCTGGGTTCTATGAGGAGAAGCGTGGCGTTAGGATTGGTGGACGATCTATCAGCAATCTGCGTTATGCAGATGACACAACCTTGCTCACTGAAACTGAAGAGGACCTCATGCACTTACTGCA
>NW_006399754.1:25380987-25419315 GCF_000299155.1 Elephantulus edwardii
GCAGGAGGGGAAGACCCTCTATGAGGTGGATTGATTCAGTGACTGGGGTAATTGGGATGGGTGTGTCAGAGGCAATGAGATTGGCACAGGATAGAACATGGTTTAGGGCTGTTGTATATAGGGTTGCTATGAGTGGCAAATGACTCAACGGCACATAACAACAACAACATCCGTCATTCATGAGGTTACTTCAGAATTTAACACATGATAAATATGAAGCTTGATAAAGATTATTCAATACAGCTAAAACAAGACTTCAGTCAGGAACTGTCAAAAATGCATGGTGGATTTGAAAGAGACCGTGGCACCAAGTAAATCATTGCTGATATTAGATCAATCGTGGCTGAAAGCCTAAAATACCTGATAGAGATTACTTGTCTTTCATTGACCCTGTGAAGGTATTTGACTGTGTGGATCTTAACAGACTAACTAACATTGAAGGGGGAAAAGGGAATTCATGAACACTTCATTGTCCTCCTGCAAAACCAATACCTAGACTTCAAAATAATTATCCAAAGAGAACAAGAGAATGTGTGGCTTAAAAGTGGGAATGGTATGCATCAGAGCTGTATCCTTTCTCCACACCTATTAAATCTATATTCTAATAAAATCATTCAAAAAGCTGTAGTATATGAAGGAAAATGTTACATCAAGATTGCAGAAAGACTCTCCTCAACATCTTCTATGCAGATGGCATATCCTTGTTTGCTGAAAGTGAAAAGGACTTGAAACATTGTTGCAGAACATTAAGGCAACAAAAGTCCTCCCCACTGGATCAATGGCAACATCATGAAAGAGAAACTACAGAAGTTGTCCAGGATTTAATTTTACTTGAATGGATATATGACTGATACTCATAGTTACAGCAGTCAATAAATCAAAATTGAAGTGACACTCGGAAGTCAGCTATCAAGGACTCTTCCTAAGTGCTAATGAGCAATGGTATCAGTTTAGAGACTAAGTTTAGTGCCCAAGACAAGCCACATTATTACTGTGTAAAGCCAAGTTGAATCAAATGATAACCCACCCTCCAGCAGGTTTTCACAGGTAATAAATCACCTTGGAGGAGATGGTCCATTTTCCCCCCTGGTGGATTCCAGCTGCCTGCCTTTGCTTTGGCAGGCAGTGTGATAATTGTTTCAATTACTGTGCCTCTGAAAGGGAGACCGTAGATAAGGATGATAGAAGAAGTATCAGTTGTGGCTTTGAATTGTGGTGTTGGAGAAGAATACTGACCATCCCGTGGACTACCAAGAGAACAAGCACAAAAGTCTAGAGAGAAGTTGAGCCAGGATGCTCCTTGGAGGCAAGGATGGTGAAACTCTGTCTCAACTATTTTGGACATGTTGTCCAGAGAGACTAGTCCTTGGAAAAAACCATCCTTGAAATACTGGATGATCAGAGAAAGAGAGGTTGACTTCTAAAAAGATTGATACTGGGGCTATAATGATTGAGACAAATATGTCTGAGATTGTTAGGACGGCTCAGGGTAGGACAAGGCTTACATCTGTTGTTCACAGGCTGCTATGAGTCATATTATACTCAATTGTACCTAACAACAAGTCAATATTACATTATCAAATTTCCTGTAATATTTTGAGATACAATAAACTTATTAAAGGTACCAGAATAAAAACTTGATAATAAATTGTGAACAGCATGTTTGGAAAATGAGTGAAACAGGATAAATTTTATGTTGTCATTTAAAAATAGAAACATAGGCATATGCTACCTCACTTGTTCAAAGCATAGCTGCAGACAGCAAATAAAGTCAAGCCAGGAATATTCTGCTCAGTTGCTAACATCTCACACCAGGTTAAAATTGAAACCTCAGAATCCTACTCAAGAAATTATGGGAATTTTGCTCAGGTGACATAGAATGAAGGCCATAGAGATCAGTATATGTAGAATTAAAGCATATATATTTGAAATAAAGAATAGGGTTTTTTCAAGGATTAATTTTTCAATCAAACTATTTATTTATGAGGTTAAAAATGTTGGACAGTGGAATGAGTCAATCTAGTGGATAGAATGAATTGATATTATCTACCTAGATTCATAGGACACTGTCAGTGTCAACAATTCTGACTTTTTAATAGTTGTCATTCTCCTCTTCATCTCTTTATTTTGACAATAATTAGCAAACAAGCTCCTTTGTTTCTGGAAGTCATTCCCTATTATGAGTGGCCATACAATGAGCTCAGTGTGACCAACTGTAATTAGGACCATGCTTGTTTTCCATTGAGTCACAGGTAACTCATAGCGACCCTATGAAAGAGTCCTCAACACCTGTGTGTCTCTCATCCTCTCTTCAAGTTCGTAGGGTTTCTGGAGGCAAGCTGTTTCGGAAGTGGATGCCGCTCCTGCTTCCAAGCTTGTTTTAATTGGGGAGCTCCACCAAACACTGTCCACCATGGGTAACCGTTATCGCATTTGACACATCAGTGTCACAGTGTTCAGCATCAACATAGGAGCGTGCTTACTCTTTGGCCTTTTTTGTAAGTGGTATGAGTGGTATGTGTTCACATGATCTGTGGGGATAGAGAGAGGCAAACAACCAATACAGTTCTGGGTTTTTTACCCATTCAGTTTGCTATGGCAAAGCCTCATAACCGCTGAAGTGACTGTGCAAATTTTGTTTAAAAGTATCTGGGTTTGTTTTTGGGTTTCCCACACACACACTTATAAATGTGATGCTCATAACATGTATGAAATATTTAAGAGGTTTAGCTCTCTGGGAATTACTTTTTATGTTCTTTTCAATCTTTCCTCCCCCCACCCCCCCACTTTCTCTTCTTCATATCTTTCTATCTCTCTAGACAAAGAAAGTATTTTGGTTTTCAGTCAATAGATATGATTTTAAAGATAACTTCTAACAGAAGCATTAATTGTATGAGCAGTAGATATACATGAACTTGAGTAGTGTTTGAAGGTTCCTTCTGTGATCTGAAGGAGGCATGCGCCTGGAGGTGCAAGGATACGGCAAAGGCACCAATCGGAAGAAGGCTTTTGCAATAGTCCAGAAAAGACACCATGAGGTACACTTGGGAGTTGAACTGTAATTATAAGCAAAACATAATGTATATTTTGTAACATACTCACAGTAAACAAATGTTTCTGATGACTACACAATACTAACTTTTACCAAAGGGAAAAATAAATCCTTTCCAAATTTATCTAATGATTATTTTTGCTACATAGAATAACACAAATAAATTCCTATTATCTTCTTTGTATTTGATAATAAACATTTTCCAAATTTTCTGACACTTAAAGCTATCTTTTCAATAGCTTATTGATCATTCTTGATTTTTTTACTACAAAAACTGCACCTTTGAAGATTATAATTCTTTAGCAATTCCCTATTGAAACCCTTTTCATAAGGCATTCTCTTGTCCTTCTGAGACTACCACGGCCCTAACAGTGACAAGAGACCTCTGGTGACATATTCCAGGGAAAGTTGCCTTGTGAACCCAAAGGTGACAACTCCCTGGATATTTCAATCCTGTGGCTTCTCTACTGGAGAAACACAGGCAGTCTCCTCTCACGCAATTTATTCTTTCAAAAATCCACTGGAGGGTCAGCCATGAGATGCTTCAAACTCTATAGCAATAAAAGTTGAGTTGACAGTGAGAATTGCATGTGTTGTGTGTATTTTACCCTTTTAGTTTGATGATACATAAATGCATGCTTAATGGGTATATTTTCTTGGCCATTCTTTAAAATTTACATGCATAGAATCATACCATAACCTACATATTTCACTCCAGATACTACTTTCTAAGTGTGCCTTAGAATAATAAAATCATATTTTGTTGTGTAGAGTTATAGTTCATTTAGATCTGTTGTTTTATACTAACTCATTGCATGTTTTTATTCTATTTCTACATTTACTGCTCTGTTCTTTATGCATAACATTCCTTTAAACATCATTGACTATTATCTTCATATAGAAAAGTACGTGTCCTCAAAAGTAAAGTTGCTGATAATTAAGAGGATTAATATTTTTAATGTTTACTATATAATGACAAATTTAACCAAAATGTTTTTTCACATTTGCTTTTTCACAACTTATCTAGAAAAACTTTCTTCGCTTTTTATATTTATCATTTGGTGAAGCTATATTTTATATGTTCTTCTGCAAATTTAGAAAAATGTAATGGTAAGTCTTTTCAATTTCATTTTGTATTTTACTAATAACATTTAAAATGGAATGAACTGATAACCATTGATTTTAGGCATGCAGTGTAACTCATTAACTGGTAATGGTTGATAATGGGTTGGCCATGCAGTAATAATGGGATAATATGATAAATAGAGCAAAAGTTCCTCACCACATATTCTTATAAATTTACATTCCCACCAGATGCATATAAGAATGCTTGATTGCCATAAAATTTTGTAATTTAAAAATCATATTGACTTTTATGTTCTAGAAATCTGACAGGATAAATGTATCAGACTTAGCGTTTGTATTTACATTAACATGACAGTAAGACTGATGCAATTTACTGACCGTTTCTGTTGTTTCTTTAAAGTGCATCTTATTTTTTCTCCAAATGCATTCCCTTGCTTACTTTCAAATTAATTTTTAGTAGTAATTAGCATTTATCTCAGGAATGTTAATGATTATCCAAAGTTTATTGCTTGTCTTTTACCTGATTTCTATGCTACAAAACTTTAATTTGCATGAAATAAATTTTTAGGCTTTATGAAATATAGGGCTTTACATATTAGTGGTTTTAAACAAATAAAACATTTCTATGCCTGACATTTTTGAATGTTTGACATTGATTCTATTATTTTTTTTTCATTTTAAGACAAAGTAAGACTATCACTGTTTATTTTCAGTTTGAAGTTTGACTACAGTTTTAAATTATGCATATGGTAAGTTTTTATTAAGGTCAAATTAAACCTGGAAATATTAGAGGAGAAATTTTTTTTCCCTGTAGTATTTATATTTATCTATTTAAATTTGTGTCATTATTCTGACATATTATTTATATGCATAAAACATATGTTCACGGATACTTCTATCAATTATCAATTACTATTGCATTGACTCTCATTCATAGCAACCACTGTGTGTGGGATTTCATAGAATTTTCAATGGATGGTTGTTTAAAAGGAGATTATCAGATCTTTCTTCAGGGGACTTGTAGATGGTCTAGAATCTCTAACCTTTCAGTTACCAGATGAAGGCATTTACCATAGGTACAACCAGAAGCTCTTATATATTTATGTAAATACGCAGGTAAAGGGTGCACGAGTCATACAGATGGACATTTAGAATCCTCCCAGGAAGACTAAACTTAAGAACTTGACAATATGTTCTGAGCATAAGATACATTTATTGTAAGGAGAACAAGTCATTTAATCTTCAGAATAATGACAAATTGAACTAAAGAAAGTTGAGTTTACAAGGACAAGTAAACAGAATTTCAAAGAGTCACTGAGGAGAAAAAATTCTCTTTTGCATTTTCACCTTTCTTGATCTTTAAGAATTAATAGCTATTTTTCTCAGCTAGAAGGGGAAAAGTAAACCTCTTGGAATTCTCAAAAGAAATATTTTATCTAATTTTGAGAAAGGTAGAGAATATGTCCCTTTCCTAAAGGAGTAAATGAGAAAACATGCCAGACGTTAAAGAAGATGACTGGTCATTTTCCTAACCCCTCAGCCATTACCCACTTATTCCGCGTAGTCTGAGAACATCTGTGAGTCACACCATGGAGCTCAGAAGAGGGGAACCAAGAAGAGCAAACGTAAATGTGTCCCATGCTGCCTGCTGCATAAAGACCTGGTATTTATGATCAAGGTGTCCATGAGAGTGTGGCAAATAAACATATTAGCTTCCTAGCAGATAAACGTAAGTTCCTGCCAAGATCTTCTGAGACATGGGATGTCTCTCTTTCACCAGGACACACACAAGTGTAAACAGAAGCTACAACAAACAAGCAAAAGGCTTACAAGTGAACAATCAAAAAATAGCAAGCAGATCATAGGTGTCTTGTGTAGTGCTAGTGTTTCTATGGAAACTTAGTAATTTAGTCCTTATTGCTTCAAAAGCTATGTGATCCCTACAGTATATATCAACTTAAAAGTGAAAAACGTAAAAATATACTTTTAAATTTAGAAATGAAGCAAATTTATCAATAAGGAAGGAGTCCTACTGGGCAGGACATTAAGCTTTGGGTTGCTAGTTGCAAGGTTAGTGATTTTAATCTACTAGGGAAAGGTGAAGCTGTCTAATCCAGTAATGGTTTACAAACTTGGAAACAGTAGAGAGCAGATCATATTTACGTATTTATATGAAGTATTTATATAAATTTACTGTGAGTATTTATATATAGTTACTATGAGTTGGAATTGATCCAACTGCACTGAGTTTTCTATAACAATCTTTCAGGAAAATTGCACAAATCATTTCTTCAAAAAGGATTGGGAAAACTGCAACAAGGTAAACATTTAGAATGTCAACAGTTTCCAAACCATGTATGACTCCATCATTCCAGACATCAACTGACTATTTTTCCTCCACACAGCCTTCCTGCCCCCTTCTACACTTTTGGGTTCCATAATTAACTGCAAATTTTCACAGACACTCAAAAATCATTGAAAATGGCTGATGCAGTTACAGAAACTCGCAAGTCCTAACCCGTGAATCAGGCTGACTTCACAGGCAGCTGCAGCAGCAAGACCTTACAGGGCAGCTAATACAAGCAAACTCATGCGGCTGTACAGGCTGGTGACCATCGAGGTGGGCTGTGGCAGGCAAAGTTTGCACAGAAGCTGGGTTAAGTTAGCTGCAATGTCCTGAGTGCAAAGATGCTTACTTAACAAGAGCAGTCCTCCATAGAGACAGCTCTGATGACCTAGTTTCCAGGGACTTGCAATGTTAAACCAAACGTGATATCTCTCCGGTTGTTCAACTCCACCAGCTGTTCCAAAGGAGAAAGATGGGCAGTCTCCTTGCAGGCAATTGAGCTGTAAGGGTTTCTTTTTAAGAATGGTTTTCCTAGTCATTGACTTTGGCCTGTGGATGGGTGGGAATATGTGAATAGGGTGTGTTAGCCCATTCACAAGGGGATTGGCTAGTCTCTCCATTAAATTTAGTGGATCCAGCAGCAGATTTTAAACTCTCACTACCAGCTAAGAAGCAAGAGAGTGCAGCATAATTTGTTCATCAAGGTGTTAGATTCTTACACCAGGCAGATAGCAGAAGAGTAGCTGCGGCTGAAGGACAGAACCAGTGACCCAGCGTAAGCCAGAGCTGAGAACCTTCGCCCACGTTTGTTGGAAGATGGGTGGGGGGAGGGAGAGAGCCATAACTAGCAGGACTGAGAACTTTTATAACACCGTTCTGAAGTCGTGAAGTTCAAGGCTGAGCACATTTAGGAAGCTGTCCTGATAGATTATATCTTGTTGCAAACCTGAATTATAGTCTCTGACTTCCCTAATATGGCTGTTTGGTCTGTGAGCTATTCCAATAGATTTCGGATCAAGTAGCGCACTGAGTTTGGTGTTGGGATGAGTAGAAAGAGGTGCAGGAGTGTGAGGCATGTCTGATGAATGGGATTGGTTTTGTGTTGTGGATTTTATTGGTGGGGACAGCTTTTCTTTCTTTCCTTCCTTCCTTCCTTCCTTCCTTCCTTCCTTCCTTCCTTCCTTCCTTCCTTCTTTCCTTCCTTCCTTTGTTAGCAGAAGTTAGCTAAGCCATTTCCACGCAGTCTTTGCTCTTTTTGGAGCAAACGACATCCTCTAAAATCCTCGTGGAGAACTCCTTTGAGTGGGTTCCAATTCAGTGGCAAGGAGAGTTCTGAATGAATGCATTAAACCACACCTCCAAGGGAGGTAAAGGTGCTAACTTGAGTATTTAATACCTTCTAGTAAAGTGAATGTAACAATGGACTCAAGTGTCTCAGAGATCATTAAAAAGGCATATAATATATAAGGTTCCGATTTGTTGTTAATGGGGTCGCCATGAATGATATTCTACTTGATGGAACCTAAAAACAGCAATTTGTAAAGTGAATATCCAAGCGATATTTCACCATCACTCTACCTCTTTGGCAACAGAAATAATTTACTTCAGAATAGGGGGAGAAGCCTACTCAAAGAGTGCATCACAGTTGATGAAAATATGTCTTAAAATGGAAGGCTGTGTCTGGAAGAGGGAGCTCTGGCGGCCCACCCTGTAGGGTCCTGTGTTATTAACCCAAAGGCCGCACTATCTCAGAGATGAAAATCCCCCAGCAATCTCCTTCTGCCTGATTTATAATATCAGAAACTCTACGGGTGTTCAGTAGAAGTCAGTTCTGACTGGACGGCGATGAACTTAGCTTGAGGTTCATTTCATGACTCGCAGGGCCATATTACTTAATTGATTCTACCATAGAAATGAGCATCAGTGTGAATTAGTTATTATTTAAGTCAAATTACTTTTAAGAAAATAAAAAAAATTCTAAAGAAAATTATTGCAAAGAAAGTGGATCGAGTGACATTTTTATACAATATTAGTGGAAGTAAGAATTTTGAAATTATTTTCTAAACTTTAGGCCCATGGAGATTTGGTTGAGACTATTGCCCCTACAAGGTTGTAATTAAGATGCTGTTGTTGTTGTTATGTGCCATCAAGTCGCTTGTGACTCATAGCGACCCTATGTACAACAGCCCTAAACTGCGCTCTGTCCTGTGCCAATCGCACTGTCTCTGTCACTCCCATCCCAATTATCCCAATCACTGAATCAATCCACCTCAGAGAGGGCCTTCCTCTCCTGCACTGTCCCTTCACTCTCCCAAGCATGATATCCCTCTCCAGGGATCGGTCCCTCCTCACAACATGTCCAAAGTATGTTAGACGGAGCCTCAGAATCTTTGCCTCCAAGGAGCCACCCGGTTTAACCCTTCCAGGACAAATCTGTTTGTTTTCCTAGCAGTCCATGGTATTCTCAATACTCTTCTCCAGCACCACAGCTCAAAGGCATCAATTCTCCTTCTATCCTCCCTGGTCATTGTCCAACTCTCTGATGCATAACAAGTGATTGCGAAGACCATAGCCTGTATCAGACGTACCTTAGTCTCCAGAGAGACACCATTGCTCTTCAGTACTTTGGAGAGGTCCCTAACAGCAGACTTTCCCATGGCAATGTGCCTTTTAATTTCCTGGCTGCTGGTGCCAAGACTGTTGACTATGGAGCCAAGCCAACTAAAGCTGTGTACAAATTGTAATTAAAATATACACTGAAAATTGCTCATAAATGGAATGTAAAAGCCATATCAAAAGAAGATAAGATTAGTTGTTGGAAATTATTACTGATAGAAATGATGATTTCATAAAAATTTTCATGACTAATAATCTATTCCTTTGAAACCCTTTTATTCAACCACATAAATGGTGATATGCAAGTGACACTCACCAGGTGAGATAAATAAAAATTAAATTGGCCTCCTGGGTATATTGACATATAGAGATATATAGAGATATAGAGAAGTGCAGTCTCAGGTCAAGGGCCTAGTAGAGACCAGGCCATTAATTGTTTAGGTTGAAGCTGAAACCAAAACAGGCAACAAAGACCACAATAAAATCTTGAATATGTCTTACTTGAATTTAGAAAATATCTCAAAAATGGATCTAACTCAGTCCCATAGGATAAATATTGTATAAAACCATTATTGTAGAATGAGTATAAGGATCCAGGAGGGGCGGGAGAGGCTGGGAGCAGAGGGATGTGGATGTGCAGGGGGAAGAGGGATTAATCATGGGGTTGTACAATTTGATGGGTGGGGAGTGAGAGAAATTGATAGAATTTGCTCAAATTTGTATTAGAATTTTGTAAATAAACTAGTAGAAAAATTTTAAAAAAAGAAATTGCACAATAAAAAAGTAGGCGTGCCTCAAGAATATATATAAAGAAAGGAAAAAGTCACTAAAAACAAAGGAAAAATATCAAAATGGATGTCAGAAGAGACTAACATTCACTCTTGAACATAGAGTATTTCAGTTGAATGGAAGAAATGATGAAGAAAAAGAATTGTTCAGATCAAGAAATGAGCAGTTAACGAAGGCATTACAAGACCTAAACACATTATAAAGGAGTAGCCGCCTACATACCTCCAGGTTTTCCCTCCTAGCCTCTAACTCGGCCAAGAGATTTCTGGTACCAAGCGAGTAACTTCTAGAGAACAGTCATCTTGAAAGAGCATGGAGTGATGACCACGTTTCTCACCTGGACATGACCATGTACAAAGTCACTCCATGTGGTGCTGAGTCACACACACGCTTGACCATCTCTATTATACGCACTTGTTCCTCACCAGACCCAGGAGGCTGTAATCTAACAACTGTGCATGGGCTTAATTATCCTCATTCCTTCCATATGAGCCAATCCCAGGTGTTCCTCCTCCTTTCACAAGTTACGTAAAGGTCTTATCCTTTAGACAAATAAATGTAAAACCCGGCCCTGGCCGTGAATAATCGTGATATCCATTCCTCACTTCCAGCGCATGTAATAGACTCTCATCTTTCTTTGTTAACACAGTCATGACCTCAGGGCTCTTGCTCCCTCTGTGTCTTCCTTTGCACAATATGTCCTCTAATAAACATCTTTTTAAAAAAAAAAAAAGACATGGACTCCTGTTTGATATTTTTAGGAGGAGGAACCCAAATTTAAAAAAAACAAACAAAGAACTTGACATTTTCTTGGTGATCACATAATGAATAGTCCACCTATAACAAGACATCATCATAATAAAAATCTATCTATATTTATGTATATAGACATGCTATTATTGTTGACCTAGTGGCAAGAAGCTGTGCTGCAATTCCAAAGATATGCATTTCAAGGCCACCAGCCACTCTGCAAGAAGAGAGGTAATCTCCTCCCATGCAATTTATGGCCTCTGAAAACCTTCCGGAAGGTCAGCTGTGAGTTGGGTCTGACTTGATGTCACACAACATGACAACAATGATCTCTGTAGACAGGGGTGTGTGCCACTTAATATCCACAATGCATATTGCGAGCTAGGAGACCATGTAATTTAAATGCTGTGTGAATAACATCTTAAGAATTACTGACAACAATGAATGAATGAAAACCCAAAATCTCTGTAAATGTCCATTAAAACTAATAAAATTTAATAACAATTAAAAAAAAAGAATTACTGAAGTGCACTTTCCACTATCCTAATGGCCTGAGGTGGCAAAGGTTTTAGCTGAAACGGACTCTGGGAGAGAAGGGAAAGGAAGGTAGCAGGGAGAGACCAGAGAGGGCTGGTCCTGCTTGCCTGCGGTGCCACCTACCTGCCTGCTGACACACAGAGTTCACCCTCAGAGTCAGAGTCACGGCCTCTATTCATTTGTATCCCACCTGAGGTATAGTTATAAGGAGTCTGTGTGGTTTCTTTAAAACCGTTTAATGTTGTGATTGTCCTTTCTGTCAATATGAAGAAAGTATGTGAGACCAAGTCTAATCATACACCCTGTGAAGCATCATTCTGGCCGCACTTCTTCTAACACAGAGTTGTTCACTGTTTTGTTTATTCTTCAATTGTCTATTCTGTGCCACTGCTACAATTTAAAGGCATCGATTCGCCTTCTGTTTTCCTTATTTTCCAGTTTTCACATGCATATGAAGTCACGGAACATGCCTTGCTTTGGGACAAGTTTCAGCACATTGAACACAAAGTTGACAGCGACTTACCTAATGCAAACCATGGTTTGGTTTCTTGGGCTGCCGCTCCCACTGGTTGGAATCCAAGGAAAATGGCAACCTTAAGAATTTCATTTTTTTCTCTCTATTTTTATAATGCTGCTTATTGGTCCAGTTGTGAAGATTTTTGTTTCCTTGATGGTGAAGTGTAATCTAAACCATAGGCCATAATCTTTTCTCTTAAGTAAGTGTTGCAAGCCCTTTTCATTTTCACCAAGCAAGGCTGTATCATCATAATATCACAGATCTGCTTTCCATGGAAAACAAAGCTTATGGAACCATGGACATTCCCGTGGTTGGTTGTTGCTCAAAGAAAAATTAAGAAATGTATGCCTTTGTGTGTGTAGGAGACAGAGATCTGATATAGATGTAGATAGATAGATAGATAGATAGATAGATAGATAGATAGATAGATGATAGATAGATATGATATGATATGATACGATACATATTAAGATCCTAGAGACAGTAAAATCAAATTGGTCTTTGGAAGCAAGGATTTTGAAGCTCTGACACACATACTCTGGGCATGGTGCCAGGAGGGATTAGTCCTTAGAAAAGAACATCATGCTCGGAAGTGTAGAGGGACAGTGCAGGGAAGGAACACCCTGGATGAGCTGGATTGACACAGTGACTGAGATAATGGGAGTAGGTGTATTAGAGACAGTAAAATTGGCTCAGGATAGAGCAGGGTTCAGAGCTATTGCTTATAGGGTTGTTATGAGTCACAGTGGACTTGACAGCACACGTAACAACAACAATAATATATGTATTAGGTAGCTCCAGTGGCCTTCTGCTAAGAAGCTGCACTGCAGTCCTAAAGGCTTGAATCCACCAGTTGCTCCATGGGGGAAAAGTGAACAGTCTCCTCCTATGTAATTAACTGCCTTTAAAACAGCCCTGTAGGGTCAGCTATGGATCGGTTCCAACTCAACAGCACACAGCAACAAAGCAACAGTTTGTATGTATTAGGGTGTTAGAATCATTAAAAAAAATAAAATTAGTGACCATCCAGTCCTCTCTCAGTTTATGGTGACCCTGTATATTACAAAGGAGAACCATGCCCCAGGATTTTCTTGGCTATGTTCTGTATAGAAGTTGATCACGAGGGCTTTCTTTCAAAGATCTAGTATGTAAGCTTGAAATCTCAATTACTTCTAGGTTAGCTGCTGATCACAGGTGATCTTCTTTTAGACTTCTAATAGTATAGGGAGCTCTGGTGGCCTAGAGGTGAGGAACTGTGCTGCCAATACAAAGGCACAAGGTTCAAATCCATCAGGTGCTTTCTAGGGGCAATTTCCTCCCCTATTATTTACTACTACTTAGAATCCAATGGGGGGTCAGCTCTGAATCAGTTCTAACTCAACAGCACATGGCAGCCCCAACAACCATAGTATGTTTAGTTTGAGCATGCACAGAGTCTATCAATTTCCTGAGAGATGTCAGATGTTGAATGTTGTTGTTATGTGCTGTCGGGTCATGAGTGACTCATAGCAACCCTTTATACAATAGCACTGTTTTCTGCTTTATACTCAGCCAGTCTCTATGCCTCTGAATGACACATCTTCCCCCACTACCCCAGTTAGAGTGTCAATCCATCTCATCCAGGGTCTTCCTCTCCTGGACTGTCCATCCACCCTTCTGAGCATGATTTCCTTCTGCAAGGACCAGTTCCTCCTGGCTATATGTGGGACAGAGCTTCAAAATCCTAGCCTCCAAGGAGAAACTTGGTTTAACCCTCTCCAAGACAGACCTGTTTGTTCTCTTGACAGCCCATTAAATATTTAACTCTATTCTCCAGTACCACGATTCAAAGGTAACGGTTCTTCTGCCATCTTAGTCATTGTTCAGCTCTCTGATGCATAGTGAGGAATTATGAAGACTGTTAGGGATGCATCCTGTCCCCATACCTTTTCAATCTGTATGCAGAACAGATTATTCAGAAATCAGGACTTAATGAGGAAGAGTGTGACATCAAGATTGGAGGAAGACTCATTAACAACCTATGATGCAGATGACACAACCTTGTTCGCCAAAACTGAAGAAGACCTGAAGCACTGTCTTCAATATGGATTCAAGCTCAACATCAAGAAGACAAAGATTCTGACCACTGGACCAATTGGCATCACCATATTAAGTGCAGAAGAGATTGAGGTTGTTAGCAACTACAACTTGCACAGATCCTCAACAGTCTTAACACCAGCAGTCAGGAAATCGGAAGACAAATTGTATTGGGAAAAATCTGCTGTCATGGACCTTTCCAGAGTGCTGGATACAAAGGTGCATTTAATTCAGGCCTTGGACTTCTCAATTACTTTTTATGCTTCAGAGAGTTGGACAATGACCAAGGATGACAGAAGAAGAATAGATGCCTCCGAGTTGTGGTGCTGGATAAGAGTCTTGTACTGCCAAGAAAACAAATTGATCTGTCTTGGAGAGGGTGAAACCACCAAGTCTCTCTTTGAGGCTAGGATCTTGAAGCTCTGCCTCACTTACTTTGGGCACGTGGCTAGGAGAGATTGGTCCTTGGAGAAGGACATCATGCTTGGAAGGGTGGGCAGACTACAATGCAGGAAAGGGAGACCCCAGATGAGATGGATTGAAACTGGGTCAATGGGGTTTGGTGTGTCAGAATTAGTGAGACTGGCTAAGGACAGGAAAGGGTTCAGAGTTACTATATATCATAAATGACTCAACGGCACATAACAACAATAATGTACTATGACAGGTTTGGAAGAAGGAGTGGTATTCACTTCCTAAACAACATGCCTCCAGGAACTCTATGGACTTCGATAAGTGTTGATAGTTGTAGAGGTGCTTCAGGCCTTTTGTTCATAGGGTGGCTATGAATCAAGCTCAACTCAAAGGCAATCAACAACAATAACATATCTATTTACAGATACAGATATGATTTGTTCCATAACAAATTATTCAAAGTTGTTTGCTGAAATGTTTTTGAGACATTGGAAGAAATACCGTAATTAAAGTCTCTGAATTTCATAAATAATGCCCTCAATTCATATTTAATCATAGTTTTAGTTCTAAATGTCTGTTTACTCTAAAATTATGTCCAAATTTATTATAAAATCAACAGAATGAAGCATAAAAAAATTTCTTTTCCTATGAAATGAAAATATTATCAAACCAGGAAATATAGTATAAAACTTAACTGGTAACAAAGGTCAACGGTTTGATTCCACTAGCAGCTCTGCAAGAGAAAGATGCGGAAGCTGCTTCTGTCGAGGTTTCAGTGTTGGGAATTTTGTGGTCCCTCTGGTGTCCTACCAGGTCGGTGTGGGTCTGAATTGGTAAAGGTAAGAGGAAAAGGCATTTATTTCTTATGCCTATTAACTTACTTACTTATTTACCTTGATGATATTGGTTGTATTTGCCAGGTTTTCTTTTCATACACTTCAGCAATTATTTACAAACAAAACCAAAATTATTTACAAAATTAAATTATAAACAAACAAAACAGTGATTACAGTAGATTGTTGTTGTTTCGTGCCATGGAGCCACAGCTGTCTCCCAGCTGATCCTCCACCAGGTTTTTAGAAGCTATACGTCGGAGTGTCAGAGACAGTGCGATTGGCACAGGACAGAGCAGAATTTAGGGCTGTTGTACATGGGTTGCTATGAGTCGCAAGCAACTCGGCGGCACATAACACCACCACCAACAACAACAACATACATCACACAGGATACTGTCCTCTTCTGCAGTGGTGTAGCTGGCGGATTCCAACTGTTCAACTTTGGGATGGGAGGGCTATTCTATTCCAGTAACCCTGAGCTTTGAAAAGGTAAAATTTACATTTTACCAATCAAGGATTCAAAAGCTTATGAACTGGCTAGATTTTAGGCATTGTGAAATTCTGAGAAGCACTTGGTTTGTAAAATTGTAAATTAGTTTCTCTCTAATATTACGATTATTTCTAGTATATTGTGGCATCTATAGGGAGTGCTGCTGGCCTAGTGGCAAAAAACTGCACTGTCAATCTAAAGACATGCAGTTCGAGGCCACCAGCTGTTCCACGGGAGAAGGATGGGCAATCTCCCATGTGATTAACTGCCTTGGGAAATCCACTGGAGGTCAGCTATGGGTTGGTTTCAACTGGACGGTACACAACAACATAGTAACATAGACAGTAGAAATTGCACTGTTTATCCAAAGACAGCTTCTCTCTGATGATTAGAAACCTATCTGCTGCTCTACTGCTAGAGGGTGTAAAATGTCCTATCATATCCTTTATGGTCTTTGAAGATTGGCTGGAGGGTCAACTATGTATCGGTTCTGACTCGATGGCAGTGAATGTGAGTGAAGAACGATACCTGAAAAACACTGGAAAATTTCATCTCAATATTCTAAAACATAATTTTAACTGGTAACTTCCACGACACCAAAATTTGCTTGTTCACTAGATTTATATAATCTCATGCAAACAAATAATATAATCTATTACCATATTCCAGTATTTTTACATGTACCGAAAACCTGAGAATACTAGCAAATGTATCATTGACGAGAATGTGTTTTCTTTAATAAAGAAAGCTAAGTTATTAAAGAAATGCCCAGTATTTAGTAAACTTTCCGTATTTGCATTTTAAGGATGGTTTGAAAAGATGCTGAATTTAAAATGTAAGCCTTTTAATTTCTTAACATTGTGGAGTTCATGACTTATCCTTCCAGGTCAAACTCAAATAAGTTAGAATAATTCTATTTAGCCCTCTGGAAGAATACAACATTAATTAGAAGTGCCCTAATTAAGGCTACTAGTGAGAAGGGCAAGCTAATTAAGTTATAGCAGCTGGTCAATTTTAGCGTAAGCAAAGCTCTATCAGTTAGGTCTGCCCTAGCTTAACATGAATTTGAAAATTGAGAAGATTTTATGTACATTTGAAGTATTTGTATTTGGTTTTACTTCAATTTTAATTTTTTAACTTATTTAGTATAATTAGATACAGAAAGAAAAAAATCATCATTCAAAAAATGCTGTTGTTCTTGCTAGGTGCCATTAAGTCAAGTATGACTCATACTGTACGTTTGAACAACAAACCCAAACCCTGTCCTCTCCTGTGCCATCTCCACAATCCCAAACAAACCTGAGCCCATTGTTGCACGTATTGCGTCAATCTACCTAGTTGAGTATCATGTCCTTTTCAGTCCCTCCAACTTCCTTGTTCCTCTCTAGTGAATAATAGCCTCTCCTATCAACATGTCCAAAGTATGTGAGACAAAGCTTTACTATCTTTGCCTCCAAAGGGTACTCTGGCTGCACTCTCCAAGACATTCCTGTTTGTTGTTTTGGAAGTCCATGGGATATTTAGTACTCTTCTCCAACACAACAGCTCAAAGGGATCAATTATTGCTGAATAAATTAAAGAATAATAAATGGGACTAACTTCTATTAACACAGAACATTCACTATATAATAATTTCCCAATTTGGGTTGTTTGGTTTGTGGTTTTTTTTTTCCTTTTAGGGTATAGATAAACTCCTACTTGTTGGCACATTTACCGTGGATAATTTAAATGAAATCATGCTGAAAAGTCATGCCATGGTTTGCAGTTACAACTTTCAGAGGTCTTCTTCATCATTCTTCTTCCCTGAAATATGTGATACAAAATAAAATAGAATCATTTGATTTAAGTAAAATGGCTGTACTAAGGCCTCAGGAATTGATGGAAAACCAACTGACATATTTTAGCAATCAGATGCTGCCTGGACATGCTCACCAGGTTTTGCCAAGAAAACAGTTTCCTGACCAGCTGACTCAAAAGGTCCATATTTATTCCCATTCCAAAAAAGGGTGATCCAACAAAGTGTGGAAATTATGGAAAATACCTCTTATTCTACATGTAAACAAAATTCTGCAGCAGATTTTCCAAAAATGACTGGAATACTACATCGATAGAAAACTATCAGAAGTACAGTCTGGTTTTAGAAGAGGCTGTGGCACTGAGAATATCATTACCAATGTCAGATAGAAAGCAGAGACTACTGGAAGAAGAATGTCTGTCTGTGTCTTCATTGATTACACAAAAGCGTTTGACTATGTGGCTCACAACAGATTGTGGCTAGCCTTGAGAAGAATGGAAATCACAGTACACCTGATTGTGCTCATGCAAATCCTATCCTTAGACAAAGAGGCAGTGAAGAAATAGAGCATAGCTCAAAATCAGGAAAAGAGTGTGTCAAAGATGCATTCTGTCTTCATATATTTTTTAATTTATAAACGGAACATATCATTTAAGACACTAGTCTTTATGAGGAAGAATGTCACATTAAAATTGGAGAAACTCATCAACAACTTGCTTTATGCAAATAACACAACCTTGCTTGATAAAAATGAGAAGGGCATGAGACATTTGCTACAACAAGTCAAGAACCACAGCCTTCAATATTAATTGAAGCTCAACTTCAAGAAAACAAAGATTCTCACCACTGGGCCAATTGGCAGACCCATGATAAATGGAGAAGAGATTGAGATTGTTAACAATTTTAGTTTGTTCAACTCCACAATCAAAGATGTCAATCTAGGGACTAAAGTGTGACTGATCTAAGCCATGGTCTTCACAATTATTTTCTATGCATTAGAATGCTGGACAATGATGAAGGCTGAGGGAAGAAGGACTGATGTTTTTTAATTGTGAGGCTATAGAAGAGCGCTGAACATACCATACTCTGCCAAGAGAACATGTAGATCAGTCCTGGAGAGGGTGAAACCAAAGTGCTCTCTGGAGGCAAGAATTCTGAAGATCTAGGTCACATGCATTTGGCATATTGCCAGACGGGACCAGTCATTGGAGAAGGACATCATCCTTGCAAGGGTGGATGGACAATGCAATCCATCTTGTTAAGAGTCTTCCTCTCTTTCACTAAGTTTTTCCAGTATATCATTTCCCCCCCCCACCCAGAACAACATGACAAAAGATAAGAGACAAAGTGTAGCTGTCCTTGCCTCTGGGAAACATCTGCTTGTCTAAGGCGCCTTTAAGACCAACTTAATCATTCTTTTATCACTCATTTCCAACACACAACCAGAACTGAATGGCATCAATTGTTTTCTGCCGTTCCTACTCATTGCCCAAATTGCAGATGCATAGAAAGTGAAATGACTGTGGCTGGGTTCTGATGTGCCTTAGTGTTTAATGTGACATCAATCTTCTTTAGCACTTTAAGGAGATTCTTAACAGTAAATTTTCCCACTGAAATACTTCTGGTATCATGGGGGCTGATTGTGAATAAAAGTAAAATTTTAAATTGCTGACTACTGCAATCTTGTCTCCATTTATCACAATCTTGCTTATTGGTTCAATGAGGAGGAGTTTTGTTTTTTTCCTATGGAGGGGTAACTGATATTGCCAAGTTGCCACCTCTGATCTTCAGCAGCAAATATTTCAAGCCCTCTTCACAACAAGAAAGGTTACATCATCTGTAGAAGGCAGGTTGCTGGTGATTTGTCTCAATTCTGTTGCCACAATCCTGTTCTTATATGCCAGATTCTCACATAATTGCTCAACGTGCCGATTGGCTCCGGAGGGTGGGATGATACAACCCTCATACACACTCTACTGATTTTGAGCCATTCAGTGTTTCCTTATTCTATTTGGACAACTTCATGGCATAGATTTATTATAAACACAATCAGATATTCCATATATGGACTATTTCAATGTGTGGAGAATAAACAAACAACTTTTAAAGAATAAATCAAAAGAGTATCTAAACATATTTATAAATAAATAAAGGCATACGTATAAAAGTCAAGTTGTTACTGCTTTAGGATTCTGTCATATTAACATTGCCTTTTAGAAATATTATGTACAACAGAAGGAAATAGTGCCTAATCTTGAGCAATCTTTTCAATTGTGGATATAGTCCTTGTTACAGGCATCATGTCAATGCACCTTTCTGAAAGTTTTCCTCTTCATTTAAAACTCTTATCTTTACCAAATATGATTCTATCTCATGGTGTCTCACAATACGTGTACAGAGTTACTGAGATGTAATCCTGCCCTCATCACCTCTGCAGAAGATTCTGGCTCCATTTATTCCATGACAAATTCATCCATTCTGGTAACTCTGTGGTATTCTTCTCCAATACAGTAATTCAGTGACATCAATTATTTGAAATTTTCAATCCAATGCCCAGGTTTTGTATGCACAAGGCTATTTAAAATAGTATGGCTTGATTCAGACACACTGCATGTTGTGAGGGACATTTTGGCATTTGACATTTTGAAAATCTGTTTTGCAACGAATTGACTCTGTATCATTGTTTTCATGACTCCTATTATCACTGCAATTGATTAGGGACACAAGTAAAATGACAAGGAAAAAGAAAAACACCCTACAAAATGGGAAATAAAAATATTTGGCAACGATATATCTGGTAAGGGACTAATTCTAAAATTTTTAAGGAAATGTATCACCTCACCTAAAAAAAAAGATAAAAACAATCCAGTTTTAAAATGGGCAGAAAAAATGTATTTCACCAAAGAAGATATTCAGGCAGCTAGTACACACATAAAGGAATATTCAGGCTTAGTAACTTTTCAGGTTGTTGTCATGTATCATTGAGTCAGAACCAACTCATAGTTGACCATCTCGTGGGTTTGCAGAGGGAAGAGATTGTTCATCTTTCTCCCTCAAAGCAGGTGGTAGATTTGAACCACATGCCTTTGGTTTCGTAGCATAGCTCCTAACACAAGGCCACCAGAGCTCCCTAGTAACCTTTGTTGATGGTGTGTACTGTCAAGTCATAACCAACTCATAACTGATCTACGGCAAGTTTTCAAAGACAGTAAATTGCATGGTAAGAGATTGCGCATCTGGAAGATTAGAACCAAGAGCCTTTGGGATTGTAGCATGGCTCCTTGCCACTAGACCACTGGCACTTAGGGAGATTCAAATCAAAATAACATTGCCTTCAATTCAGTGTCAACTCCCAGTTGCTCTCCACAAAGCTTTGTAGACTGTAAATTGTAATGCGATCTCAGTGATTTTCACACTTCCCCTCTTTCTGTCCCCCATCTCACCTCCCCTTCCTCTTTTGAACATTTATTATTATTATTATCCTTTTTTTTTCAAAACAGTGATCTTATGAAGGATTAGTCCTTATGTGACTGAGTTCTTTCACTTAGCATAATTATTTCTAGCCTTTTCCAAGTTTATGTTATTTTACTAGTTTTTCCCTTAATACTTCCTAATATGTCATTATGTGACTATAGCACAATTTCTCAATCCATTCATTTGTTGATGGACATTTGATTACATGCAAATCAGTTGGTTTTTAAATTCAGGTGAATATACTCATGACCGTATTTTGAATTTTGTGGACTTTTTGTGAGTTCTAAAACAGTTTCATATGGTTCTAACTTCCTTTCATCTTTCCTTCACAGATACTCTTGTGATAATGAAATCTCATTAGAAGGAAAAAAATATATTTATGGGAAGGAACTCCCACCTTTCTTCCTGATGTGGTTGGTGGATTTGAATTACCAACATTTTGGTTAGCAGCCTAGTATGTGACTATGTTATCAAGACTCCATATGAAACTTCTCACATTCACTCACAACGGCCTAGGAGCCTCATAATACCCTCCCTTAGGGTTCGGAGGCTGTGAAAGTCATCAGGAGGAAATTGCTGATTTTTCTTCCATGGTCTTGACAATGGGTTCACACTGCCAAAGGTGAGCAGTCTTGGGATGATAGCACTTTTTTTTTACATGCTATAGCAGTGGAAACCATGAATAACAATGGTCTGACGCTGTGGTACAAGGTTGCCTTGATAGGGAGCTAACTTCATGGCTGTTACCAACATAGAAAGTAACCAAGGCGAACAGAATGGTCAGTCTGAATCATGACTCGTGAACATTCTTCATTATATTTTAATAAACTCATTTTGCATTTCAATTTTTTTTTTTGCCTCATTGTGAATGTCTTTTGTAATGTGCTTGAGTGATAGGACTCTTAGGCTTGTTTAATTCTATAATGTATTTTTCTGGTTTTGCTGTTTTTGTAGTATCAGTGGCTTAGTGGTAAGAAATTGTGCTGTTAATCCAAAGGTATGTGGTTCAAATTTGCCAGCAGCTCTGTAGACCAAAGATAGGCAATAACCCCCGGGCAACTTAGTACCTCTGAAAACCAGCTGGAGGGTCAGCTGTGAGTAGCTTTTAACTCAACTGTATACAACAACAACTTCAGGGTATCACAACCCTTCTCCCTCAAGATACATGTTGAGAACACAACCCTGTCTAAGAGTGAGCTCTCATGGTGCAGTCCAGAGCAAATTGGAATGCTAGTCTCCAAAGATACTCACCCATCTTCTGGGTTTCAAATGCATCCACAGGAGAAAGATGGGCAATTCCTTCTACTTAGGATCTTATAAAGTGTCCCTATGGGTTGGAATCAAATCAGTGTCAGTGACTAAGCAAATGAATTACATGCACCAATTAAAGAGACAAAATTATGCATACTCTGCATTATATTATTTTTTCCCTTCATAATGGTTGGAAGCTCGGTATCATTGCGGGGTACATGATTATTTGTTATCAAAACATTTCAACCCACGTCTTTTACACACGGAAAAAGTAAATGACTATGCAAACCAGATAAGTTTTTTTTCTTCATGTTGAAAGACTTTTTAACAGAAGAGAAGCCTAAACACTTTGCTGAAATTAGATTTGGGGTTGCACGTAGTTGCCACTTTTGCTGTATTTTCCCTGAGCCTCAGTGTAACAAATAATCAATACTTGGCTATACAAGCATTGTAAGTAACAGGCACTTAACTCACTGTTTGTAAGGATGTTGTTCCCAGATGATCTTAAGCTGCATACTCACTTCTATCCCAGTGGAAAGTGGAAGCTAGTTTATAATTGGGTTGAATCCTCAACTTCCGGGCGAGAGGTTATGCAGTGTCAAAATCAGTAGCAAAGTTCAGGGGAACCAATCACAGACAGTGAGAAGCTAAAATCACAGTCAGAAGCTGACCATATTTACAAAGTGAAGCACAAGATAGACAGAAATTTATAAATAGTTTAATTTAAAGTTTATCACAGGCAGGATTTAATCTGAAAATGGGGAAAAAATAAAATAAATTCTGGTGGGAAATTGTCACAACAGGAAAACCCTAGATTAATAAGAATAACACACACACTATATATATATATACACACACATACACATATATATTCTATATACATGTATTCTATATACATGTATTCTATATACATATAGTCTATATATATTCAATTAATAATTATTGTTTTAACAAATACTATATTATGAAGTCTTCTTAAGGGAGCTCTGGTGGACCAATAATAAGGAGTTTCACTGGAAATCCAAAGATACGCAGTTTGAATTCACCAGCTTCTCTGTGAGAGAAAGGCGGGCAGTCTCCTACCTTGAGATTAATTGCCTCTGAAAATCTGCTGACAGGCCAGCTATGGGTTGATTCTGACTCAATGGTACAGAACAGCTGTCTTCATTTGGTAATTAATTATAGTCTCTGAGTAGCAATAATTATTAAACTAATCTATATCATGCTTGAGAGGGTGGAGGGACAGTGCAAGAGAGGAAAACCCGCGATGAGGTGGATTGATTCTGTGACTGGGGTATTGGGGGTAGCTGAGTCAGAGAAAATTAGGTTGGCACAGGATAGAGACTGTTGTACATAGGGTCACTATGAGTCGCAGGTGACTCAAACGCACATAAAGACAACAAGAACAACAGATCACTTTGAAGACTAAGGTACACCTCATTCAGGCAAAGTATTTTCAATTACTTGCTATGCATCTGAGTGCTCAATGATGCTAAAAATGACAGAATTCATGAATGTGAGTTGAATTGCTGGAGAAAAAAATAGTACTTCTCCATATCCCATAGACTGCCAAAAGACAACACAGGCATGTCTTAGAAAAGGTGCAGCTAGCATGCTGCTTGGATGCAAGGTTGTCAAAGCTTTGTCTCTCATAGATTGGACATGTTGCTAGGAAAGGCTATTCCTTGGAAAAAGATATCCTGCTCAGAATAGTGCAGGGTCAGTGAAAGAAAGCAAAGCCTTCATCTAGATCTGTGGACATGGTGACGGCAGCACGGACTTAAGTGTAACAAACATGATGGGCATTGCAGAGGGAAGGACAGGATTCAGGTCTGTTGTTCACAGGGTTGCTATGAATCGTACTTGACTCAATGATATCCAACAACAACAACAACTATATGTATATATATTTGAGACTTAGACTAAAGGTGGAGACCTGCTGAAGGGTGTGCCTTTAAAATTCTGTAAGGTTTAAAAAAAGTTAACGAATTTGTTAATTTTAGCATTAATATTCTTTAAAATACACAGTAATCATTTTTCTATTTGCTGAACTGAACAACTTGGAGTTACTGTGATGCTGAACACTGTTCCATAGTCATGTCAAATATCATAATGGTCACCCATTATGTGCAGTGTTTGGATGAGCTTCCGGATTGATTCATGTTGGGAAGCAGGAGTGGCATCCACTTCCTAAACTAGATGCCTCTAGAAACTCTACAACCTCTCTTATAAAGTACAGAAATGATGTTAATTATAGAATAGAGTTCAGGTCTTTTGTGCAAAGCTTACTCTGAGTTGTATTTGACTCAACAACACTTAACCACTGCTAACTTAATCTGGAGAAACACTCTTCCGCTTTGTACATCACTCTTTGTTAATTTGCTGTACTGAGGTAACCTGGGTTTGCTGTGATGCTGAACCTTGTGCCATGAGGATATCAAATTCCAGAATGGTTTCCCATTGTGGACAGGGTTTGGTGGAGCTCCCAGTTGTAAAACAGATTTGGAAGCACAAGTGGCATCCACTTCCTAAACCACATGCCTCTGGAAACTCTATGAACTTGGACAAGCCATAGCTACGGAAAGGCAATATGTCTTTTCTTCATAGAGTCACTATGAGTCAACTGCGACTCAACAGTAATCATCAACAACATGCCCTTATGTTATCAATAGAGTGATTTGGACAAGTAATTTCATCTTCTATGTCTTCATTTCATTGAGCTTAAAGTTACCACAACACTCATTCACTGACATCAACTCAGTTCTGGCTCAGAGCAATTCCCCCTCCATCAGACTTCCAAGACCGTAAACTTTAACAGGAGAAGACTGCTCGTCTTTCTCTCTCAGGGCATCTGGGGGGTTGGAACTGCCAGAGATGTGAACTCTTACAGTTACCAGTACAACATGCTACAGATCACGTCATTACAGCTCCTTGATCATGACAATAGCACCTGTCCTACGATGTTGTTGTTGTTATGTGCCATCGAATCACCTGCGACTCAGAGGAGCCTGTATACAGCAGCTCGGAAGCCTGTCCTGTCCTGAGCCAGTCAACTCTGACACACCTACTCCCATCACTCTAGTTACTTTAACAAAGCATCTCATTCAGGGTCTTCCTCTCCTGCACTGTCCCTCCACACTGCCGAGCATGATGTCCTTCTTCAAAGGTAGATCCCTCCTGGCCACATGCCCAAAGTATGTGAGATGGAACTTTAAAATCCCAGCATCCAAGGAAAAACTTGATCTCAGCCTCTCCTAAGCAGACCTGTTTGTTCTCTTGGCGGTCCATGCTATGTTCAAGACTCATCTCCTGCACCACAACTCAAAGAAATCAATTCTTCTTTTGTCATCCTTAGTCATTGTCCAGCTCTCTGATGCATAGCAAACAATTGCACAGACCACATCCTAGGAGCTCTGGTGGCCTAGTGGGTGAGGAATTGTGCTGACAACTCAAAGGCCTTTGGTTTGAATCCACCAGCAGCTCCACTGGAGACAGACAGTCTCTGCCTGTGTGAATCACAGACACTGAAAACCTGATGGAGGGTCAACTGTGAGTTAGTTCTGACTTGATAGAAATGGCTTGAATTGTGTTTCATCAGATTTAAAAAACCATCTCCTATTATACTATCCCTAAAATTAAGTGTGTTACTTCATAAAATATTTAAAATGATGCCTGGGACATAAACTATTTAAACTTAATGTGTGTTATTATTGTTCTTACAATTTGAGTGAATGAGCTGACAAATGTGAAGCTTTACTCAAAATGTAGGTTGAAAAATGGTTTTTAAAACCAAGCTGTTAAAAAGAACATTAAGAAAAGATTCATGACATAATTTTTAAAAATACCTTATTGTCACTGATTTCACATGCAAGCAAGATTTTACTGAAGATTATCCAAAAACGACTGGAATAGCACATCAGCAGAGAGCTACCAGAAGTCCAAGTTGGTTTCAGAAGGGGTCATGGTACTAGAGATATTTTAGCTGATGTTAGATGGATCTTGGCTGAAAGCAGGGAACACCAGAGGAATGTCTATCTGTGTTTCATTGACTATGCAAAGGCATTTGATTGTGTAGATCATAACAAACTATGGCTGACTCTGAGAAGAATGGGAATCCCAGAACCCTTGATCGTTCTAATGCGAAACTTATACTTGGACCAGGAGGCAGTCGTCAGAACAGAGCAAGGGAACACTGCATGGTTCAAAATTGGGAAGGGCGTACACCAGGGATGCATCCTATCTCCATACCTTTTCAACCTATATGCAGAACAGGTTATCCGGGAGGCAGGGCTCTATGAGGAGAAATGTGGGGTCAAGATTGGTGTTCGATTTATCAACAATCTGCGTTATGTGGATGACACAACCCTGCTTGCTGAAACTGAAGAGGACCTGAAGCACCTGCTGCAGAGTGTCAAGGACTGCAGCCTACAATATGGATTGAGGCTCAATGTCAAGAAGACAAAGATTCTCACCACTGGACCAATTGGCAGCATCAGGATGGATGGTGAAGAGATTGAGATTGTACACAGCTTTAGTTTGCTTGGCTCCATAGTCAACAGTCTTGGCACCAGCAGCCAGGAAATTAAAATGCACATTGCCATAGGAAAGTCTGCTGTTAGGGACCTCTCCAAAGTGCTGAAGAGCAATGGTATCTCTTTGGAGACTAAGGTGCGTCTGATACAGGCCATGGTCTTCGCAACCACCTGTTATGCAGCAGAGAGTTGGACAATGACCAAGGAGCATAGAAGGAGAATTGATGCCTTTGAGCTGTGGTGCTGGAGAAGAGTATTGAGAATACCATGGACTGCTAGGAGAACAAACAGATTTGGCCTGGAAAGGGTTAAACCGGGTGGCTCCTTGGAGGCAAGGATTCTGAGGCTCAGTCTAACATACTTTGGACATGTTGTGAGGAGAGACCAGTCCTTGGAGAGGGACATCATGCTTGGGAGGGTGGAGGGACAGTGCAGGAGAGGAAGGGCAGGAGAGGAAGGCCCTCTATGAGGTGGATTGATTCAGTGACTGGGATAATTGGGATGGGAGTGTCAGAGACGGTGCGATTGGCACAGGACAGAGCGGAGTTTAGCGCTGTTGTACATAGGGTCGCTATGAGTCGCAAGCGACTCGACGGCACATAACAACAACAAATGCAGGTAGTTCGATTCCACCAACTGCTCCACTGGAGACAAATCAATAGTTTCCTCCCATGTGATTTGAGGCCTTTGTAAACCCACTGGAGGTCAGCTACGAGTCAGTTCGAGCTAAATGAGAGTGAGACAGAGCACAGGGGCCTTAAAATGAATAGGCCGGTACTGCCAATGTAGAAGCAATTAACTTATCAACATGGCAGCAGAATTTGTAAACATCAACCACAAAGCAGGAATAGAGAGGAAGCTGACGGTAGTCGGAGCACTAGGGTTTGTGAGGAGAGTGTGTTATGCTCAATTTTAGGTGGTTGCGCAGTGAGAGTATTACACATGCTCAGATAAAATAGAGAATTTAGACAACATCGGCATTGGGCATCTGTCTCCATGTTTTACATTAACTAGAAAATGAAAGCTTCTGGAAAGTCTTATATGTATTAAATGTGGATTATTTTAAAATATTTTAGAATTAAATTAAAACATTTTAAGGGACAGGGAGGATTGAGTGATGGACTTAACACCTAGAAGTGGTATTATTAAATGAATGAAAGAGGGTATAGTTTTTAAATTATAAATTTCATGACTATGTTTGAACCAGGAGTGACATCCACTTCCTAAATAACATGCCTCTGAAAAATCTATGAACTTTGATAAATGTCAATAGTTGTAAGGGGCTTCAGGCCTTTTGTTTATAGGGTCGCTATGAGTCCGCTCAACTTGAAAGCAATCAACAACATGTTTGAACGTAAGCAGTAAATGTAAACGATCATTAAAACCAAAAAATACCCTAAAGGAAATATTTTCTCAGAGCTATTTTAACATAAATTTTAGAGGGAAATATTTTTAGGAGAAGCAAATTGTTTTATTACTCACATAAAAATTAGAGTATTACATTTTGTAATTTCAGATATGATATGAAGAAACTGAATGTTCAGCTATCAAAATGATATGAGCGAGGATAATATATGCCTTTATTTCTCGACTTTTGAAATCATAGCAGAATAGTACTCTCAGATCTGTCATGTAATTGTAGTCATTTATTGAGATCATTTCTGCAATTCGCTCTTTGCCTCTGCACTTCACAGAACACTGCCAATGTGGTTGCACTGATCATCACACTTGACAAAAGAAGCACTTTGCATCATAGGAACAGATAGGTCAGAAGCCACATACGTCCTGCAGCTTTTTCTAGATACAACACATTTGAGCAGTTGATTTTATTCTCATAACTTTACATAACTATTTCTAAACAGAGAAGAATATAATAATATCTGTCTGTAGGATTGACGAAAGCTCTCATTCATACCTGCCGAATTAAATAAATCGTGTGTGTGTGCAGCATTGAGTCAGAACCAAATCACAGCTGCCTCTCCAGCAGATTTTTAGAGGCATTAAACGGCACTTGAGGGCATTGCTGACCCTTCTTCTGCAGAGCAGCTGGTGAATTGGAATCATGTAGCCAGCTTTGAAGTGCTGGTTGCCTAGTGGTAAAAAAGCTGTGCCTGATACAATCCCCCAAACAGACAAGTCTGCCCACCAGCTGCTCTGGCTGGAGAAGGATGGGAATCTTCTATGCAACTTAGAGCCTCCGAAAACCCACTGGAGGGTCAGTTAGACGGCTGCTGCTGACTAGATGGTACACACAATGTTTATTTAACTTGGCAGGTATAACTAATAAAGAACATTATTTTCTTCAAATTCAATTGTTGCATAAAAATTATGTATTCTCGAAATATTAACAGATTTATGCTTATACAGGCAAATGAATCACAATTACAAATATGTGGAAGAGTGAGAATACTATATTAAAATATCATATTTCTTTGTATTCCAGCACATAATATGTATATTGCTATATATAATACTTATTTCTGTTAATGTCTGATACACACAAAGTTTTAAAAAAAGAGGTTTTTTTTCTCTTAAATATTTTATGTAGAAATTACTTCAGGTGAAGTGGTATTTTTTCCTCCTTTGTTATAACTTAAAAATTACAGGAAATATTAGTTATTAAATCAATAGTTTTGTCTCCAATTGAAACATTAAATCATTATATTCTCCTTACAAAGTCAACTTTGATTCAGTCACTTTAATGGCAAATCTAAAACATGACTACTGTTTTCTGGGAACAAACTATAATCTTGTTTTAAAAAAGAAATATCTTGTTATGTGAAGAAAATGAATCAAATAAACATAGATACCTAGTTCCATTTTAGGAAGTTTATCTACATTAAAAACATAATAGACATGTAATTGAGAATGCTGTTCTTTGTGATAGATACGTTTAATGCCCAAAACTCCTATTAATGAGAGCAACTAAATAAGATCTTCTACATAGAACAGTATTAAAATTATAAGGGTTTTTTCCACAGTAAAGACCAATATCTGGCAACATTGTTGTTGATATGAATATGTGTCCTTGAACAGAAATATACTAAGTTTGTTCTGAAAAATAAAATCTGTATTTATTCCATGTTAAAGGAGTTTATACTATTTTAAAGATCTACACTGGTACTGCCAGTATCATGCTTTATATCTCAATTACTGACATTAACATTATAACATAGATGTATGATTTCTGACTAAACAATACAGAACTTCCTCCTGTTTTTGCTTATTGTTCCAGTAAATGATATGAAATATTACAGGGGGAAAAATAGCATAAATCAAGTATTTCAGACTAAATAAGAAAACACTAAATGGTGTAGCTATTTCCATAAGCTTACAAAATGTCAATTAAATAACTTTCAGGTGAGACTAGAACTTCTAATACGTAAATGAAATATATGTTTTCATTTCAAATATTTGAGCTCAACAGTGCAGTTCTCAATTTCTAGGGGAATTGTTGCTGTTTTGTACTGTCAATTCTGACTCTACTTGTAGCTAACCCACTGGGTTTTCAGAGACAGTTAATTGCACCGGAGGAGATCATCCATCCTTCTCCTGAAGAGTAGCTGGTGGCCTTGAACCAAGTGCCTTTCGGATTGCAGTTCAGCTTCTTGCCGCTTGGCCACCAGAGTTCCCTAATGCAATAAATAATTAGAGGATGTTTTAATCAGATTTAGGGAGATGGTATGAGCTTCTACTAAAGCAGTGGACTTAAATGTGTATGTTTGCAGTATAAATGTATGGAATGTGTAGCTTTGATCATCTAAGATTAAGTATCATGATTTGCCATTAGTTTGTAGTGGTTTATGAATTTAAAATTAACCTTGTAATTAGATGGCTCTCCTTTTCTACAATATTGAGTCTTTCTATGCGTAAATAGGAAGTTGTTTGTTTATTTGTTTAATTAGGTGACCTATCTTTTCTTAAAAGGAGTTTTTTAATTGTAAGGAATTGTGCTACCAATTCAAAAGTATGCAGGTCTGGAGGAGTACTGGTGGCCTAGTGGCAAGAAGCAGCACTGCAATCCCAGGTGTGCGCTGTTCAAATCCACCCAATGCTCTGCTGGAGAAGGAGGGACAATCTCCTCCTGTACCAGTCAGATCTGATATGACGGTACACACATGAAAAAAAATAATAAAAAAATTTTTAAAAAAAGTATGCACTTCTAATCCACCAGCAGTGCTGTGGGAGAAAGAGGGGCAATCTTTTCCCGTGAAATTTGTTGCATTTGAAAACCTACTGCAAGGTCCACTGTGAGCTGGTTCTGACTCTAATGCACACATCTTTACCCTAGGGATCACTGGCGGCTGCTTGTTGTTAAGTGTCAGGTCATAGACAACTCATCACAACCCTATGAACTAAGGACCTAAACATTTGTGTAACTTGCGTCATTTTGCCAACTTTATAGAGTCTCCAGAGGCAAGCCGTTTCAAAAGTGGATTCCACTCCTGATTCCAAGCTTGTTTGAATTGGGGAGCTTCACCAAACAGTGTCCGCCACGGTTGACCACTATCACCTTTGACGCATCACAGCAAACAAGAGTTACCTCTGTACAGGAAATGGACAGACCTATGCTACATCACTTAGAAGAATGTTTGACCAAAACCAATTAAACTAGGTTTGAGGGCTGCAGATTCAAACGACCCACCTTTGACTTAGTAGCATCATTTTCTGCCCACCAGGCCCACAGAGCTCTCTCTATGCTGGTGGTGGTGTTGTTAAGTGCCATCAAGTCATAGATGACTCATAGCAACCCTACGAATGAAGATTTGATGGCACTTAACAACAACAACAACAACACTAATATAGAGAGAGCTCTGTGGGCCCAATGGATAGAAAATTATGCTACCAAGTCAAAGGTTATGTTATTGTTGTTGTTAAATTCCATCTAGTCATAGACAACTCATAGCGACCCTATGAACAAATGTCTTGAATGCAAATCTTTCATCTTTTCTCCAAGTTTATAGAGTTTCTGGAGGCAAGGCTTTTTGCTTTTTGTGAGGTGGTTTTTTGTTTGTTTGTTTGTTTAATTTGTTAAGTGGATGTCACTCCTGCTTCCAAGCCTGTATTATTTTCCAAGCCTGTACTATTTGGGCCATAGGCCCTTGGGCCCAAGAGCCAAATCCAATCTGTTTTTAACCTCCAGCCCTCAGACCTGATTTTAATTGTTTTTGGTCAAACATTCTTCTAAGTCTTAAAGCACTAGTCTGTCCATTTGCTGCACAGAGGTAACTGGTGGTTGCTGTGATGCTGAACACTGTGACACTGATGTGTCAAATGCAATAATGGTTACTGTTGGCTCAGTGGGTAGAAAACTGTGCTGCTAAACCAAACATGGGTGGCTCGAATCCCCCGATTGCTGTGCAGGAGAAAGAAGAGCAATCAGCTCCTGTGTGATTCACCCACTCTGAAAACCCACGGAAGGGTCAGCTATTAGAAGGTTTTGAACATTACTTTTCATTTGGACTGCATCATGGTTTTCTTAAAATCACAGATTTTATGGATCTGTATTTATTTGCCTGTTGACCATTTAGGAAGATGTGAACTCAAACTGTTTAGCAAATTTATATTCAAAATTATGCTCTGAAATCTTTACATCCATTATACTATGGATCATTAAATGATAACAAATTTTCTCATTCTTTATTATATTCAAGTTCAAAGATAAGGAGACTTCAGATAACAATAAATATATTCCAGCCAATAAACATAGAAAGAACAGAACAAAAACACAAATAAGCAGAAACAAAAAACCCCCCACATTTGTCCAATCAATATTGCCCTTCAATCAATTTCCCCAAACTCTAAATCTTAGTAGGAGGTCACTGTCTGCCTTTTTTACATAGAGAGACTAGAATTTCAACTCATTGACCTCTTTATTAAGAACTCAATACTCCTTAGACAGTGCCACCAGAAATGCCAAACAATCAGAGAAGCCAATGATAATTATATAAAAATTCTGATGAGATTTTCAATCTAAAATGTCAATGGAAGATTCCAGGAGTAAATTAATTCACTTGGAAAAACTTCAAGTACCAGAAATGAAATGACAACAGCTATTTCCAATATAAAATGTACGAGTCACAAATTTTCTGGCAAAGCATACTTTTTGTTAATTATCTAGTAGTAGATATTAACACATTAAATAAGAGTGGCAAAAAGAAAATATTTTGTTAACATTCAGCACAGGAACAGATAAAAAGATTGCAAGTTAGTATAATATTGTTGTTGTTGCTGTTGTTACGTGTTCACTAATTGATTAAAACTCATAGTGACCCTATGCACAATAGCTCTAAACCCTGCTCTATCCATCTCATCCAGGGTCTTCCTCTCCTATACTATCCCTTGACCCTTCTCCAAAGCCCCCTTCTGGGTACATGCTCAAAGTATGTTAGACAGAGCCTCAAAATTCTTACCTCCAAGGAGCAGTTTGTTTTCACCCTCTCCGTTAAAAACTAATTAGTTCTCTTGGCAGTTCATGGGATGTTCCATACTCTTCTCCAGCATCACAACACAAAAATATCAATTCTTTTTCTGTCATCCTTGGTCACTGTCCAGCTCTCTGATGCATAACAAGTAATTATAAAGATCTTGGCCTAAATCAGGTGCACCTTAGTCTCTAATAGGAATCCTTGTTCTTCAACAAACTGGAGTGGTCCCTGACAACAAAATTTTCCTAATGCAATTTATCTTTGGATTTCCTGACTACTGGTGCCAGAGTGTTAATTATGGAACTGAAAAAGCTAAAATTGATAACAATCTTAATCTTTTCTCCATTTATCATGATGGTGCCAATTGGCCCAGTGCCTCGCAGTGCCACTGTCTCCCATCATTAAATATTATTAATATCAACAAAAATATTTTCGTTAATTCTATTGTTACTATTGTGTGCTATCAGGTCAAAATTACTCATAGCTGACCCTCCAGTGAGTTTTCAGAGGCAATAAATCAGAAAGGAGGAGATTGGTCATCCTTCTCCGGCAGAGGAGCTTGGGATTTGAACTTATATCTTTGGAATTGCAGTACAGTTTCTTAACACTATATCATCCCAGCTCTTGAATGCTAATGTGCTGTTTAATGTTGTCAAGTGGGAATCGACTCACAGATGTCCCTCAAATGAGTTTTCAGAGACAGTTAATCACATGGAAGAAGACTGCCCATATTTTTCTCATGGAGCAACTGATGGGTTCAAACTATATACTTTTAGTGCAAACTTTGGTGACTTTGCCCTTGTGAGTTGACCAAAGGTCTAGCACCTCTGGTGGTTACAATATCCTGTTGGTTCCACAGAAGATTGATGGATATTCTTCTTCCATTAAGATTTAGAACCTTGACATTTCAATTTCAAGGGTTTTTATGAGTCATTAGACTCAATGTCAGTGAATTTTAAATAATAGATATACACCTATTTATCAATATCACTAATATCACACACAAGCAAAATATTCCTTAAGATTATGCAAAAATGACTGGAATAGTACATCAACAGAAAATTTGCAGAAGTGCAAGCTATATTTAGAAGAAGCAGTGGTACATCATAACCAGTGTCAGACGGAGCTTGGCTGAAAACAGAGAATACCAGAAAAATGTCTGTCTTTCATCCATAATGCAAAGGCATTTGACTGTGTAGAGTCCAACAAATTGTGACTAACACTGAGAAAAATAGGAATCACAGAACACTTGGTTGTGCCCGTACATAATCTATACTTGGACTAGGAAGCAGTTGTCAGAACAAAGCAAGGAAACACTGCATGGTTCAACATCAGAAAAGGAGTGTGTCAGGGATACATCCTGTCTCCATACCTTTTTAATCTATATGCAGATCAGATCATTCAGGAGGCTGGCTAAAGTCGGTTAACAACTAAAAACATAAAAGCCAAAATTCTTATGGAAATAAAAACTGATCCTTAGTAAATTTAAATTCACTGTGTCTACCTCTTTATGCAATGGGGGTAGGAGCTTTGATAAGGATTGGGTTTCTAAAGCCTTTTTTATTCACATCTTCAGGAGAGACATTTGTTTAACTTCTTTCATGAGTGTGACAGAGATCTGTTACCTGATAGAGGATGCAGGTCTATTTTATTGGTTTTAGTTTTATACTGAATTGAGTTTAATGTGTCTGCTAATTGATTTAGTTAAAGTCCCTAGATGAAACAATCTACTTGCTTTATTTTCCGCACATCACTATGTTATAAACCACATCAAAAGCAGGAGAAAAATTGTTCTTTCCTCAGTAATAGAGTCAAGGTCTGTTATCAGGACTATTTCTGCAATTCCACGTTTCTTTAATGGATTATACCGCCAATGTGTTCAAAAGAAACTGAAAGCTGTGAGCATATGACTTTAAAACTAATGGCATTATTATAAAAAGTTTACACTATTCTATTTAACAGTTGCATTCATATGTATTTTCATGATCATGGAATGTATTTAAAAGCCAGGTAATTGACAACTGCATGGAAAAGAATTTTCAAATGGAATTTTTTTTCTATTACCTATATATGTGTAATTGTGTTGTTGTTTAGTCAGGACTTACCTACAGTGGACCCTCCAGTGTGTTTTCAATGGCAGTTAATTTCACAGGAGGAGATTGCCCATCCTTCTCCACAAAGCAGGATGTAGATTCTAACAATATGGTTTTGGGCAGTGAAGCTTCTCACTGCTTAGAAAACCAGAGCTCCAAATGCTAAAACGAGTGAAAATAGAAGACATTATTTGAAGCTCAATTTATGATATATTTTCAATTATTTTACATTGAAACACAATATAACATTTATTTTTCAATATCTAGTATCTGTTTCTGTGACAGGATTAGAAAAGCAATGAATGTAACAGAAATTGAGCTCAGTACATTGGCTTACCCACGAAGGGATTCGCTCTCTATCCTTCCAAAGGTGACTGGTCAGTATCCACTATTTATCAGAGGTTGGCTAGCTTCACCAGTACAATGAACAGCTCTAGCTATGTTGTTGTTGTTGTTGTTGTTGTTGTTGTTGTTGTTATGTGTCATGGGGTCACTTGTGACTCATAGCGACCCTATGTACAACAGACCAAACTCTGCTCTGTCCTGTGCCAATCACAGTTTCCGACACACCCATCCCGATTATCCCAGTCACTGAATCAATCCACCTCATAGAGGGCCTTCCCCTCCTGCACTGTCCCTCCACCCTCCCAAGCATGATGTCCCTCTCCAAGGAGAGGTCCCTCCTTACAACATGTCCAAAATATGTCAGACTAAGCCCCAGAATCCTTGCCTCCAAGGAGCAGCCCAATTTAACTCTCCCAAGGATAAATCTGTTTGTTTTCCTAGTAGTCCATGGTACCCTCAATACTCTTCTCCAGGACCACAGCTTAAAGGCATCAATTCTCCTTCTGTCCTCCTTAGTTAGTCATTGTCCAACTCTCTTTTGCATAACAAGTGATTGCAAAGACTATAAGGCCTATATCAGATGCACCTTAGTCTCCAGAGAGACATCATTGCTCTTCAGAACTTTGGAAAGGTCCCTAACAGCAGACCTTCCCATCACAATACATCTTTCAATTTCCTGACTACTGGTGCCGAGAGTGTTGACCGTGGAGCCAAGCAACCTAAAGCTGTGAACAATCTCAATCTCTCCACCATCCATGCTGACGCTGTCAATTGGCCCAGTGGTGAGAATGTTCGTCTTCTTGACACTGAGCCTCAATCTATATTGAATGTTGCTGTCCTTGACCCTCTGCAGCAAGTGCTTCAGGTCCTCCTCAGTTTCAGGGAGCAGGGTTGTGTTATTTGCATAACGCAGATTGTTGATAGACTGTCCACCAATCCTGATGCCGCATTTCTCTTCCTGGAGCCCAGCATCCCAGATAATCTTTTCTGCATACAGGTTGAAAAGGTATAGAAATGAGAAATATTCCCCTTCTAGGAAAGATGGATTTCTTCTTCCACCCAGAGTAGAGAGATCTCCCCTAACCTGGTTAATTACAGTTTGGGCAGGCTTCAGGTTGACAGCAGTAACCATGGCTGAACTGGAGAATTGACATAAAATTAAGTGAGATCTTGAAGGTTGGAAAGCTAGTATTGGCAGGACTGGGAACTTTGTTGCATGATGGGGTGGAGAGCCAAAATTGGCAGAACTGAGAAATTTGTTGCGCATTTGTAGATGAAAGCCAATATTGGCATGACTGAGAACTTGGGAACACTTAGAGCCATGAGGCTTGAGACTGAAGTGACTGCATGCACCTTTTGGAAGATGTCTTGACTGGTCTCTGTTATTAACCTGAATTCTAAACTTCTGATTTTCCCAATATGATTCTGTGTGGTCTGTGAACTATTACATCAAATTTGGGACACAGCAAAGCAGAAAAATTGATGTTGAGTGGAAAGAGGTATGGAAGTGTGGGGGACATGTCTGATCTCATGGTAATTGATATTGTGTTATTGATCCTATGGATGGGAACAGTTACACCTGTGAAGCTGGTAAAAGTCAGATATGGTACTCCCTACATTGTCCTTGCTCCTTTTACACCAGTTGTCTTTAAAAAAAAAAATAATAGTCTTATGCAGTATTTGCCCTTAAATACTGAGTATAGTTCACTCAGTATAATGCTTTGTAGCCTCTCCTGTTATGTACTATTTTTTTTTATTGTTACTCCTGAATGTTGCATAGTACTCTATTGTGTGAATGTACCACAATTTCTCTATCCATTCTTTTCGTTGATGGGCATTAAGGCTATTTTGATTTACTTGCTCTTGTGCATAAAGCTGCTATGAACATCGGTATACAAATCTCCATAACAATGGGCCAGGTGAGTCATATGGAATTTTGTTGCCCTTCTCCCAGACATCATGAGAAGCACCTCTGCTGACTGGTCCTCCAACAGTGAATGATACCCCCCTTCTATAGCAGGCACCACCTGCTACCTTCCTGAAACCTTAGACTTCTGCGTTGATGAACCCAGAGAAGAGCAGACGTATCACTCCTAGGATACAGCCATGCATACCTGAAACCCAGCTTCAGACCGATAGTGAGACGAATTCCATGACGGCACAGCCAGCTACACACTCCTGGGGAAATAGGCAGAGAGGTAAGATCTTGTGGTTCCTTCAAGATCCCTGTCCAAACTGAGATTCGTATTCTGAGCCTGAAATGACCAGAGAACTGGGAAGCCTCACTTCCCTGCCAACAGCCCAGGGATAAACAGACTCCAGGAAGTATAGTCTCCATGCTGGTGACTCAGCCAGATACTCACTCCCCGAGGTTCAAGCAGAAAGGAGAGTTCTTGAAAACTCCGCGTCAAAGGAGCCCATCTGGTTTGAGACGCATTTTCTGGCCTTGTGATCTGGCTAGGAGATCTATAAGAAACTATGCCTCCTGGTCTATGACTCGGCCAGATTAAGCCACCTGCATCCTTGACCAAAGAGGTTGTCTGGACTGCTGATATTGTGGAGACTTTGGAGTTCTACTTTGACACAGTCGAGGTGAATGAACAACTCTCTACAGGATTAAAGCCTTGCTTTTATTTACAAACTTGAAGATCTATGCCTGCCATTCCAGACCACCAGCAAACAAAATATATAAAACTACTGTCCGGCTGGCCGCACAGAGGAAGGGGTAGGCATCTGACAAGCTGAAGGCTGGGCAGCTTAGAGACCCTTCCCATCTCCCCCAGGTAATTGAAGAAGAAAAAAACCGTGAGACAGAAAAGCCTATCTACACACCAGTTCAACAGGATGCATCACGTTTAGTCGGGAAACATTACGACTAAACTTCAGAGACATTGATCCCA
>NW_006399754.1:25422485-25424199 GCF_000299155.1 Elephantulus edwardii
CCGGATAATCTGTTCTGCATATAGGTTGAAAAGTTATGGAGATAGGACGCATCCCTGGCATACGCCCTTCCCAATTTTTAACCATGCAGTGTTCCCTTGCTCTGTTCTGACGACTGCCTCCTGGTCCAAGTATAAGTTCCGCATTAGAACGGTCAAGTGTTCTGTACATAATTAAAATTTCAGAAAAAGACACAGCCAAAAAAAAAAAAAAAAAAAGGCACTGAAAAAAAAATTGTGAAAGAGTTGCTAGAAGAAAAATTTCCAGGAGAAATGAGAAAATATATACCTAAAAAGCTGAGAAAACACCAAATAGAATAGATACCAAAAAAAAAAAGCAAGGCATAGCATAGCCAAATTCTCCAGTATCAAGCAAAAGCAGTGAATTCACAAAATTGTAAGAGAAAACGAAGAATTAGCTAAAAAGCAGAACCAATAAGATTCATTCTTCATTTCTTAGCAGAAACCATGCAAGCAAGAAGAAAATGGAATGACATATTTAAAAGAATAGGAAAGAAGCAAGTACTGAAAATACTGTTCCCAGCAAATCTCTATAAAATATGATCAAGAAATCGGGACATTCCCAGAAAAACAGAAACGAAGACAGTTTGCAAAAATAACACCAAGCTGATAAGCAAGAAATGCTAAAGAAAGTCCTTCCCATAGAAATGCCACCAAAAAGTTAATAGATCAAAGTAATCAACAACAACAAAAAAAATCAAACAAAGCAACAGCAATAAAACCGTGCTTCTCAATAACCACACTGAACACTCGGATTTGAATGAACCAGTGAAGAGAAATAGCACTTAGTATATTGGGTTTTCTCAGACCACAATATTGTAAAATTAAAAATCAGCATGAAATGGATGCTATTGTTGTCAATGTTGTGTAGCATAGAGTCAGAACTGACCCATAGCTGACTTTCCAGTGGTTTTTCAGAGGAAGTTAATCCCACAGGAGGAAATTACCCAGTCATGCCCCTTGGAACAGCTGGTGTCCTTGAACCATGCACCTTCTGTATTTCAGTGCAGCTTACTGCCACTAGGCCATCAGAGCTCCCTATGAGATGGAAAAGGGAATAAAAATGTAATTGGAAGCTAAAAATCATATTTGAACATCATGTAGGCAATAGAAGAAATAAAAAACAAAACAAAGCTTTTAGAAACAAAATCAAATGAAAATAAAACTTGCCAAAAACCTCTGGGGTACAGCAAAAGCAATACTTAGAGGTCAATTCATAACAATAAGCAAACACATCAAAAGGCAAGAAAGCAGAAAAATTGACAAAAATTGAAAAAAAGACAGCAAATCAACACTACAACAAAGGGACAAATACTGTATAAACCGATGTTGTAATAATAGGATTGATATGGGGAAATGGAAAAAGAATAACTAGATAGTGAACACTGCAATGGAATGGATGAAAGGAAGGACTATCTGAAACGAATGCTGTCTTCAGGTGCTGTCCTGTTGAGTTTGACTCAGTGACTTCATGAACAGATCTGAATTCTGTCCTATTCTGTGCCCCATTCACAATCTCTGAAACACTCAAACGCATTGTTACAGTCAGTGTGTCAGTCCCCCCGGCTGTGGGTCTTTCCTTCCTTCATTGTCCCTCCACCTTTCCAAATATGTCTCCAACCATAACTTCTCCTATCAACACGTTGCCCAATGTTTTTTTGTTCTTTTGTCAGTTCACTAGATGTCCAGCACTATT
>NW_006399754.1:25424729-25426821 GCF_000299155.1 Elephantulus edwardii
GCTTGAATTTCTTCATTCATTACCATTAGCTCTTGATCATGGGGTACTTCCTGAAATATTTTCATGTCAACCACTCAATTTGGTATAGATGTTTCCTCAATCATTCAAAATTTTTCTCATAGCATCCCTAAGTATTTTAACTCAGGACTTGACATTGATTTTCAGTTATTTCAACTTGAAAAAGGCTGAGAGAGTTCTTCCTTTTTTTTTTTATTCTCCAATTTTAGGTCTTTTTACATTTTGTTACAGTACTTTGCTTTTGTCCTCCCGAGCTGTCTTTTGAAATTTTCGGTTCATTCTTTTTTTTTCTTTTCTAACTTCAGCATCTATTCCTTTTTGTTTCATCTTCTCAACTCTCTTGGAATTTTCAGTGTCTCTTCTGCTGTTATTTTGGGTGTTTTGTTGTTTGGTGTTTGGGTTTTTTTTTTTTTTTCTTTTTCTTTCTCCTTGGCCTTTTTAGTGAGCTTTTTCTCTCTTCATGGATGATATTCTTAATTCATAACTCATCTTGTCTTTGATCACATGTGCATAATTCTTCATTCTTATTCTTAAAATGATTTTTAAATTAAAATGAGATACACTCAAGATCTTTTTCCGGTTTTGTTTTCATTTTGTTCCGGTTCAATTTGAACGTGCATATGTTAATTGATGATTTGTTGCATAGACGGCGCCTGAACTGGTTTTGACTGCTGATTCTGAGCTTCTCCAGGGATTTCTTGCACAAACGTAGTCAATCTGATTCCCACGCAGTCCATCTGGTGAGGTTCACAGCCTCCTACTGCCCCGACTTCTGCCCGGCCTTCGTCACAACTCATGGGTTTGGAACAAGCAAGACGCAGCAACAGAAGAAAACATCTTACATGCTACCCGTGTTCCATGCCCTCAGGCTGTGGATGAAGAACTTAACAGGATCCACCTGAGACATTGCCATCACCTGGGATTATCAGCCTGCTGGGCCACGCATGCGCTTCAGCTGAAAGCCTGCAGCACCCACCCGAAGCTCCATGTTGATATGCCTCACTGGCCTCAGATGGGCTCTGACCGTGATATTTTACATGCCTCATTTACGGAAAGAGCAGAAACGCTAAACCAACCATAGGAATATGGTCCTGGAGCAGAAGCGCAGAGACAAAGACCTTCCTCCAAAGCCAGCAGAGAGATAAAGCCTTCCCTTACAGCAGGTACCAGGACTCAGACGTGAAGCTTCCTAACCTGTAAGACTTATCTGTCAGTTTATTATATTGGTGAATTGATCTACATATTGCTAATTACTTTGTAGATTGAATATCTGAATTCTTGCATGTTTATCACTGTATAATTCATATCGCACTTGGCTGGCAGTTTGCTCTACTTGTGGGTTGCTGTGATGCTGAAAGATGCCCACCAGTGTGGGCTTTCACTCACGGTTTAAGTGAAGCTCCCAGATTAAGACAGACTAGAAGGTAAGATTGGCTATCCACTTCGGAAATCGTAGGCCTCTGATAACCCTATGAACAATAGAAGGATACAGATGAAGTGTTAAAGGCAGAGCCCAAATTTGAACTCAGTCAAAAGGAGGAAAAGCCTTTAATTCCTTTAATAATTGGAACATGGAATGTAGAGTATGAATGTTGGAAAACTAGAAGTTACAAACAATGAAATGGAACACATGAAAATTGACATACCAGGCATTAGTGAGATAAGATGGGCCAGTTTTGGCCATTTTGAATCAGATAATCACATGATATAGTATACTGGGAATTAAAAACAAAGTAAAAATGATGTTGCATTCATACTTAAAAAGACAATTTGAATTTTGATCCTGAAGTAGTAATGAAATTTTATCCACACACATATAAAGAAGACCTTTTAATATGACTATTATTCAAGTATACACTACAACTAAAACCAAAGAGGAGGAAATTAGATGTTTTAATAAGATGTGTTATAAATTGATGGTTGGAATGCAAAAGTTGGAAGCAATAAAGAAGGAAGGATTGTTAGAAGGCACAGGCTTGGTGAGAGAAATGAGACTGAAATATAATAATCAAATTGTATGTTTAAAGATTTATTAATCTTAAATAACTTTTCTAAAGAAAATTAAAGAAATGGA
>NW_006399754.1:25427213-25450838 GCF_000299155.1 Elephantulus edwardii
ACACACACACACACACACACACCATCCCAGTCCATTTTACTAAACAGCTCTTATTCTGGACTCTTGTCATGAAAATAAGAGCTAATCGTATATTTCTTTTAAACAGTTCCTTTTGTTGAGCTTCTGATAAATATGTATAAACATCAGAAAAAAGATATGTAAAGAAAACACAGCTGACATTAAAAAGAGCATAGAAAAGAGGTATGATGGAATAGTCTGCTTCTGTGATGATACATTATTTGCATCGTGTTGATATTTACCTCATTTGGTCAATATTAAGAATAAGAACATTGACAAGGACTAAGATTGAGGTTGCTTCTCTTTAAATTTACTATTAAATAGAAAACAGAAAATAAAAAAAAAAACCAAAAACAAACCACAACAAACATAAGACCCAACAACAAAAAAACCCTACAAGCAAAACCTAATAAATTAGGAACAAATGAGTGGGCGTAGTTCTCAAATTCCTTCGTTTTTCCCTAAGAAAGACATGAAGTGTGGTCGAGTTAAGTACCGTATCTGCTGGAGTTAACTACAGTTCATTCTGACCTCCTGAATGTCAGAGCAGGGCTTTGCATGACGAGATTTTCAGAAGTAGACTACTTTTCTTCTGAGGTGGCTCTGGACTGACTAGAATACCAACTTCTGGCTACCTCCATAATATATCAACTGTCTACACCAGTCAGGTGACCGGAGAAAGAAATCACCAAAGGACTTCACTCAGTTGACAGGTTTCAGTCTTTATCCCTAAGCCTGGGTTGCTCTGTGCCTTAGAGGAGTCTGAACAACCCACACCTGAGCCTCCCGAGGAGTTTTCAGAGGCAGTGAAACCCATAGGACGAGATTGTCCATATATTTCCCATGGTGCAGATGGTGGATTCAAACAGTGTGCCTTTGTGATTACAGCACGGCTTCTGTAGGGACCATATAAAGTGTTTACTTTCAATATCTCCCAAATTCTGTATTTTGCACTGTTTTCAAAACTTAGAAGGGTCCAGTGATGTCCTTTCATACTTCTTATTTTAAAATTTTTGGAAGTCAAACATAATATCAACAATAATTCCAATTAGAGTAAAGGCAATGGAAACTGTGGGAACCAATATTGTGAATTCTTATGAGATATTCACAAGACAGAATCTTGTTAGTGTCTAACATTTAGTCTTTGTAGAGGGAAAGGGATAATTATCTAAAACAGTCGCTTTTTCTGACTTGTGTAACTAGTAGGGTGGGCCCACAGAAATATAAGCATAGGAGATAAATAGAACTTAGAAATGAGGGATGAAGAAATCACATGTCTTTTGGAACATGAAAGGCAGAGAGATTATGAAGAAATGCCAAAATCTATATTGACAGTATTTGCTTCATTCTGATAATATATAAAAGTAGAATATGTATTGTGCTCCAGACATCTAATACCTTGCTTGAAAATGATAACATTAATTATCATCGTTTCTCAAATATACTTGGATATACAAATATAAGTACACAAATACACTTTGATATTTGATATACAAATATGCTTTAATATTCTGTTTTCCCAATCTTAGACTATATATGGTTTTCATTGTATCTTTAAGTATTTTATGTGAAAAAATCTATATTTTAATTTCAAATGTCGTGTATTTTAATTTATAATAATATAAACAATATTTACATACTTAGATATTTTTATAATTACCTAGTCTATCTAAATTATTTTATGTATAATGATGATCATTTGAGGGGCCAGTGTTGATGAAGAATGCAGCATCAGGATTAAAGGAAGACTCATCAACAACATGTATATATGGAAGACATAATCTTGCTTGCCAAAACTGAGGACTTGAAGTGTTTGCTGCAGAAGATAAAGGACAGCAGTCTTTGTGGATTGCATCTCGACATCAAGTAAACAAAAATCCTCACTATCAGGCCAACAGAAAGTATCATGACAAAGAACAGATTGCTGTTGTTAACAATTTCATCTTGCTTGGATCCACAACACATTTGACCAGCAGTCAGGAAATCAAAAGATGAGTTAAATTGGGAAAATCTGCTGCTGGGAAAAATCTACTGTCAAGGACCTCTCTAAAGTGCTAAAGAGCAACATCATTAGTCTAAAAATTAAGGTGCATATGATCCAAGCATGGTCTTCTCAATTGCTTGCTATGCATCTGAGAGCTGGACAATGAATAAGGATGACAGATGAAGAATAGTTTTTTTGTGCGTGTGTGGTGTGGTGTAGGAGAAGCCTATTAAACATATGGTAGACTGAAAAGATGACAGACAAGTCTGTCCTGGAGAGAGTGAAACTAGGTTGCTTTTGGAAGCAAAGATTTTGAAACTATGTCTCACACATTTTCAGTGTATTGTCAGGAAGGGTTAGTCCTTGGAGAAGGGCTTCATGTTTGCAAGAGTGGAAGGTCAGTTTAAGAGTGGAAAACCCTGGATGAAGTGTGTTGGCACAGTGACTCTGGCAATGGAGTCTGGTGTGTTGTGGATGCTGAGGTTTGCTCAGGATAAGACATGGTTCATAGCCATTGATTAGGAGACTTACTGCACTAGGAAGGTCTGCAGTCAGGGACCTGTCCAGATTATTCAGTAGAAATAGTGTCACTTTTAAATCAAAGGTGCACCTGATTCAGGCATGATCTTTTCAACCACTCGCTATGCATTTAAGAGTGGATAATAAATAAGGATGACAGGGAAGAACTGATACCTTGGAGCTCTAGTGTTGGAGAAGAGTACTAAATATTCCATGGTGAGACAAAAGAACAGATATGTCCTAGAAAAAGTGTGGCCAGAGTTGTTCTTGGAGGCAAAGATAGAAAAAACTTTGTCTCACATGTTTTGGTCAGGTTGCTAAGAGATGGTATTCTTCAGAGAGGGATATCAAGCTTGGAAAGATAGAGGGTCAGATAAAAAGAGGAAACCCTTAACCAGATAGATTGACACAGTGTCTCCAGCAACGGGCTCAAGTAGGTCAGAATTTATGAGGACGACATAGGATAGAAGAAGATTGAGGTCTGTTGTTCAAAGGATTGCTATTAGTCGTACTCAACTTGATGGCATATAACAACAACATAATCATAATCATTTGTTTCAGAGAATTTTCAGTTGATGGCTCTGGGTATAGAAGTCCTTTAAAAACTAGCAGGCAGTTATAGATGAGGTGGGCAAGGGTGCTAAAATTTGAAAGAAGATTTATAGAAGATCTCACTTGAGTATTTAGCTAAGCGATTATCAGTGCCTATAATGTTAGAGAAGAAAAGTAAAATAAAACTAAAATGTTAGGAGTAACAGTGCCTGACACACAGTTATGAATAATTCCTAATTCACAGAATATTTGATTGAGTTCACACAAAGGTCTTACCTCGTGAGCAAAAAAATAATTAGTTCTAGACTGAGCACTACTCTAGTCATAAGTATAAAATTGTAAAAGCAAGACCTGAAAAGTTCAAGCTATATGCAAGTGACTTAACCATGTTTCCAAGAAGTTTTAAAATGTCTCCCCAACTAAAGAATATCAATCATATAGTAGGCAATATTCACATTTCTCATCCAGTTCAAAATTATCAAACAATAAGCAAAGAAAGAGTAGTCAACATGTCAAACCTAATCCAAAACCAAGAAGATGTTAATCAGGAAAGAACATGAAGATGTTTGTTTAGACCACATGTCAAAGAATTTAGTAGAAACGTGGAAGACAAAAGAAGGTGAAAAGCAAATTTCTTATGTTAAAATCTGTACTGTGTGTAGTTAAAATTCCCTAGATGGAGCTCTAATGGCCTAATGGCAAGAAGCTGTGTTGGAATCTCAAAGGCATACGGTTCGAATTCACCAGCTGCTCTTTAGGAGAAAGATGGACAATCTCCTCCTGTGCGATGAACAGCCTCTGAAAGCCCTCTGGAGGCTCAGCTTTGTTCTGACTTGGTAGTATGCAACAAACAACAGAGATTTGTGACTCCCTGAATGTTAACACATCTTTTTCATTCTACCCATCAATAAACTGGAGGATATTTTTAAAGAAAACTATTCCAAAATTCTAGATATAATAAAAACTATGTAATTCATGTAATAGCAAATTGACATTTCAAAGTCTTTGTCAGAACAATGGGATCTCTGGTGACCATGTCTAGAAGAAGCTGTACTGCTGTCCCGAAGCCGTGCCACTCAAGTAGCTCAGAGAGCAAGATGGGAAGTCACCTCCTCGTGAATTTCCAGCCTTAGTATCCTATGAAAGGATCAACTCTCAGCCAGTTCCAGCTCAGTTGCAATGAGTGCTCGTGCATAGCTGTAGTCTCCTGAGATCCCACTGTCATTCATCTCTGAACAGTAGGACCGTGCAGGACTGTGGAGGTCCAGGCGACCTGCCGTCATACTCCTGTAAGCTCTAGTCAGAATAGAAGACAAATCAAATGCTTAGGAGAATTATGGAATAGTAGTAACAAGGGTATAAACAATTGGAGAAGGCCAACATTAGCTTTCTTTTTTTATTATTATTATTCAATTTTATTAGTTTCAATGAACATTCACAGGGATTCTGGGCTTTCACTCCTTCATTGCCGCACCATTCTCTCCACCCTCCTCCCCAATTTGTTCTTCTTCCCCGCCATCCGAATGTCTGTTTTAATTGTCCAATTGCCACAGTGCTTGTCAAAGTCAGTTCTGATTAATCTCCTTTGTCAGTGTGTCCTTTGCCATTCCCTATCTCTCCTCCCTGAGAGAGACTTCACCCTGATTCATAAGGAAAAGGAGATGGCGTATTCTCTTAGCTACTTCCTGCTGAAAAGGGACGCTGTGGGTTTCAGGGTGAAGATCTTCTCTCACTACTCTAAAGGGCCCCTTTGGCAGTAGGAAACACATAGACTATTATGGAGATTGATTTTGGAATTTAGATGCACTCTTATTGATTGTGCTTGGCCGTACATGTTCATATCCTTGAAGATATATCATGGGGGTGTTGCAACCTAGAAGACACAAATTTGACTAACAAGTTATAAGTACATGAGTAAAAAATTATGGAAAAGTAAAGGAAAGGATTCTTTCATTGTTTTACAAACCCTCCCCCAGGTCCCCTCCACCATGTAGCCCTTGCTCTAGACTCCTGTGATGACAGAAGTACCTAGTCATATATCTCTTTTAAACAGTTTTCTCCCTCCTCTGTTTCAGTGCAGTATACATTATTGAACCCATCTTACTCAGTCTCTCCCCAACCCCAAGGACAGTCCCATTCTACAACAGTGGCATCATGTAATATTTGTCCTTTTGTGGCCGGGATATTTCACTCAGCATAATGTTCTCCAGAGTCAACCATTTTGAATAATATTGCATGAGTTCCTTATTTTTTAATGCAGCATAGTATTCCATTGTGCGAATATACCACAGCTTCTCTAGCCATTCGTTTGTTGATGGGCACTTAGGTTGTTTCCAACTCCTTGCTATTGTGAACAAAGCTGCAATAAACATGGGTGTGCATATATCTGCTTGGATGTCAGCTATGGTCTCTTCAGGGTATATTCCCAGTAGTGGAATTGCTGGGTCAAAGGGTATCTCTATTTGCAACTTTTTGAGAAAGCGCCATACTGCTTTCCACAGGGGTTGCACCATTTTACACTCCCACCAACAGTGAATCAGGGTTCCAGTTTCTCCACAACCTCTTTCTAAACTTAGAACACTGGTTAAATATCAAATATATAAAAAATACAAGGGAAACCTAGAATATGGAGGTTGATCAATAACATTCTGGAAGGACAGACTGTTAATGTGCAAAGTTAAGAGCAGAGAAAGGTCTTCAACTACCCACCTACAATCACTGAACACAAGGCTCTTTAAGAATGGGAGAGAGCCATAAAAGCAATATTGGAGTAGAATGGTAAATGAACTCAACTTTGACTGTATTTTCCAGTACAAACACAAAGACATCAGCCAAAGATAGTAGACTCACTTGCTCAGTGTGTTAAATACAACCTCAGTAATCTCTATGTGATTTACAGCATCTAAAAACCCCCTGGACGGTCTGCTATGGCTTGGTTCATACTCAAGAACACATAATTACAACAATGGCTAATTACTAATACCAATTAGCTAATAACTTAGTTTTCCTAAGGAAAACTCTTAGGTAGTCAACCGTTGAAAGATAATTTCCTCACCATACACACTATATCTCATACATACAGCCATTTGGCAAAGCTTTCTTGCTTTATCCTTAATTAGAATTTATATCTAGTCATCTAACCAGCTATTCATTTTACTTAAGTCAGCACACTCTGCCATATTGCCAACAAATCTTGAACGTGTTAGCCTCAGAAGCTAGAAACCTGCTGTTTGATCTGCCAATTTTAGGTTCATAAGTCCATGCAACTGCATGAGTCAGGAAAATTTCTAACCTGACATCTGGCCCAGACTCGGGACCTGGCTGCCTGCCTTGACAAGCACATATGACAATTTCTCTCTCTCACTCTTTCTTTTTTTTCCTTTTCACTCATCCAACCCCTTACTTCCCTAAAGAAGAACCCTAAGACAGGTAGCATTAAATTTACTAACAAATGAGCAATGTGATACTAAAATAATATAAAAGTGAATAAACAATAAACTATGAATTGAAAAAGAATGGTTGCAAAATTCTCAAATGTTCTGGTGACGGTTGTATGGATTCACCTCCACCTTTCTTTGTGTCATTAGACATAAAGCTGGAGTCAAATGTCAGTGCTTAACATAAATACAAGCTTAAAGATATCAGGGTTTGTCTTTTTTTACAAAATAATGAAAATGCTAATTTGTATAAATAGAAACGTTAAAATTATTACAAATTTGATTTTACGAGTAGATATTAGTCTAAGAGGAAGGTAATGTGCCATTACAATTGGTTAAACTCTTGATTTAAATACATTTAACAATGACATCAATTTAATTTAATATAAAGATGTTAACTTGTGTAATTGGAGGTGACTGCAAAAGTTTGGCAAAGTGACTAAAATATCTTAAATTGAATAAATCCAAGTAGATTGAGAAACTGTTTTTTTTTTTCCTTGAATAAACAAGAAGGGGACAGCTAAAAGTCTTATTTCTTTCTCTTGTAACTATCTAGTTAGAACCAACTATCTAGTTAGATGAATGAACTCCATTGGAGTAAAGCTGTAAATCACATGAGAGGAGATTGCACATCTTATTCCCACGGAGAGACTGGGGGGGTTTTAATGTAATAGAAGAGTTCACACTGGGTTCACTTTGAAACTCCCTACAGGCTCAGCTGTTCAAGTGTGTTTGTCAAGTGATAATTTTCAACTCCTTACATTCCAGACATAGAAGAAGCATGCGCTCTTCAAAATCTTAAAACGCATTTGTTAATGGAGCAACACTAGCTCTGTAATCTTCTCTATGGTTAATATGTGGACCATAAATGTCGTTCAGCAATGACTTAACTGAGCTGGGACACATGCTTTTTTTATGATAATGATCATATCAAGAAGAACAGATAATAGCTAACCAAAATTAATATTGATATATGAGAATACGTTCTATAATACGTAGCAGCAATGCAAACTAAACCAACCAAAACTAACCCAAAACATTTCCATCTATAGTTTTGCAGCTACCATTTAATCATTGACAATGTTATGCATCACCGACTCAGAACTGATTCATAGCTAACCTCAAACGAGAGGAGATAATCCATCTTCCTCTTGTGGAGCAACTGGTGGATTTGAACCTCATACCTTTAGGTTGGTAGGGCAGCTCCTTACCCTTCAGTCACCAGAGCTCCTAATTATTTGGTAGCTGCAACAAACAGAGGGTGGTGGTTATGTACCACCAGCCTGGAAACAGCTCATAGCTGACTCTCTAGCAAGCCTTCAGAGATTGTAAAAGCAACTTGGTGAAATGAAACTACACGCCTTCAGGTTAGCAGCACAGGTTCACCCTTTACCAAACAAAGCAATGGCAAGAAAATAGATTAATATAAGAATTGGAAGCAGGAGTGGCATCCACTTCCTAAAAAACATGCCTCTGGAAACTATACAAACTTTGATAAATGCTGTTAGTTGTAGAGGGGCATCAGGTCTTTGCTCTCAACAAGAAAGCAATTAACAACATGTTAGGGAAAAGTCAGGTTTAGGAGTCTGAGCCTTTTGCATCTGCAACTCAGATTTGTCTTGACTACCTGTTTAAATTTGATAATTTATGTGCAATTTTCACCTGAGAATTAATGTTGTTGTTATGTGCCATCGAATTGCCTGTGTGTCATAGCGACCCTATGTACAACAGCCCTAAACTCTGCTCTGTCCTTTGCCAATCGCACTGTCTCCAATGCACCCATCCCAGTTACCACAGTTACTGAATCAATCCACCTCATAAAGGGCCTTCCACTCCTGCACTGTCTCTCCACCCTACCAAGCATGATGTCCCTCTCCAAGGACATGTCCAGAGCATGTCAGATGAAGCCTCAGAATCCAGGGAGCAGCCTGGTTTAACCCTTTCCAGAATGAATCTGTTTCTTTTCCGCAGTACTTGGTACCTCAATACTCTTCTCCAGCACCACAACTTAAAGGTTTTAATTCTCCTTCTATCCTCCCTAGTCATTGTCCAACTCTCTGATGCATAACAAGTGATTGCAAAGACCATTGCCTGTATCAGACACACCCTAATCTCCAGAGAGACACCATGGCTCTTCAGTACTTTGGAGAGGTTCCTAACAGCAGACTTTCCCATGGCAATGCGCCTTTTAATTTCCTGGCTGCTGGTGCCGAGAGTATTGACTGTGGAGCCAAGCAAACGAAAGCTGTGAACAATTTCAGTCTCTATAATCCGAAGCTCACATGGATCTATGGTCAACCACATATTTTATTCTAGATTCCAGCAGCGAGACAAGAATATTTCTCAAAAAGTACAAGGGGTGCGGAAATAGAGCTTTTCACTAAATCTCTGGGAGTCTGTTCAGGGAGTCTTCTAACAGGCTTTCTAGCAGCTCTATGCCATATTCTACTTGTCAAGGACATTAAGATTATATTTGAATCTTCTGGGTCATGAGGTAGAAATAACAGAACAGCTTTCAGAGCAGCCTGCAGCAGCTGTACAAATTTCCGTTACTCTAAGCAAGTTTAGAGTCCACTCACTGAATGAGTCATCCTTTCATCTACATTTTTAATATGTACTTATATTTTGGAGGAAATAGAAATTAACTCAAATTTATTTTTTATTTCTTCCAAAATTGAAAAAAAGTCCTTTAAGGATTATTCTTTTTTTTTTCTAATTGTAGCTGGTATAAAACCTAATAAATTATCTTTATATTTAGATCAAAACTATTTCCTTACTAAAGATCATAATTTGGTGGGAGTTTTAATTTCAGAAAATTTAGTGAATTTATCTTCCATTATAAAGGCATGCTTGTGTCACACCAAAAGGCCTATCTTACAGGCTTGCTTCTTTGGTTTTTCTTATCAGATCCAAACACCATGATGTCATCAACTTAAGGGACTATTATTCCTGTCTGAAGATTTCAATTAAGATCTTTGTAGATTTGATTAGTGGTATTCAAAGTATAGTCCATTGTCTACAGCTGATTCACAAACTATTTGTTACTGGTACATAGCAAGGAAGAGATAAGTTAAAAGTTAGCTTTCCCTTATCTTGTAAAGTATTAACAAAAACTCATAGACTATATATTAAATGCTAGGGAATGAATACTGGGCCAAAAGAGCAGATCTGACAGGGACTTTAGAAAAGACCGTGTAATTGTACTATTGACCCAGTCAATCAACCATAAATGAGTAATGATATCACCTTCCAATTGGAATGGACAGCCACAGAGAATTTGCAAGCACAACAGCTGCAAACCAAATTCTATATCAGGGTTGGGATAAGAAAATATTTTGAAAGTTTTGGGGTTTTTTGTGTTATTTATTGTTCAGTTGGAGTTGTAATTTCTTCAAACTTATTTACTATTAGGATTCATAAGCATTTGTCACACACACACAGAGTCACAAGGAAAAGAATGTTCTAGCATTCTCTATGTTTGTATACTTTTCTCAAATCAGATATAGTGTAAGAAACTATGATGCTTTTAAAGATGGTATGTGTAAAAACTACATTGTGCCTTGGATGATAATTGCACATATTTTTTTTCATATATATATATATATATATATATATATAGTCATAAAATGAATTTAGAAATATTTCTACTTTTAGTAATTTCTCTAACTAGTTATAGTAATTTCTCTAACTAGTAATCTCTCTAATTAGTTATAGCTTATTAGAAACCCGCAGGTCACTGGAAAGTTGTTTAGAAAACTTCTAGACTTAAAGTAGTTTTTAAAATAGTTGAAGTATGTAAACAACAATTTTTGGAGAGCAGAAGGTTTTAATTTCATTTTAAAATCTATTTCATTTGAGTTAAAACTTACAAATCACATTTTATTCCAAGTAGTCATTCCCAGGCATTACCATTGTTTGATGCAATTAATTTATTACAGTGTCTAAGTAAATTGTTACTATATTCTGTTATTCTCTTCACTCACTGTTTCTTTTTATTTCTTTTCTTTTTCCGTAGCTCCCGACCCCCATTTAATCCATAGTGTATGTCCAGTTCCAGATTGTTATTGACAGAATGCATTATGTCTGGCCACCTATTCATTTCAGACTGAGCTTCCCTTCACCTATTCCAGTACAGAAATTATTGCCCTATTCTTTTCCTGCTCTCCCCATCACCACCCCACTCCCCATCCATCTTTTTGTGGTAGCAGTGGTCTTATTAAGTATTTGCCCTTTTGCATTTGAGTTATTTTACTCAACATAATGTCCTTGAGACTCGTCCAAGTTGCATAGTGTTTCAGGAGTTCCTTGTTTATAAATGCTATTTAATAATTCATTGTATGAATATACCACAGTTTCTCTATACATTTGTTTGTTAATGGGCACTTTGCTTTCAGCATTTTGTCATTGTGAACAATGCTGCAATAAACATGAATGTGTATATATCTATTTTGCAGCTCTGATTTCTTTAGGGCATATTCCCAGTAGTAGGTTATCTGGACGAAATAGTATTTCTATTTTCAACATTTTGAGGAAATATCAAGTTGCCTTCTATGATATCGATACCATTTTGCATTCCCACTAGTAGTTCATAAGAGTTCCAATCTCTTCGCATCCTCATTTGTTATTTGCTGTCTTGTTAGGCTTTACCTTTGTTGCTAAGATAATATGACATTTCTGTTTTGATTTTATCTAATAGCTAGAGATTTTGACTATTCATGTACTTGTCTTCTGCACATTTTGTAATTGTTAGTTGTTTTTCTCATTAAAGTGCCGATATACTTTATAAATTTTGAATATGAGTCCTTTGTCAGATGTCATTTATTGAATATTTTTCCCAGTCAGTGAGTGGGGTTTCTTTTTATCCTTTTGGAGAAATTTTTTGATGTGCAGAAGGATTCTATTTTTCACAATGTTCTGTTATCAATTTTATCCTTTCCTAGTTGTAGTTTTTTGCTATATTTGAAAGTCATTTTGTACCATCGATTAGGGCTTGAAAAAATATTTGAGATTGATATTGTTACTCTTCATTTTGCCTTTTGTTTGGTATACTTTCTCTACCTTCTGCTATTTAGACTGCTTCTTTCCTTCTCAGGTGTATCTCTTGTGGGCAACATATTTTTTTTTTTAAATCCAATCTGTCACCCTTATTCTCTTACTTGTATGTTTGAAACATTCACATTCAGTGTGATTATTGAAAGGCATGTTTTATTGCTGTTGTTTGTTGCATTTATTTTTATATTATTGCTGATTTCTTTGATCCACCCACTTTTCTGTGTTTTATCTTTCATAAAAAAATTTTAGTATTTTTTGAGTGTGTACCATCAAATTGGATTTGACTGGTACAGGAGGAGATTGCCCCTCCTTCTCCAGCAGAGCATCTGGTGGATTCTAACCGTGATCCTCTGGGAGTGTGGTGCAGCTTCTTGCCACTTGGCCATCAGAGCTCCCTTCTGTGTTATATCTGTTTATCATTTCTTGAGAAGTTAGCCTTGTTTTCACAAACACCCTTAGACTTTTTGTTTTGCTGTTTTGGGGTTTTTTTTTGGGGGATTGTTATTGTTTTGTTGTGGGTTTTTTGTTTGTTTGTTTTTATCTGAAAATGTCCAATTCTTTCCACCACATTAGGTGATAATTTGGCTGGATACAGGATTCTTGGTTGACAGCTGTTTTCTTCCAGAATTTTGTATATGACATTTCATTGTCTTTTTGTCCACATGGTTTCTGCTGAGAAATGGATGTTTATTTGTCCTTCTTTGTAGACAACTTTTTCTTTTTCTCTAGTGGTTTTCTGAGTTCTCTCCTTGGTTTGATTTTGGAGAAATTGACTATGATACACCTTTGTGTTATTATTTTGGAATCTCTTCTTTTTGGGGTTGACTTAGCTTCCAGGATGTACATTTCTCACTTACTTGAAAATGTTTTTTCTCCTAAATCTTCTATAATTGTCTTGGTTCTTTTCCTGATTCTTTGTGTTTTGGATATCTAATTGCACATCATTTATTTTGCTTGATGATATCCCACATAATTCTTAGGCTTTCTTCATTTTCCTCCTTTGTTTCTGCTTTTTGCTTTACCAGATCAGTCCTGAGGGTTTTGTCTTTTGTTTTGCCAATTCTGGTTTTCATCTCTTCAATTTTACTCTTCTGTTCCTTCAACAGTTTCATAGGTCCTGAATTGCTGTTCTATTGTTCTGGGCTGCATGTTCTTGTATACCTCTGGTTTCTAAAATTTTATTGTTTTTATTGGCTTTCTTAAATTCATCATATCTTCTATGGATGAAAAGTTCTCTGACCATCTGCCGGTGTAAAGGCTTCAAGCCTAGGGAACCATACTGGGAAGTTACGCTTCATTCTAAAGGGTCATTGAATCATAATTGACTCACTACACTTGAGAATAGTAACAATAAAATAATTATAGTGCTTGTTGGTATATCTGTTCTATAAACATTATCAATTAATATTAAATTATAAAGCAAAATAGTTCTTTTTCCATCATTATTTTGGTAATGAGGAGATAAAAATATTGTAAAGCTTCAGTAAAAGCAACTGAGGAATCAGACATGCATTGGTTCCAACTTAACAGAAACGAATTAGATGGAATTAAATAGTTATTGGCAGATAGGAAATCCTCCTTAAAATTCGTGAATCATTATATGTTATAATGTTGTCTAAATAGAAGAAAATGGTCCATGGGGACACAGGACCATGAGCATCTCTCTGAAAGAGTCAGAGGGAATGGGAATAGCTCATCCCTTCACTGCCCCAGAGCAGAAAGCAGATCAGGAGGCCGTAGCCCAGCCCCATGGTCCCTCCAGAGCCCCACAAGCAGCAAGAGGTTCTCTCACAAACTCACAGTTATAGTACCAACAAGAGGGTTTATTAGGGAAGGAAATTGAAGCATGGAGGAGGCAAAGAATATCTCAGTATTACCTAAAATAAGTCCAGGGTTTAGCCCCACAGTTCCAACACCCACCTCTTCAGTTTCAGCTCTGGTTTCAATTCCACAAGGAACCTTACCTTTCATCTTCAAAAGCAAAAACAGTAAAATCCAATAGTTGTTGTTGTTGTTGTTGTTGTTGTTATGTGCCGTCGAGTCGCCTGCGACTCATAGAGACCCTATGTACAACAGCCCTAAATTCTTCTCTATCCTGTGCCAATTGCACTGTCTCTGACACACCCATCCCGATTATCAGTCACTGAATCAATCCACCTCATAGAGGGCCTTCCCCTCCTGTGCTGTCCCTCCACCCTCCCAAGCATGATGTCCCTCTCCAAGGAGCCGTCCCTCCTTACAACATGTCTAAAGTATGTCAGATGAAGCCCCAGAATCCTTGCCTCCAAGGAGCCGCCCAGTTTGACCCTTTCCAGGATGAATCTGTTTGTTTCGCTAGCAGTGCATGGTATATTCAATACTCTTCTCCAGCACCACAGCTCAAAGGCATCAGTTCTCCTTCTATCCTCCTTGGTCATTGTCCAATTCTCTGATGCATAACAAGTCAACACAAATACAAGAAGCCTCAGGCCACACCTGACCGCGTTTCTTCACAGCAATACCAGTCTCTCTGTCACAAGGGACTTGTTCTCACCAAGGTCTGACTAGCTCACAAGCCTTGCTCACCTCAAGTCTTTCTGCTCAAAATCTTTCTGCCCAGTGTGAAAAGCACTCACCATATTGCTGCTTTAGCTGTTGATGATTAACGAGATCGTGCTGATTTGTAAGACCATGTGTCTGCAGTTAGAAAGCTAGAGACCAGAGGGACTAACTAATGTCATTAAAAAAAATAAAAGCCAATTTTTAATCTAACACCACAGATGTTAACTGTGTACATCAAGGTTTCACAATGACTCCATTAAAAACTGATAAAATAGTTCTGAAATTTTAGTTGGGAGAACTAAATTACAGTAAGTTCTGTGTGAAAACTAGTTTCCATTGTATATTTTCAGATATGTGAGTGTTTCTCTTAGATCTGGCCCTCACCTCGGAGTTACATTTAGAAGAAATTCATTTCAATTAGTGACAGTGACTCTTTCTAAGTGTTATGCATTCATTCTAGTGATAGTCACTTATGGATTGTAAGTGGATGGGGGAAGGAATTGATAAGAAAAGTGTAGTTCATTATGAGACAAGAAGACAAATAAAGTATTAATAAAATGATTTCTTGAAGTGAACATTCAAGGGAATAAATGATCATGATAATCTAGAGATAGTAGTGGCGTGTGTTGGAAGTTGTGAAGCTGATGTGGCAGTGGTGTCTCCCCGGTGGGTCAAACCTACCAGTATATCTGGAGGAGAAAAGTGAAAGATACCAGCCACCTCCTGTAAAGTTCTACAGCTTCAGAAACCTGGTCCAGAGCCCCTGTAAATAGGAACTGACTTAACAGTAATGCATTTGGGTTTGGCTTTTTATTTTGTTAAGTTACAGTGAGTTAGTCTCTCTAGCATTCCTTCTACTTCTGGTGGCCTGCTTGATAAGAAGTTATGTTGCCAACCTAAAGGCAGGAAGTTTGAGTCGACCAGCTGCTCTGTGAGAAAAAATGGGCAAGCTCTTCCTTTTTACATGGTGAAAATATTTAAGATAATTAAATTGTATTAAACCAGTAATTTGTTATTCTGAGCTTCAGAGTGTTCTAGAAAATATATATATTCTATCATCCTTATAGAATCTACTGCCAGCAGAGGCAGATGAATCAATCAGAAAGGTAAACTCAGGATTATTTGTTCTTGTTTACTAATCTTTCGTGAATAATCTTATTCATTACAGATTTGTTAATAAGTTCAAGTAACCCCATGATTATCTTACTTACTGGGCTATCTGCATCAGCAATTATCAATTTGAAAAGAGGTCTATATTCTATAGGAAAGTTTTATAGTGTTGGGAAAGGGACAGGTGGCAACATTACCTAGAAGTAGAATCTCTGGTGGAGTGGGGAGAAATGTGACATTTTCAGTATAGGTTAGTAAAAACGACAAGTAAGCCCAAACTTACCTTGTTTATTGTGTTGTCTGACACTGGATTCAGTTACACTAGCTTGAGAATTTTCAGGGGAAATAATTTTTTTGTGATTTGGTCTCACTACTTAAGTTTAGATAGGTTTAAAAGTAACATAAAATATGACAGAAAAAAATAAAGTGTTAGAAAAAAATTAACAGTAATTTCATCTGAATAGAAAAAGAACAAGACCCAGAACATTTCCTGGTAAACCCTGAGGGGTTTGATATCAGATACTTTAAGTAATAGTCATTCCATAGAACAGACCTACTCCTTCATTGTTTAACCAAATTATATTACATTGTTTATAGATTTTATCAGAATTACTGTAAAGGGTTATGAGTGCATTTTCCAGAATGGCACTTTAAGTACAGCATGATTGATTCTTTGGCTTATTCTTCCAAACATTTTTATTATTGACAAAGGTTCTCGGAATATTCTACACATTACATTTAATGACAAGACAAACATGTATGCATGTGTTTATAACAATATACACCATATAAAGAACCCCATGAACCTAACTAAGACTATTAGGATGTGTGTTATTGAAATCCATTAATACTTTTAATACTATTCTCTTTCAAAGGAAGGAATGGAATACCTCATCACTCACATAATAATATTCTTTAAAAAATATTTCTCTATTAATGTCTTTGAATGACTTTAAAAACGTAGAAGCTTTATTTCCCCTCCTATGTATTTATGAAATCATATACTAAGTAATGTATTTCTCTCTGTGTCTCATTGCTGTGGAGCCTGACCCAACTTATAGTTGGTCTTGCAGTGGTTTTTCTAAGGCTATATAAATCACATTGTTACCCGTGGTGGACAGTGTTTGGTTTAGCTCCCAGTTTAAGACAGGTTTGGAAGCTGGAGTGGCATCAACTTCCTAAAGACGTGCCTCTGGAAACTCTATGAACTTTGATAAATGTCAATAGTTATAGAAATCTCTCCTGACACTGCCCCTCCCTCACAATCTCCACTACACTCAGTCCCTTTGCCACGGTCACTGTGTCATTTCACCTTGTGAAGGGTCTTCCTCTACCCCCCGAACCCTCCCACCTGTCTGAGCATAACATCATTTTTCAGACCCTGGCTCTTCCTGACAACTTGCCCACAGTATATTAGACAAAAACCCCACTGTTCTTTAGAGGAGAATATATTGATGATTTCTCTAAGCTGTTGTTTGAAGTAATACGTACCTTTCTTAGGTCTATGCAGAATTGGGTACAGACATGATCAAGTGATCTACACACAAATTGACATTTAGCTGTGATAATTTTACATAATATTAAGGAAACCACTGTTATTTTATAGGTGTGTTATTTCTATTCAGTGTGATAATTTATATAAACTAAAGATATGTAAAATATTGAACTTCCCAATGCAGTCTTAATACATTTCTCAGTTTTCTTTCTATCTAAGTATATCTTTAATAATTAATAATCAAGTCTAAGGAAATATAATTATGATAGTAAAATACATACTAAAACTTAATAATTTGGTTAACTCAAGGGGTAAGCATCTGCACTACTGTCCCAGAATCTGCACTTCAGTCCCAAAGACAAGTGGTTAGAATCCACCAGCTGCTCTAGAGAGAAGGATGAACAATCTCCTCCTGGGTGATTTACGGCCTCCAAAAACATGCTGGAGGGTCACCTCGGGGTTAATTCTGACTTGATGGCACACAACAACAAACCATTAGAACATTATTAAAATAATGTCATCAAAGTTATTCAAACCTCACAAAGTCATCGCTTTGCAGACATCATCTCCAGAAAGCCCTTCCACCATTCCTTTGCTACATGTGACCCAGTGACTTAGCAAGCATTGATTTATCTTTTTGGAAAGCTCATTCCCAACTTCAGCCACTTTCTTTTGTGATCTTGATTCAGCATTGGTTTTTTTTAACATTCTGAGATAAACGAAATGTTAAGCAGAATTGAAAGTAAAAATTGTTAATGCATCATAAGAAAAGTGAATTCTAAGTATATCATTTTATATAAGGTCCTCTTCCATCTGTTCAAATAAATCTTGAAATATCTGAGTAAAGGTGAACAAATGAATGGTGCATGGCCGCTTATGAAAAAAATCTCACAACAGTCTGATCCCTGTACCTCAAACACTTGTCAGTTTCTGTTTTTTAGTGGAGTTATATCTAAATGTTTTCATGTAAGGAACAAAATAATAAATTCAATAAAAATACCATCTACTTGATAAGATGAAATTCAGTTAACTCTCTCTAATGTTTTTTAACAAATATGTATCATTCTTCAGACTATAAGGTCAAGTGTGTTGTTTTGCCCAGAGAAGCTACAACTTTACATCAAATATGCTGTTTGTACTGTTCAAATCCTACACAGAATAACCGAAAGTTATGCAAATGGTCACTTCTCACAAAACATGTTTTCAGGATTTCTGTGAATTCTGTTTCAACAAAACTCTAGGACAAAATCAATTTTTAAAGTGTGAACTCTTTGAGGAACTAAAACATGAAGAGTTTTTCATCAGAATATTAGCCCCAAATCATAATAAACAATTCTTGCACAAGAACATAAAATTTAAAATATTTAACAGAATGAAAAAGTTTATTATATACATAACAATTCCATAAACTTTCTTTAAAGTTGTTTATTAAAAAGAAATATTGCTTTCTAATTGATTAAAAGTGGCTTTATTTTTATATATTTTTAAACATAAGAAACATTTTAACTCAGACATACATTGACTAAAATTCTAAGTTTTATTAATTTGTGATATTACTAAAACCTTTGAGTTTTCATTGAGTCAGCTCCAACTTCTGAACACCTTATAAGTCTGTGTAGAAATGCACATCATAGGGTTGTTTTTTTAATTAGTTTATTTTCTGTTGACTTGCAAACAAAGTTCATATACATTGCATTTCATTCATATATAAGTTGTGTTTCACACATTCTTCCATTCACATTGGGTTTCATATGATTAATCCAATACATTGTGCTTTATAAAATCCACCATGGCTAGTTCTTCAGTAGACCATTAAGCCTTGTTTTACAGTTAATGTTTAGTAGTGGAGTATGTTAACTGTTTACCCATCTAATAAGTTTGGATATGCAAAATGCCACCTTGACAGAATGAGTAGTCAGCAAAAGGATATACGTTAGCTTGCTCACAATTACTAAACATTCATGTTCGAGTTACAATGCAAAATCAATGCCATGGAGGTAGAAATGACTCAGAGCTAACCCACTAGTGAGTTTCCAAAGCTGTGATTTGCAAAGGATTGCTGAGCATTGACTCTCAGAGTAACTAGTGAACCGCAATCAGAGCCGTGTCACCTTTTGGTTATCTGGGCATGTCACTTCAGATCACATGGCCAGAGCTCCATCAGAATAAGGACAATTTGCTTCATTTTAAGAGTGTCAAATACTTGCATAAGTTATCTAAGGATAATAAATTTAAATGGTCAAGCATTAATTGTACCTTTTGAGTACAACTTTTTTTTTTGTATGAGTTAAACATTACTTTCTTGATTCCTTTCTTGGGTTGTTTTGTTTTTGGTTTAAAATATTTTTGTTTTAAATAATATTAGTGACGTTATTATACAGTATAACTTTATGGCTTAAGTAATTAGAAAAGACCCAACAGGGACCTGAAAAAACACGGTAACTGAAAGTATAGATCAATGGTGATTAATTTTATGAGACATAATGTATGACAGTGATCATAGAAACATAACGTACATGAATGAAACACAATGTAATGAATTTTGTTTGCAAACCAATATAAAATTTTAATAAAACCCCCAAAACTGTATGGCTTAACATGGCAGAAGCTTAGTTCTTATATACTTACATGCAAAATGATTATTTTGTTTGGAAGTAGGTAGTTAAAAAATTGCGGTGGGATATATTGCTCAATATTTCTATCCACTACCTTTGATATTCACCCTGTGACTGAATGTTGGTTTGTGTTGTCCATTTGGAAAAACTTGTAGCTGAAACTATGGCAATATTTCAGAGGCTGTGAATTTCACAGGAGGAGAATATCTTTCTGGTGTGGAGTAACCTGTGGATTTGAACCACTTGCCTTTGAGGTGACAACTCAACTCCTTCCCTTTGAGGCTACTAGAGACACGTGAGGTGTTTGTGACTCACCAAGTGGATTAAACAGCTCACTACTAATGAGAAACCATGTGGTCCAGGGGTTTTTTTTGGCTGGAAGTTGTTTTATTACCTTTTCAATTTCTTTTGTAATGGGTTTGTTCAGGTGTTCAATTTCAGTTTGTGTTAATTTAGGTAGAGTGTCATTTTCTAAGTATTTGTCCATTTCCTCTAGGTTTTCATATTTGCTTGAGTATAGTTTTTCATAATATTCCATTGTTAACCTTTTGATTTTAGTTGGTTCCATTGTGACATTGCCTGTTTCATCCCTTATTCAGATTATTTGTGTCTTTTCCTTTGCTAGTTTTGCTAGTGGGTTTTCAAATTTATTGACCTTTTCTAAGAAACAACTGCTGGTTTTGTTGATGGTTTCAATTGTTTTTCTCTTTTCTCTTTCATTTATTTCTACCTAAATTTTTATAACTTCAGCTTCCTGGCACTAAGCCACCAGAGCTCCCTGACATACTTCCCTGATAAACTATATAATCATTAGTATTGTCTGTGAGTTCTGTGTGTCCATTACAAATGAACCTAACAAGGGAGTATCCATAGCTTTGAAGAGACAGTTGTTACTGATAGAAGAAAATGAATGGTGTGCTCATAACGACAGGCTTTAAAGGTCTTTGTAGAAGATAAAATGTAAAAATAGTTGCCCAAGATCAGCAGAGATATATATCACTTCCATATATATTCTACTACCAAAGCAAGAGACCAAATATATTTAGATTGTTGGTTAATCCAATTTTCTGACTAGGAAAAATAAACCCCCTTAACTATCATTCAGAAGTCTCTACCACTGTATATATAAAGTTTTCCATTTCAATGCTAAGGCTTACTCGAGCATGTGCAGACAAGGAGGAACAATTATATCAAAGCCGGATCTGAATTCAAATATTATCTAGTCCTATGCTTGCTGTACAGAGGTAACTTGTGGTTGCTGTGAATGAAGCTGAACACTGTGACATTGATGTGTCAAATGTGTTAATGGTTACCCAGGGTGGACAGTGTTTGGTGGCGCTCCCCGATTAAAACAAGCTTGGAAGGAAGAGCGGCATCCACTTCCATAACAGCTTTCCTCAGGAAACCCTGTGAACCTAGAGAAAGGATGAAAGTGACACAAGTATCGAGGACTTTCATTCATAGGGTTCCTATGAGTTGCCTAGAACTCGACGGCACTTAACAACAACAACAACATAACAGAGATCAAGTCTAATGGTTGCGTGATTTGCTCCTCAGTCCTACTTTGTATGCTCATAAAATCAAATGATAAAATATGAAAACTTTACAACTTGGCCTTTAACATTTTCAAATGAATGTTTAAATCAATAACATCTGCTATTATGAAATATATTTCCACCTCTTTGTTTTCTGTCACATGTTAACATTTCAAAGAGAAGAATGCGTAATGAAATTAGTTAGTGGGAAGAGTATATATACAATAAGATCATGATGAATAATGTTAGGTCATTACCCCTTTGTCTCTTTTACCTAATTAAAGGTGATAGCCGTGCTTACTTAAAACCAGGTTTTATACTCTTTCTCCCTTATGAAGAAATTATACTATTTTGTCACTATTCTCACACATTCTTTGGACACATTGTTCAGAAAAGCTATACATTGGAGAGGAAATGACTATTTAGAAAAAAGGAGGATCAGCAAAAGGGAGGAAGAGTCCCCATGAGATGGGTTAAGACAATGACTGAAACATTAGGCTCCATCTTGTCATAGATGGTGAGGATGGCACAGGAATAGGACAGGGTTCAGGCATACTGTTCATATGGTTGTTATGAGCGCTACCCAAAGGCACACAACAGCTACAACAACTATTATATGGTTGCTTTCATAGAAAGAAGCTTATGTAATTGATTCTTTGTTCATTAGCAATCCAGTTCAGTGAAACTAAAATGTTAGTCATTTCATCCTATTTAATTTTATTGTTAGGTGTCATAAAACTGATGCTCTTTTGTTGTAATGTCTTGTGATGTAGTCAAATCTGTTATGTATCACATTCAAGGCAGAAATGGAGGTGTAATGGTGTAGAAGGTGACATTCTGAACTGTTTACCAAAGACTCAGCCATTCAGATTCACTAGCCACTCATGGGGGGTGGGGGGTGGAGAGAGAGAGAGCGCGCGAGAGAGCGCACATTCCAATAAACACTGGAAATCCAATTTTTACGGAATGAGATTAGAGAATCTTTCTCCTGTGGAAGGACTTGTTGTTACTAGGATCCATAGAGTCTGCCTTCATGTTACTGAGGAGAAATGATGTCAGTTTGAAGATGAACGGGGGCCTGATTGAGGCCATAGTGCTCTTCAATCACTTCTTATGCATCTGAGAGCTGGACAGTGAATAGCAGAAGAATTAATGTTTTTGAGCTGTGGAGTTGGAGACAAGTGCTGAATATCCATCCCATGGTCTACTAAAAGAAGAAGCAGATAGATCTTGGTGAAAGTGTGGCCAGAGTGCTCCTTGGTGGCAAGGATGGTGGCCAAGCTTTGTCACACACACTTTGGGCATGTTGTTAGAAGGGGCTATTACTTGGAAGAGGACAGGATGCTTTGAAAGGTGTAGAGACAGCAATAATAGAGGAAGACTCTCACTGAAGGGGTGGGCACAGTGACTGCAGAACAGACTCAAGTATATCAGAGATGATGAGGATATCACAGGATAGGACTGAGGTCAGATCTGTTCTTTAACTTGAAAGCATCTAATAACAGCACCAACACCGACATGACAACATGTTAGAACAAGACTCTATCTCTGCACTAACAATATTGTTATAGTCTGATTAATTGAATCTTTTCCCACTGATCCTCTACTTTACCAGGAATAAGACCCTTTCCCAAGTATCAATCCCTTTTCTTCTTGATGTTGTTGTTGTGTGCCATTGAGTTACATGCGACTCATAGCGTCCTGATCATTTTGCCTCTGACACACCTACGCCTATTACCCCAGTCACTGAATCAATCCTTCTCATCCAGGTTCTTCCTCTTTTGCACTGTACCTCCACCCTCCCAAGCATGACATCCCTCTCCAAGGACTGGTCCCTCTTTGCAAAATGTTCAAAGTATGTCATATGAAGCTTCAGAATCCTTGCCTCCAAGGACCAGCCTGGTCTCACACTCTCTAGAACGAACCTGTTTGTTCCCCTAGCAGGCCTTCCTATATTCAAAACTCTTCTCCAGCACCATACTTCAAAGGCATCAATTTTCCTTCTGTCATTCCTCTTCATTGTCCAGCTCTCTGATGCATAGCAAATGATTGCAAAGACTATGGCCTGGATCAGATGCACCTTAGTCTCCAGACTGACACTGTTGCTCTACAGTACTTTGGCAAGGTCTCTGACAGCAGACTTGTTAACATGCTCAAAAATATGTGACATTAAAATCCTTGCTTTTAAGGGGTCCTCTGGATTCACTTCTTCTAAAATATATGGGTTGTGAATTTTGAAACTCATAGTGTATTCAATATTTTTCACCAGTAGCACAATTCAAAATAAAAAATTCTTCAGTGGGCTCGAACCGTCTACATCTTGGTCAGCAGTTCAGTGTTTCATCATTGCACCACTGGAGAGATCTTTTAGAATATCTGTGAAAATAAGTAAAGGAGAAGGTGTATATTTATTAATCCTTAGAGTTTAAGACAGGTTTGGAAGCAGGAGTGCCATCCACTTCGTAAACAACACGCCTCTGGAAACTCTGCACTTTGATAAGTGTCAGTAGTTGTAGAGGGGCTTCGGGCGTTTGGTTCGCAGGGTCCTCATGACTCCTGCTCATTTCAGAGGCAATCCACAACAACAACACCAATTAGCTATTTTTGACCAAAAGTAATAGTTGAAAACAGATTTAATATGTTTTGGAACTGCAGAAGACAAGCTCATATTATCTAGAGAAGCTGTGGTATATTCGCACAATGGAATACTATGCTGCATTGAAAAACAAGGAACTCATGCAATATTATTCAAAACGGTTGACTCTGG
>NW_006399754.1:25451599-25459132 GCF_000299155.1 Elephantulus edwardii
GATTCAGCACATTTGTATTTTCAACTAAGTATGACCTAGATTTTTCCTCTAGTTATTAAAACAAATCATAAGAATTCATTTGGAGGCTTGACTTTCCTGCGGAGCTCAATAACGCCAGGTGAGAAGGGCTCAGATTAATATTGTCTTTCACACTTTCAGCGAACTAGCAAAGCAGTAATGCAGCAACACCTCTCATCAGTAGTCAATAAGTTAGCACTGAACTTGCACACCGCTGATGGCTTGGTGACAAGGAATTGTGCTGACAAGGCAAAGATAGGAGCTTCAAATCCACCAGCTGCTCTGTGGGAGAAAGATGGGCAATCTCCTTCTCTGTAATGACTGCCTCTGAAAACCTGGTGGAGAGTCAACCATGGATCGATTCTGACTCGACTGTACACAAGATCAGCAGCAATTCAGGAAGGAGTTTTGGTTGTGTATCTCATTGCATGTTGACCCATTAAACAAAAGGTACAGTTTCAAATCTGTCAGCCAGTTCTTTGGAGGAAACATCTTTACAACCTCGGCAGCCCTGAGGGAGAAGAGTGCTCCGGAGTAGAAATGCACTCAGCAATTGTGAGTTTGGTTTGTTTAATTAGTGTTTTGGGAACCTAATTAGCAACAGCTCAGTCATGTTATGGGCACAAAACAACCATCTAGGTGTTTGTTTTGTCTTTTAGTTCATGTTTTTATTATTGCTGTAAATTTATAAATAACAATTTTTAAAACAGGATTTTCATGTGTAGCATTCAATAACACCAGTTACAGCCAGTATTTTATGCAACCCTTACCAAAATCAAAATATTACATCAGCATAAACATACTCAGTGATTCCTGAGGAATAATGGTGCCTCATTTGTTCCTCTCTTCTGTCCCTGAAACCATGATTGAACTCTGGTCTCTACACATTTGCCATACTAGGTGTATTGTTTTGTGTTGTTTGTTTATTTATTTATTTTTTTTTTGGTAATACCTTAGAACATCTGAAAAACAGGCGGGTAAAGAAACAGGGTCTAATAAGTTGATGGTAGGAGGGAAAGCAAACAAAAACAAAAACAAAACAAAAACATTTGCAAACTCATTGCTGTGGAATCAGAACTGACCCTCCAGTAGGTTTGTGAGGCTGTAAATCTCTGTGATGCAATTGCCTATCTTCTGCTCTGTGGAACTGCTATTGAATTTGATCATCACCTTCCAGAACAGGTTACCCAAATACGAAAGAGAAAACAAGAGGCAACGTATTCTGCTCTCAGAGGAGGCCACTGTTTCCAGCGCCGGGAAGGTGTCTTCCAAAGCAAGAAAAACCCATTGCTGAGTTGATTCTGACTCAAATGCTACAGGGCAGAATAGGAGGGCTTGTCAGAGTCGCTGAGGCCGTGACTCGGCTGGAATAGACTGCCTCATCTTCTTGCTCCCAGGGAACAGCTCTTGGATTTGAACTGCTGATGCCTCTGCCGTAGTCACTGGGCATGTCTATTTCCAGTACAAAAAAAATAGCAATAACTGTAGATGCAAGAGCCAGAAAAGGTTTTTTCCCCATTCCTCCTCTTTTTTTATTTAGTCTTTTACTCTTTGGCTGACCTAGTGTTTCCACTTTGTCTGCACCGATGTTCTACATTGAGTTCTCTCTGTTGTAGATAGAATACAGCATGTTTTGCAAGCTTGTTTTTACAGCTTGTTTTGCAAGATGTGGGGTAGGGAGGGAAAGGCTATATGTAATGTGTTATGGAAAAAAGTCAGAGTGTTGACAGAACTTAAATGACTAGAATTGCACACTGACAGAGAATTGTTAGAAATGTAAGCTAGATATAGAAGAGACAATGGCACCACGGTTATAAATGCTGATGTCAGATGGAGGCTGGCTAAAGGAATACCAGAAAAACATCTATTTACGTTTTATTCACTTTGCAGAAGCATTTAACTATTTGACTCATACAAACTATGGCTAACAGTGGGGTGAATGGAAATCCCACAACACTTAATTGTACTCAGACAAAATTTATACTGAGACTCAGAAGCTATTGTCCAAATGAAGCAAGGGAATAATTGCTGCATGATTTAAGATCAGGAAGGAGGTGTACCAGCAATGACTCCTCTCTTCATAACTGTTCAGTCTGTACGCTGAGCAAATAATTCACAGTCTTGGACTCTATGGGCAGGAACGTGGCATCAGGATCAGAGGATGACTCATCAACAACTTATTTTATGCAACCGAGAAAATCTTCCTTGCTGAAAGTCAGAACTTGAAAAGCTTGCTTCAGAAGATCAAGGACTGTAACCAACAGTATGGATTGTATCACAACATTAAGAGGACACAAATCCTCACCACTGGTCCAATAGGAAGCATCACGATAAAGAATTGAGGTTGCCAGATATTTCTTCTTGTTCAGATTAACAATCAATGCTCCTGGTACCAGCAATCAGGATGTCAGGCTATGTATTGTGTTGGGAAAGTCTTCTGTAAGGGTTCTCTCCAAAATGCTGAAGAGCAATGCAGTCAGACTAATGTGCCCCTGACTCAGCGCATAGCCTTTTTAATAACATGCTATCCATCTAAGAACTGGACAATTTATAAGGATGATAGAAGAATTGATGATGTTGAATTTTACTGTTGGAGAAGTGTGCTAAATATTCCACCATCTGCCACAAGAACAAACAGATATGTTTTGGAAAGTGTTCAGCCGGAGTGTTCTTTGGAGGCAAAGATGTCAAAACTTCATCACTCAGACTTTGGGCATATCACTAGGAGAAGATATTCCTTGGAAGGGGACATCATGCATGGACAGGATCAGCGAAAGAGAGGAAGACTCTCAACAAGAAGGAAAGACTGAGTGGACTACAGCAATGAGCTCAAGTGTGTCAGAGGTGATAAGGATGGAACAAGATAGAACAGGGTTCAAGTTTGTTATTCATAGGGTCATTATGAAACATACTTAGCTCAACAACTCATAACAACAACAAAACCATAAAGAACATAAATGTGTTAGATGAGCCTGGTCTAAAGAAGAGCTGCAGTGCTGTTGGCTATGAGTTAATTGGTAATAAATCAACTATAAGTATCACATGAGCTATCTTGAAAGATAAATAGACATAAAACAAGTTTATGTATTGATCAGCTGTGAAACTATGACCAGTTGTTGGCAGAACACTAAAACTGTTCTTCCCCCACTGAGAATGGTTCAGAATTCTCTAATTGAATTTCTTTGGGAAAATTGGGTGTATTAATAACTGTATTAGAATTGGAAATTATTTTGGAGGAAAATTAAAGAATATAATGATGGAAAAATATATAGGTTTAGCAGTTTCACAGTGGTAAGCAAAATCACATGGCAGCCTAAAATATACATGGCTGCATTTATGTTAAATATGTGGGGGAAACTGAAGCTGCTAAAACTACCAAAGAATCTGTGGATAAGTGACTGCACTGCATCCTTTGCGAGGCTCTATGCACATTTTATCAGGCTTTGGAGGTTCCCCCCTTTTTATTTATTTATTTTTAATCTCACTGTCTTTATTTTTTGCTTAACTGTCATTTGTTACTTAACCAACTCCCTAAATTCTTATGGTAACCTCAGACGTGTTACAAAGAATAGTTTCTTATTATGCTTTCTGTATTGTAATCTTTGAGGAAGCTGTTTGCCAGTCTTTTCTACTATGCCGCCTCTCTTGGGCACATTCAAAACACCAACACTGACTTTGGCAGTTGAGTGCTGTTTAGCTTGTGTCATCCAGGGACCAAGAGGCCACATGAACCGAAAACCCTCCAGTGTTGTAAATTTTCACCAGACACATTCCCTCATAATCAAAACATATGGTAAATAATATTGTTATCTCAAAGATGTGAAGTTATATGGTTATTGAAAACAACCAAAAAAGTATGTAGCATACATAAAGTTATGTAAACAAAAAAATCAGTGTCAAATTATATAAGCGTGAAGTCATCACTTCAAGTTCTAATTGCTGTATGATGTCAAGTTGGAACTAATTCATAGCTGATCCTTTAGCGTGTGTCAGGGGCGGTAATTTCAGGGGAAGAGATTGTCCATCCTTCTCCAGAGGAACAGCTGGTGAGTTCAAATGAAGAGCCTTTAGAATGACAGTGCAGCTTCTTACCACTAGGCCACCATCTCAGATTCATTGTCTCCACTTAATTACATATAGTTTTAGTAACTAAGAAAAGCTTATCTTTAGAAATTTACTCCTGAGTCTCAGCTCATGTTCACGTCATTATTTCAGTTAATATTAATTTATTAAAAAATTATCAATCATAACTATTTAAGAATATTAATATCTGTGAGTTTATCAAGTCATAAGTTGAACTTTGGAAAGTGTAAAAGGAATTCTATTATTGGGAAAAGTTTTAAACTATAGAGTAGGCTGAAATTCCTTGCAGAGCACAATATAATTTATATGGGATTGTATGTCAGTGAATGAATAAGTGTTTTATTATACCACTTTGTTGTTGTTGTTGTTGTTGTTATGTGCTGTCGAGTCGTTTGCAGCTCATAGCGACCCTATGCACAACAGCCCTAAACCCTGCTCTGTCCTGCGCCAACCGCACTGCCTCTGCACACCCATCCCGATTACCCCAGTCACCAAATCAATCCATCTCATACCAATTGAAGTATTTCAGATAACAGATGTTGCCCTGGATGTGCTCACCAAGTTGTGCCAAGAAATCTGGAGAACAACCACTTGGCCAACTGACTATATTTGTTCCCATTCCAAAGAAAGGTGGCCCAACTGAGTGTGGAAACTACAGAACAGTGTCATACCACTTTAGAATTGTTTTTAAGCATTTTCTGAAACCATCTACTTGCTAAGAAAGAAAGTCAAATGCAAAAGATACCCATAATATATTCATGTCCTTCAGCTCCAAATGGGTAAATGGATAAATCATTCTTACTCAAATGAAACCGTTGATCACCCCTGCTGCCCCCGATCCCCACTCCCATATTCACAGGATATACTAGGGTTATACAAATTCTCAGAGAACATTTTGTATTTTTCCCCCTTTAAGGATGAAGAATGAAACTAATGAGAAGAATGCAACCAGAAATGAAAGCTCAAAGGATAATTCATTGAAAAATGGTGCAGACATGGACTATTTGCCAGTGAGTTTTTCTATTTCTTGTTATTTCTAGCCACAGAGTCTTGTGAGAATCCCCCCCCCCTTATCAGAGAGAATGTTCAATGTACCAGCTGACTGTAAACTGAAGAAGAATTGAGACATTTTATAACTCCTGTATGACTGAAAAATTGCTATTTTCCTTTAAATTGTTTTAACAGTGATTGCCCAGGGACCAATTTGAGGTATCAGGAGGGAAAATGGCCTTGAGCATATCAGAGATTGTAAGACTGGCTCAGACTACGATCTGCTGTTGATTGGGTTGTTAGGAGGCATGGAGGACTTGATGGTCCCTAACACCCCACCCCCACCCCCACAGTGTCACCCAGGGTGCATGTCTGAGGCACAGTGTGCATTGTAAAACTCATTATAATTGTCTGGAAACTAGGCTTTTCAAGGAGTCAGATAATCCTTCCCATAAATCCATGTGCATAATGGCAATGTACATTTATCTTTTTTTTAAATAACTAGTGTGAAAATCACTAATGCTCTTATAGGTGGGAAGACAAGAAGGACAATGTCTACTACAACATAAACTCAGCCAGGGCACAGATACTCTATTTTAGATTCTGTGAAACTAGATTGAGGGCCTTTGTCCGTACATGGTTAATGGCTGAGATATTCACCTTTTAAAACCAGTATTCTCCCTGTGGAAACTCACTACCATGACATTTCCTCCAGTTTATAACAGACATTTAAGACAGGGTCATACTCACAGGGCTTCCATACCACCAGTGGCATAATGTGTCATGTGGGTTGTACTACAAACCAAATGGCTGGCATTTCAAATCACTAGTGGCTACATAGGTGAAAGTGGCACTATTTCCCCATACAGGTGTGTAGTCTCAGGTCGATGAAGGTGTGCCATGAATCGGAATCCATCTGATGGCTAGGTATGGCCCTGATAGTATTTACACCAGAAAAATACTTCTACTTTAGCAGAATATGGGGGTCTTACCTGCAATTTTGAAGCTGATGAGTGTTTAACCACTGTATTATCAGAGATCTCTTCTATGGGGTGTTGTGAAAGTCCCTGATAACGGAGAGGAATTGTCAAATTGATAGTCTTCAAAGGGAAGAAAATAAAAACAGTTTAATACAATGTATTCAATTTATCGGTGTTTGCTGTCAAATCGGAATCGAACCTTAGCTGACCCTCCAACAGTAAATCACGTGGGAGGAGATTACTCATCCTTCTCCTGTGTTGCAGCTGATGAATACAAACCAGGTGCCTTTGTGATTGCAACACAACTACTTCTCACATTGTTGTTGTTATTGTTAGGTGCCAACGAGTCAAATACGACTGGTAATGACCCTATGAATAACAGGTCTGAATCCTGTCCTATCCTGTGTGCTCTCCTCATCATGAGGCCACATTAGAGACATTATACATGTTTGAAAAATGTACTGTACAAGTTGAGGTTATCAGTGCTAAGTTATCAACGTTGGCCTACCTGAGAGAACTAATAAATGAGGAAAAATGTAGTTAGTGAATTGCTTAAGTTCATGAATATCTGGTGACAAACAAAGTCTATAGAGAGTTGTGCTACTAATTCGAAGGTGATGGCTCTCTGGAGTTTAAATCTACTGGTGGCTTCATGCAGCAAAGACAGGTAAAGTAATCTCCTCCTGTGCAATTTACAGCTTCTGACGTTGGAGGGTCAGCTTTATGTTGGTCAGACAGGACAGTACATAACAGCATCACAATTGCATAATAATAATAATAAAAAGGTAAAAAAAATGAGGGTCATATGACTGCGATATCCAAGAACAGAGATACCAGGACAATTTTGTAGGCAATTCTAAGTTTGAAGATAAACATTAAGGCTATTTTGTTTTATTCTTAGCTACTATGAAATCAGCTGCACCTCACAAGGACTCAGGAAAAAAGATCAAAACTTTCTGATCCATTTTACTTCTGAAATCTATCCCTGATCTTAGTTCATTGAAACACGTTTATCACAGTCTCTGTATCCAAGGCCACGCCAACAGAAGGGCAGTCACTGCACACGTACAGTGAGTCCACTGGCTAGAAATGCAACCTGGTTTCCTGCATAGAAAGCAAGGATTCTATCACTGAATCACCACTGTCTTCCTTGCTAGTTTATAGACCTGTGTTCCAAGAAAAGCACAACCATGAGTATTGACAAGATCTTTCTTCTAGAAGGGCAGCGTATGTAAAGATTTAGAAACAGTTAAGAATTTACAATTAAAATCTCAGATTATCAAAATGTCTTCAGTATTCCCAAGAAAACAAAATAGTTGGATGTTTGGTTGTTGGCAAGAATATACAAGAATCTAGAGAGAAGCTGTGGTATATTTGCACAATGGAATACTATGCTGCATTGAAAAACAAGGAACTCATGCAATATTATTGAAAATGGGTGACCCTGGAGGACATTATGCTG
>NW_006399754.1:25459427-25473200 GCF_000299155.1 Elephantulus edwardii
TGTGCGGGGAGAAGGGTGCAACAATGAATGAATGGAATCCCAAAATCTCTGTAGATGTTCATTGAAATGAAAAATAAACAACCTAAATTTAAAAAAAAGAATATACAAGAATCTTTAGAAAGAAAATATAATGTTTGTTCCTACCATGCTTTCTTTTTAATTGCTTTGAATATTATCTAGTTAGCTTTGTATTAGGATATATTGAGTTCATAAAAACATGGAATTTTGTAGAGCATCGGAGAAAATGTGGGATAAATATTCTTAGTGAAGTTATTTTGATAAATCATTTTCATTTAGTACTCTAGCTGGTAGGCAAAGCACAAAACTTGATAAAAATCTTATTTATTTCCTTTATTTTAGAAATAAAAAGTACAAAGAGAGATAATTTTTCATCAAAGGGAAATAGAAAGAAGTCCTGAGAGTTTTCTCCTGGTCCTCTCTCAGAGGTCCATGGTTTATGGTCCATCTCCTGGCCCTTAAAGTTTCCTCAGGGTCCTTTGCTCCCTGTTTGTGTTGCTCCTTTGCCACCGTCACCTTGGCCTTCTTAATGGTCATACAAGAGGCCAAAGACATTCCTGTCTGTGGTTCCATTCTGATAATCTTTCTCTTAGGGCTTCCTGAGTCACACTCTCCTCCTCACGTTGTATCACTTTTTTGCATTCATATTATAAATTGCTCGTACTCTAGTTCCTGACAATTTTTAGTGTCAACTAAATTTTATTTTATGCTTTTTGTACCATTCAAGATTATTTCCATCCCATCAAGTGTTGTTTAAGGCTTGATTTTTTTTTTCTATTCTTTCAGTCTGCGAAATGCTAACCAAGTTTTTTCCTTTTAATTCTCTGTCTCTAACTCTTTACACATTTTGTTGTGTTTTGCTTTGTTCTCTTGAGCTGCTTATTCAGAAGAAACCTTCTTTTCATGTCTTTACTTCAGTATCTCTTCCTTTAGTTTTGACGTCTGTACATGCTAATACAATTTTCATAGAGCCTTCATTTTGGCATATTTTTTCTACTTCTTTTTTCAAAATTTTCATCGGAATTTGTGTAAAATTTCATTCTACTCCACATTATTTATATTTTAAAAATAAAAATAATACATTTTTATGTGAAAGTGTTTTAAATATAATGCTTTTTTAAAAAAAAAGTATACTGGTTTACATATAAAATTCATTACATTTGTATACATTGTTTTTCACAGTGGATCTTTCCCCTTTCATTTATCTACCACCCAGCAAGTTGTGTCATCCTATGATTGAGGGCTTCTCACCCCAACGGTCTTAAACAGTAGTTGGTTCACTTAACACAATGCTCTCCATTTTTGCTCTCTCCATGGGTGTTATCTTTGGTGTCGTTTCATGGTTTTTCTGGTCTTCCAGTGCCTCAAACCTGTTCTTGAGATGATTCTTATCTTCAACTGGGGTAGACTCAAGGTCATACTTTGGTTCCTATGGGCTTTAAATTTGACCAACTTCAGTTTAAATTTGCACATGGTCTATTTAACAGTTGGCATCTGGTCTGGTTTTGACTGTTTATGTTGCTCTTCTCCAACTCTTCTGTCTGCATTTATAGCCACTCTGATTTCTGTGATCAGGGAGGTCCATGTGTAAAGTCAACATTTGTGGTAATTTATTAATTTGCTATAAATAAATAATTGAGCAAAGCTAATTCATTCTCTCTGAAGTCTCATTTCTGTCAGCAAGTCCGTACTTTCTGACTACCATTCCTTCCTCTTTGTTTCCAATTCTTATATTCCAGTCACAAATAATTACTAATTTTTTGTTTTGTGTCGTTCATTTGTTTGTTTTTATCCCCATACAACTCATTTATTAGGCAGGGAAATAGTATCATATTGTGAAATGTTTGTTTCTATTCAGAGCATAGAACCAAAGAAACTAAACAAAATGATCTACTAATAAAATAGATCTGTTAAACAAAAAGATTATGCTCACAAATAATTATTAATGCATCTTGATTAGATGTTTGGCCAATTTTGGATTGCAGAAGTTGGTAGAAACCCTCGATCTTCTACTCTTTGTATTTAGTTGTGAATATATTCTAATAACAATAATATTAACAGATCTCCCTTGTATGTGAATAGATAGTATCTTATCACTCACAGCATTGTCCTTCAAGATACATCCTGAAATTATCTTTTTAATTATGAATACAACACAATCCTTCAGTTTTCTTTATTCTTTGAGTAGATTATTTCACTGTCTGATTCCAAGTACCCTATGCTAGTCCATTTCAGTTCCCTGATGCCTTCTGGTAAATCTTGATGCATTGAATTTCATTTGTTATTGATGTTAGGTACCACCAAATTGTCTGACTCATAGCAATCCATAAACAACAGATGGGTGAGTATTGTCCTATTCCAATGCCACCCTTATGATCTCTTTCATGTTTAAGCTCATAGTTGCACTAACAGTGTCAAAGCATCTTTTTGAAGGTCCTTCTCTTTTTAACTGACCCTCCACCTTTCTCAGCATGCTGTCTTTTTCCAAAAACTGTCCCCTCCTGATAATTTGCCCAAAGTATATACGAGGAAGCTTTATCATCCTTGCCTCTAAGGAGTATATACCTGGCTGCTTTTCCTGACAGATTTAATTGCCTATGACTTCATAGACAATTTAAATAAAATTTAAGAGGTCGTCAATATTTTGCACAAATTGAGGTCAGACAAAAAAAGAAATTACCTAGACAATTTAAATATTAAGCCTTTTCCAATGAATGATTTAGTATTGATGTCTTAATTCTTATATTCCTTTATAAAAGTAACTTTAAAAATATTTAACTTTTAAAATATTTAACCACTATTTCATTTCTACATAATTAATGATCAGTAGAACCTCTTGTATGGTCTTAATCATAGGGTCTGTATTTTATTCTTTAATATTTCTGAGCTTTTGTGGCCAAGTCCATAGAGAATTACACCAAAACAGATACTTCTCTGACAGTTCAAAGGTACCAGCACAGGAAATCTCCTCTGATTATTCTAACTCCATGGCAATGAGTGAGAGAAAAATAATATTTACAGCACTGTAGATGCCCTATAAGGGAGCGCTGGCGGCAAAGTGGTAAGAAGCTGTGTTACAATTTCAAACTTTCACAGCTCGTATGTACCAAATGCTCCACAGAAGAAGGACTGGCGATTCCTCCCATGTGACTTACTGCCTCTGACCACCCACCCACTGAAAGGTCAGATATGTGTCAGTTCCAACCCTACGGCACCCAAGAGCAAACAGCAGAAGCCATAAAATACATGGGCTAGCAGGTGATTCTTACAGGACTAATCACTTTCACTCCAAGTTCAGAACGGTTTTGTTTGTTAATAGTTTTTTAATTGTAACAAAACCCAATAACATCTTGACATTAAGAGCAATACAGTTTCAAAATAACTTTTAATGTTTGTACTCAGTGCTACTTAATATTTTCAAAGATATTATGGCTTCTGAAATTTCTTTTCATAATAAAATATTCACAAGAGGAGATTGCCCATCCTCCTGTGGAGTAGTTGGTAGATTAGAACCATGTGCCTTTGGAATTATGGTGCAGTTTCTTACCACTAGGCCACCAGAACTCAGCAGTGTGTGCGATGATCCCCAGATACATGAGAATCAAGGTCCTGGAGAAGAAGGTTTTTCATTTACCGATTGATTTTCACTTTACACATCTCATTTCACAGGTAGGGAAGTGAGTGTAAAGGTTCAGGAATCTAATACGTGTGGCCTACTTTTCCTATTGCTGCTGGTAAATATTAGTATCCAGAATTTTGCAGAGTTTATTCTGTAGTTCTCTTAATGATTGTTGTCATGTGTTGTAGAGTACAGCTGACAGAGAACCTGGTAACAGCCTACCTGAACCCTGCCCTGTGCCGCCCTCAGCATCTGCCTTTGGGTTGACAACAGAGCTCCCTATTGTTTATATAGTTGATGCATAATTCTCTTTCCTATGGCCAATTGGCAGCATCATAACAGATGGTGAAAAAATTAAGATCCTTAACAGCTTTAGTTTGTTTGGTTCCACAATCAACAATCTTGGTACCAGCAACCAGGAAATTAAAAGGCTAATTGCTTTGGGAAAGTCTGCTGTCAGAGACCTCTCCAAAGTACTGAAGAGCAACAATGTCATTCTGGAAACTAAGGTACACCTAATTCAGGCCATAGTTTTGCAATTAACTTGCTATGCACCAGAAAGCTGGACAACGACTAGGGATGATAGAAGGAGAATTAATGCCTTTGATCTGTGGTTCTGGAGAAGAGTATTGAATATACCATGGACTGCTAGGAGAGCAAACAGGTTCACCCTGGAGAGGGTGAAGCCAGGCTGCTCCTTGAAGGCAAGAATTCTGAAGCTTCGTCTGACATATTTTGAAAATATATGGAAGAGAGCAGTCTTTTGAGAGGGATATTATACTTGGGAAAGTGGAGGGACAATGCAGGAGAGGAAGACCCTCAATGAGGTGGATTGATTCAGTGACTGGGGTAATGGGGGTAGGTGAGTCGGAGACAATAAGATTGGCACAGGATAGAGCAAGGTTTAGGGCTGTTGTCCCTAGGGTCGCTATGAGTCACAGGTGACTCAACAGTACATAACAACAAACAACTGTTAATATAAGGGTATAAGGGTACACAATCAGTAGGGTGTTGTGCTGTTGACTCAAAAGACACATTTCTCTAGTGGTTCCAGAATACCAGTGATTCCAGTTCACCATCAGTTCAGTAAGAGAAGGGTGAGTTCTCTCCTCCTGTGAAATTTACAGCTTGGGGGGTGGGGGGAAACCCATAGTTGGAGAGTGAGCTATGCATTAGTTCTGACTCCATGGCTATGAGTGTGAGGAACAAATGGGTCTCCTGGAGAGGGTGAAACAAGCTTGCTCCTCAGCAGAAAGGACATTGAAACTCTGCGTTGCATCCCTTGGCCATATTGTCAGGAATGGCCAGTCCTTGAAGAAGAACATTATGCTTAGAGAAGTAGAAGATTAAGTTCAAGACTGGAAGAGCATGGATGATATACATTGACGCCATGACTTTGGCAGTGGGGTCAGGTGAGAATCTTTGTTTTCTTAGCAAACACTGGTGGCTTCTAGAGCTCTGATGGCCTATTGGCAAGAAGATATGCTGCTATTTCAAATCTTTGTTTTCTTGATGTTGAACTTCAATCCATATTGAAGATTGCAGTCCTTGATCTTCCGAAGCAAACACTTCACGTCCTCCTCAATTTCAGCAAACAAGGTTGTGTGTATCATCTGCATAACGCAGGTTGTTGATGAGTCTTTCTCCAATCCTGATGATGCCACATTCCTCCTCATAAAGTTCCGCCTTTCAAATGATCTGTTCAGCATATGGATGGAAAAGGTAGGGAGACAGGAGACATCCAGAACCAAAAAGAAAAAAAAAGAATAGTATTTTAAGTCAGTTAAGTGTTTTGTCCTTGGTTATATATTTGACAAATTTTGTGTGTTCAATTAAAAGTAAAATCTTTTCAATTAACTACTTACTTGGGAATAAAACAAAAATTACTGTATGTTTTTCTTTTTCTTTTTTTTTTTTTGTATGTTTTTCTTAATGACAAGAGTATTTAAAGTGCTACTTTTTCAACACAGTCCAAATAAGTAAAATTGTACTTTTTTCTTTTGCTGGTATTTGTCATAAAATGCAATATTCCTCTGATCACACCACCTTAACAAGAAAGACGTTTTTTTTTTTTTAATAGACAAAGCATTTGGTATTAGATGATGCTATCGAAAATCCCAAATCAGAGTAACAGAAAGCACAAGAATACTTGTAATGGGGCACCTAACTGTCGTTAACAATGAAGTTTCTTTATATTGTATTACTTAGTAAAACTACATTACTGACCATCAAGATAAAACTGACAAGTATAATAGAGTTAATATAAGAAATGCACTGAGAACGTCTTTCTATATTCCTATCTGTAGACACAATTCAATTCTCAAAATTCAATTGGAGTTACCTTAGCCTTTGTTGAAGGAAAAATATCCTATGTAAATCCTGCATTATCCCTAAATCACATTTTTCAAAAATAAGATTTGGAATTAACCAAGTCCTTTTACTTCCACGATATTAGTTGATTTGATCCTCAGTTTATTTTTACCAATTAGACAAATGCTTCATTATTATCATCTGTGTAAATGAAAGACCTAGCCATCAGAAAGTTCTATTTCTTTCAGAACATATAATTTGTGTAAAGGTATATACATTTTTGCTATAACTGGAGTGAAAAAAGAAGTCTTAGATCTCCGTCTGTCATATTACAAAGGAACAGATGCCTCAAGTGTGCTTTGCTTTTCAGACTTGCTCCATTGGGTTTAATATGGAGACCAGAAGTGAGGAATTCAAGAAAAATAAACACATGTTCATTTAGGAAAACGTCGAACTAGTCAGTAAAGTAAACATAGTGTTATACTGCAGAGTTCTGTCTGTGTAGTGGTAAGGAGGTCGCTGTCAACTCAATTGCATGTGGTTTGAGTCAACTATATGCTCTCATGCAGTTTATTATTGTTATGTCTCATCAAGTTGACTCATAACAACCTCTTAAGAGGAATAATAGCTCCGAACCCTTCTCAATCTTGAGCCAATCCCACTCTCTCTGACATTCCCGTCCCTGTTACCACAGGCACTGAATCAATGCATTTCATCCAGGGTTTTCCTCTCATGTGCTGACCCTCCACCCTTCTAAGCATGATGTCACCCTCTCCAGTATAGACCTGCTTATTCTCTAAGCAGTCCATGGTATGGTCAATACTCTTCTCCAGCACACCATCTCAAAGGCATTGATGATTCTTCTGTCATCCTTAGTCACTGTTCAGTTCTTAGATACATAGCAAGTAATGGAGAAGACTATTGCTGGAATTTGGCAAACTTTAGTCTCTAGGCTGACATTGTTACTCCTTAGCACTCTGGAGAGATCCCTGACAGCAGATTTTCCCAAAGCAACTTGTCTTTTGAGTATCTGACTGCTGGTAATAAGGGTATTGGTTGTGGAGGTAAGCAAACTGATATTGTGGATAACCTCATTCTATTCTCCATCTATCATGATGCTGCCAACTGGCCTGGTGGTGAGAATCTTTGTTTTCTTGATGCTGAGATGCAATCCATATTGAAGACTACGGCCTTTGATCTTCTGCTGTAAATACCTCAGGTCCTCCTCAGTCTTGGAAAGTAAGGTTGTATCAGTTGTTGAGTTTTCTTCCAATCCTGACGCCACAATTGTCCTCAAAGAGCCCAGTCTCCCAGATGATCTGTCTACATATAGATTGAAAGAGTATTGTGTAAGAACACATCCCTGATGCACTCCTTTTTATATTCTGAACCACGCTGTCTTTCCCTGTTTGTATGACTGCTTCCCCGTTTATGTATATAGGTTTCACATAAGCATAATAAAATGTTCTGGGTTTCCCATTCTTTTCACTGTTAGCCACAATGTGTTGTGATTCACAGAGTCAAATGCCTTTGCATTGCCAAGAAAACACAACTTGTGCAATGTACAGCCTGTGAAAAATCCTCTGGGCAATCAGTAATGAAGCTGCACAATTCCAACCACACAGAAAAACACATCGGCTATGTCATCCACTTATATTTAGGTATCAAATGTTCGGTAGAGATCACATTGAAAGCATCCTCTTTATATGATATTATATCTGTACTAATGATATATTATACATTTCCAACCCACTTGGGAAGAAGCAATATTTGAAGAGATTGTGTAAGCCTTACTAAATAAACGTTCACCGTAAATACTGGCATTAGCTAGTGTGGCTATGGTAGATCTAAGGAGACAAGCTTACTGTTTGCTTTGCTTTTTCTTTTTTCTGTCTTCCTCCATTGTTATCCATATTAATGGATAATATTAACTTTAAAACCAACACCACACTGCTATTGTGTCAGTTCTGACTCATCGTAGCCTTCTTTCTGATTTTGGAGGTTATATATCACAACTAGGTGGAGATTGCCTTATTTCTTCCTCACAGACACCAGTGCATTTGGTCCACTGGAGATCTTAACCAGAAAGAGTAGAGTAACATCAAAACATTCTAGCAGAGCTATAAAAATTTTATACTTTTCAGGGAGAGCACCAAGCAAGTTGTTGGACAATAATTCCCTTAAAGAGATTTGTCTAAAGAGTATAATTGAGTAACACTTTTGTCTTTAACATAGCTAATAAAAGGACGATTCTAATATTTTAATATAGAATTATACCTTGAAGTTTTTGTAATATAAGGTTGGAGGAACTTTATAAATATTTTTCATGAGGCAATTATTTAAATATCCTTGCATCTTCTGGAAGGTTACAGAAACATTATAAACCTTATTTAAACTTTTGATACGTATAAACCCTTGATTTCATAGTTATCTTTGTTAAATTTCATAATTAGAAAACATAGTTTGTAACATTTGTTAGTACTGTTAAATTAGTGCAAGTTGAGGAAATACTCCATAAATTACTTTAAGTATATTTTAAGGGTCAAGGACAACCCTCAAAAAGCTGGAATGGCACAGTGATTCTAACAATGCGCCGGAGTGCAGCAGTCACCCTGAGAAGCGTGCCGGACAGGCCACAGTTCAGATCTTTTGTTTGTAGGGTCACCATGAGTCATAACAAATCCACAACACTTACCAACAGATTTTAAGGAGAGAACTCCAGTGATGTATTCCACAGGGCACTGCATTTCTAGCCCAAAGGAGTTGCCTTTCAGGTGGTACAAACCCACCAAAGGAGAATGATGGATACTTTATTCCTGTCTGGTATACAGCCTTCAAAAATCTGTTGGTGAGTCACGTATGAGTCAGTTTCAAGTTGATAGCAATGAACGAGTGAGATATTTGAAGGAGAATAGAATTAACAAAAGGTAGTCAATTCTTTCCCAGTTGCCTAAAGTAAAAAGTGAAAGTAAAAAATATTGATCTAAATTTGTTTTCTCTGGAATGATGCTTGTGGTAAATAAAGACATATGGCCATGCACATGCAATTTATTTTACCTTTTCTCTGTGTGCAGATGTACTGAATTCATAAGATGTCAAACAAATTCAAGGCACTACTATTGTTGTTGTGTTAAAGTTTGTATGCATGTTTAAATAGCTTAAAATCAGTTGGAATGAAATTGATCAATTTTGAATGAATTTAAATAAAACTTGTTAATATTAAGTGCTCTTGATAGCAATGAATGAGTGAGATTTGAACTGTTGTTGTTATTATGTGCCATCGAGTCGTTTCCGACTCATAGAGACCCTATGCACAACAGCCCTAAACCCTGCTCTATCCTGCGCCAACCGCACCGCCTCCGACACACCCATCCCGATTACCCCAGTCACCGAATCAATCCATCTCATAGAGGGTCTTCCCCTCCTGCGCTGTCCCTCCACCCTCCCAAGCATGATGTCCCTCTCCAAGGACCCATCCCTCCTAGCAACATGTCCAAAGTATGTCAGACGAAGCCCCAAAATCCTTGCCTCCGAGGAGCAGCTTGGTTTAATCCTCTCCAAGATGAATCTGTTTGTTTTCCTGGCAGTCCAGGGTACATTCAGTACCCTTCTCTAGCACCACAGTTCAAAAGCTTCCACTCTCCTTCTGTCCTCCCTAGTCATTGTCCAACTCTCTGATGCATAACAAGCGATTACAAAGACCATGACCTGTATCAGGCGCACCTTAGTCTCCAGAGAGACACTGTTGCTCCTGAGTACCTTTGAGAGGTCCCTAACGGCAGTCTTTCCCATCACCATACGCTTTTTGATTTCCTGACTGCTGGTACCAAGAGTGTTGACTGTGGAGCCGAGCAAACTGAAGCTGTGAACACTCTCAATCTCTTCGTCATCCATCCTGACACTGCCAATTGGTCCAGTGGCGAGAATCTTTGTCTTCTTGACGTTGAGCCTTAGTCCATACTGAAGGCTGCAGTCCTTGACCCTTTGCAGCAAGTGCATGAGGTCCTCCTCAGTTGCAGCAAGCAGGGTTATGTCATCTGATTTGAACTGGACAATGAATTAAAATGACAAAAGAAAAATCGATGTCTCTGGACTATAGTGTTGGAGAAGAGTTGTAAATATCTCATAAACAGCTAAAAGAACAGATATTTCTTGGGGAAGGTACAGCTAGAGCATTCCTTGGAGACAGAGATGATGAAGCTTTATCTCACATACTTTGGGAACATTACTAGGTGAGGTTGTTCCTTGGAGAGGGACATTATGTTTGGAAAGGTGAAGGGATGGTCAAGGAGAGGAAAATCCCACCCAGGTGGATTGACACAATGACTGCGTTCGTGGGCTTGTATATAAGGGACTCTGAAGATGGCACAGGATAGGACAGGGTTCAGATCTGTTCATAATATCACGAGGAGTCAAACTTGACTCAAGAGCACCGAACAACAAAATCAACAACTCAGTCAATGACAGTCAGTTATAACTTAAGACTAACTTTCTTGATTTCTTAGGCTGTTGGCTCAAACAGAGCAAAGATTGTTTAATATGGTACAAAACTGAGATGTGTTTTGTTTTGTTGACACAGCATAGGAACTAACTCAGCAGCACCTAACAATAAACAGACACATCTGAGTAAAAGCATTTCAAATTATCTTAAGACTCCTTTTATGAGTTGATGGCTATGCTAACAATTGAAGCTAAAATTCTATCTTAACCAAAAGTAACCTTGCTCTGGAAATAGAATCTGCCATTCCTGTAACTCTCCACTGTGCTCTGAGGAAATTACTTGGTAGACAATTTCAGAAAGCAATACCATTTTTCTTGCTTACAAATTTCATTTGCTGCGTATCAATCCTTGTCGACAGCAATTCTTAGAACAGATGCTTACTCAAAGTAAACGTAAGAATTACTCATGTCCTCCCTGTGGTCATGCTAGGAGAGTCTCATGGCTGTTTTTGATGTACTCAACTTATTGATTACTCCGTAACTTAAAACAACATGACAGAATAACAGCAGAAAGGCAAACACACACAGAACTTTAAAAGCATATATAATCTCGAACCATTCAAATGTGCTATCATTCATTTTCATAACAATCACCTACATATTAACAAATCACTGATTTTTTTTTTCAAAACTGCATTTCTTTGCACTCACATAAAGTTTCTGAATTGTTTTCTTAGACCATTTAACTCAGACTCCTCTGTACCCTATGTTTTTCCTGGTGTTAAGAGTTTATTGTTCAAGAAGACTTCCATATTCATTAATGTACTTTGCCACGTAGGTGGGTGGGAACATGTGATTAAGGTGTTTTAGCCTATCCACAAGGGGATTGCTATCTTGCCAGTCCAGGAAAGCATGGGTTAGTCTTTTTTTTAAAATTTATTTCATTTATTTATTCTTTTTATGTGTGTATTGTCAAATTGGATCTGACTGGTACAGGAGGCGATTGTTCCTCCTCCTTTAGCAGAGCATCTGGTGGATTTGAACTGCACACCTCTCGGATTGCAGTGCAGTTTCCTACCACTAGGCCACCAGAGCTCGCCTGGGTTAGTCTTATCATTGTTTGTTTGTTTGTTTGTTGGTTTTGTTTTTTTTTTCTTTAGTCTTATCATTAAATTGAGCAGGTGCATAAGCAGGATTGGAAGATCTTCCCCATCAGCAAAGAAGAAGCAAGAATTGTAGTAAGACCTTTGGGGCTAGAGAATTTTGCACTTGTCAGCCCAGGGCCTCCTGGAGACCTAACAGCCAAAGGAGAGAACCAGAGAGTGGACATTAGATAAAGCAGGCCTTGTGTCAACTAAAACCATAGAATCCTATCTAAGAGATTTTCTCACTTTTTTGTAGGACTAGGATGAAAAGAGCCATAATTGGCAGGACTGAGAGCTTTGTAACACTGGCTTAAAGCTGTGTGGCTCGTGGCCGAGGACCCTGCGAGCACATTTCAGAAGCTGTCCTAAGTTACTATATTCTGCTACTAACTTAAATTATATATAGCCTTTTGACTTTTCTAATATGGTTCTATGTGGTGTGTGAGCTATCACATAGGATTTTGGATCCAATTGAATGGTAGTATTGACGTTGGGATGAGTAGAAAGAGGTGTGGTAGCATAGAGGACATGCTGAACCTCAGGGTACTGGGTTTAAGTTATTGATAGGAACACTTTCCCATTGTGGAGTTGGCGATGGTCAGAAATGGCGATCCTCACTTGGCCTTTGCTCTTTTTACAGATTTCTTATGGGCAAATTGTCTTGCTTCTCAATAAATGTTCTTTAAATTCATCTATGGAATCCCAGAACACTTACTTGTACTCATGCAAAACCTGTACTTAGACCAAGAAAGCATGTTCTTAACAGAGCAAGGGAATTCTTCATGGTCTAGAATCAAGAAGGTGTGTGACAGGATAGTACCTTTTCTCCATACCTGTTCAATCTGTAGTCTAACGAAATTATTTGATAGGCTTGACTTTATGAAGAAAAGTGTGACATTAGGATCCAAAGACTCACCAACAACCTGCACTATGCAAATGACACCATCTTCATTGTCGAAAGCAAAGAAGACTTGAAATACTTGCTAAAGAAGATAAAAGAGTACAGCCTTCAGTACAGATTAAATCTAAACATCAAAAAGAAAAAAAAAATCTCACCACTGGGTTAATAGACAACGTCATGATGTGTTGAAATTGTAAATCATTCATCTTGCTTGGTCCAAAATCTATACATTTGGCCACAGCAGTCAAGAAATTGAAGACTTATTCTGTGGGTAAATTTGCTGTTAAGAATCTCTCTCAGGTATTAAGGAAGAATGATGCCAGTTTAACAACTAATGTGCATCTGATTTAAGGCACAGTCTTTTTAATTGTTATTAATCTGAAAGTTGAACAATAACAGCAGAAAAAGAAGAGGAAGAGGAGGAGGAGGAAGAGGAAGAGGAAGGAGGAGGAAGTAAGAGGAGGAGGAAAGAACAGGAGGAGAAAGGAAGAGGAAGAGAAAAAGAAAGAGGAAGGAAAATAGGAGGAAGGAGAAGGTGGAGGACGAGGAGGAGGAAGAGGAGGATGCTCTTTGGAGGCAAGGATGATAAAGCTATGTCTCACATGTTTTGGTCATGTCATTAGAAGGACCTGTTGTTGTGTACCATAGAACTAGAACCACCCCGTAGCTAACCCTCCAGAGGCTTTTCAGAGGCAGTTAATTCTACAGGAGGAGACTGGCCATCGGTTTCCCCTGGAGCAGCTGATGGACTCGAACCATATGATTTTAGGATTGCAGTACAGCTCTTTATCACTAGGCCAAAGAACATCATGCTTGGAAAGGTGGAGGGTCAGTGACCAGGAGGAAGCCCTTCAGTGAGATGGATTGACACAGTGACAGTAACAATGAGCTCACATATATGAGAGGATGCGGACGACACTGGATGGGGCAAGGTTCAGGTACACTGCTCAGAGAGTTGCTGTGGGTCATGGCTGACTTGACGGCACCTGACTACAGCAAAATCAACTTCCGTGTGGCTGTGTGTCCCTCTATACAGAATATTCTTATTTAATCTGTGCACATTGGTCCAAACATATCAGTGATATTGACTGTACCATAGATGACAAAAGAACAAGTAAATTGGTCTTGGAACAAGTACAGTCAGAGTGCTCCTTAGACTTGAGAATGATGAGACTTTGTCTTGTTTGCCATGGAAAGGTTATCAGAAGAGCCCACTCTGTGAAGAGAGCCTTTGTGCATGGTGAAATAATACTTTCACTGTACTAATTGTCATCGAGTTAGAATTGACTCATAGCTGACCTCCAAGGTTTATTAAAAGCTGTGGATGTGTGGGGGGGATT
>NW_006399754.1:25473300-25476580 GCF_000299155.1 Elephantulus edwardii
ACCTAACAATAAACAGACACATCTGAGTAAAAGCATTTCAAATTATCTTAAGACTCCTTTCATGAGTTGATGGCTATGCTAACAATTGAAGCTAAAATTCTATCTTAACCAAAAGTAACCTTGCTCTGGAAATAGAATCTGCCATTCCTGTAACTCTCCACTGTGCTCTGAGGAAATTACTTGGTAGACAATTTCAGAAAGCAATACCATTTTTCTTGCTTACAAATTTCATTTGCTGCGTATCAATCCTTGTCGACAGCAATTCTTAGAACAGATGCTTACTCAAAGTAAACGTAAGAATTACTCATGTCCTCCCTGTGGTCATGCTAGGAGAGTCTCATGGCTGTTTTTGATGTACTCAACTTATTGATTACTCCGTAACTTAAAACAACATGACAGAATAACAGCAGAAAGGCAAACACACACAGAACTTTAAAAGCATATATAATCTCGAACCATTCAAATGTGCTATCATTCATTTTCATAACGATCACTTACATATTAACAAATCACTGATTTTTTTCTTTCAAAAGTGCATTTCTTTGCACTCACATAAAGTTTCTGAATTGTTTTCTTGGACCATTTAACTCAGACTCCTCTGTACCCTATGTTTTTCCTGGAGTAGCCCGTGGACTTGAACTGCCATAAAGATGATGCCTTTGAGATAATAGCACAGTTTCTTACTGATGACATCCACAAGGCTCTCTTGCTAGATGCCATCAAGTCCAATAGGATTCCTAAGACCAAATAAATAACAGACCTGGACTCTGTCCTATCCTGTGCCATTCCCATCGTCTCCGAGATACTTGAGCTCATCATTACAATCATTGGGTCAATACATGTTGTTGAGGGTCAGCCTCTTGTTGGTTGATTCTCAGCCAGATGACACAGTATGTGCTCCGAGGGGTTCACACACAGCAGACAGTGATGGTGGGGACTAAGCTGTTCCTAGGGAGAAGTAGGACAAGAATTGATGCCTTTGACTTGTGGTGTTGGAGAAAAGTCCTGAATATTCCATAAACAGCCAAAAGAACAGATAAATAAATATGCCTCGAAGAAAGTGCAGCCAGAGTGCCCTTGGAGGCAAAGATGGCAAAGCTTTGTCTCACACACTTTGTGCATATTGTTAGAAGAGGCTGTTCCTTGGAAAGGGATGTCATGATCGCAAAGGCTGAGGGGCAGCGAAAGAGAGGAAGACATAACCAGATGGAATGACAGTTACGGCTAGAAGGGGATCAAGTCTGTCAGGAATGGTGAAGAGGCACCGGATAGGACAGGGTTCATATGCATGGTTCATAGGGTTTCTGTGAATTGTGCTCGACTTGATGGGACCCAGTAAAATCAAGGGAGAAGTAGGTGGTATTGTTCTTCCATAAATTTGTACAGTCTTGGAAACCCCAGTGACAGAGGAGACTTCTCCTCTGTCACTGAGTCCCTTTGAACTGACATCTACTCCATAGCAAGGCCTTTTAGCTCACTTCTGTTTCCCTTTTTTTAAGGTTCATTTACTAAGAACAAGTACTTGAACACAAGCTGATTTGTGCAGGCAGTGTATTTCTAAACCTTGACAAGACGGGAAAGAATGTCTTTCTTTGGATCTGCCCTCTTCAGGCATGTCTGAAAAATCCAGCCTTAGTCTGAGGAACCAAGTCACTGAACACTACAAAATTCCCAGCAGAAAGAAGCTGTTCCTAGGGGAAGTCTGTAACACTTAATTGGAGCACATTTGACAAGACTTGCTTCTTCTCATTACAGGCTAATGCTATCACCCAGTTCAGAGTTCCCTTTGAAAAACATATTAGTGCTCCACGCCCCTCCTTGCCCCTCCCTATAGATAAGGCTGACTGGGTTGGAAATAATCTTTGAAGGACTGGGCTGACAGCCTCAGATAAAAGTGCTCCTAATTTAGAGGGTTGAGCTGGGAGGAAATGAACCAACTGTGAGGCCAGGGAAAGAAAGCAAAGGTGGAGAAAAATTAGCTGGGAGCACTGCAGAGAAATTCTCCATTTTATGTTTCTTATCTGAGCTTATTAAAAGGTTGCCTAACTCCAGCTAGCAGAATCTAAAATACATATATGCATGCATAGTACATTGAAAAGGCACCAACAATGGAAATATGTGAAAAGTAACCTTCAGTTCACAAACTCTGAACAAATCAAGAAAGCAGTGTATAGTGGTGTTTGCTGCAATACTACCACACAAATGCTTTATTTTATCACTAATGCTGAACTCAAGGAGCTCTGGTGGCCTTGAAGCAAGAAGCTGCGCTGCAATCCTGAAGGTACAGGGTTTGAAGCCACCAGCGGCTCTGCAGGAGAAGGATGGACAATCTCCTCCTGGACAATTAACTGCCCCTGAAAACCCACCAGAGGGTCGGTCAGCTGATTCTGGCTCTACAGACCACAACAACAACAATCCTAAACTCACTTTTAGGAAATTTTGATTTAGGACATTTAGGGAAGCTAGGGTTTTGTTTTAAATGTTAACATAATTTTTCGTTGTACTTAATTTCTATACATTATGGTGTGGGTATGTCTTATTTCTGTGGTGAAAAATCTGGTTTTGTTTTGGATATTCCATTTAAACATGGCTGTACTATGCCACTTTCAAAAAATACCAGTTTAAATATCACAACCCTTATTTTACCTTTCAAAGTAATCACAGCTCTCTCCTCGCCAGTAACTCTGATTTCATGGACTCTGATTTTCCTTCTTTCGTTTGCTCATTCGTCTTTTGGATAAAAATAGAAACCTATGTAAATATCTGAAAAGTTTAAACACTTTGTATGTTATTATTACATGCATAATTTTTTTAAATGAATTGCTAATTCAACCAAGAGTTGAGATCATACGCTGAAACCCAAATCCACTGCCCTGATGCGGACTCTGACCCATGATGATCCTCTGTTGGGTTTAAAAGGCCAAATCTATACAACAGAAGACTGGCCATCATTCTCTTGAGAACAACTAATGGATTTGCACTTGCATTCTTCTTATTTGCAGCCTAATACATATATCTAGGGTAAAACCAGACAATTTCATTTTCTCTGATTGTGAGTCAATTCCTACTTAAACACCAATGGTAACCCTAGGGGACAATAGAGCTAGTCCATAGGATGTCCAATACTGCAATCTTTGTGGAATCAAAGTACTTCTTTTTATTTATTTTGTTGTTGGTTTTGTTTTTCCAGAGCTACTAAGCACTTAACAACAGCTTGTCCGGGATGTTGGAATCATGTTTACACAATGAAAATTTTAGTAGGAAAATTTTTAATAAATAA
>NW_006399754.1:25476992-25490412 GCF_000299155.1 Elephantulus edwardii
GCTGGGTCTCCACTTTTTCTATAGGGTTGCTATGAGTCAGACATAGGAGATTCTGGTGGCTTAATGGTAAGGACTTGCAGTACAAACCCAACGTCACACAATTTTATTTCATCAATTGCTCTGTAGCAGTAAGATAGGTAGTTCCTTCCCACACAATTTACTGCCTCCAAAAACCACCCAGAGGGTCAGATATAGGGCGATTCCAAGTTAGTGTACATAACAACAACAACAACAACAAGAACAAGAACAGCATGAGTCAGCCCTGGGTGAGCTCACTATATTACAAATGTGAAGACATGAGCAAGAGACTAAAGTGAACCATATGTGTTCACATTACTAAAAAGAGTGATCCAACAGAATGTGGAGATTATACACAATTACCATTGACACCAAATTCTTGTAAAATCTTGCAGAAGATTATTCAAAATAGTTACAACAGTACACTGATAGAGAATCACCAGAAATTTAGGCTGGATTCAGAAGAGACATAATGATAAGGATATTAATAATGTCAGATAGATCTTGGCTGAAAGCAAAGAATACCAGAAATTGCTTATGTTTTATTGACTATTATCTCTAAGAAAGACTCTTGACATGTGTATAATAACAAATTGTGACTAACATTGAGAAGAATGGGAATTCCAGAGTACTTAATTATGTTAATGTAAAACCTATACTTAGACCAATAAGAACTTGTCTGAAAGAAGGAAGTATTTCATGGTTTAAAATCAGGAAGTGTGCCAAATTTGTATCCTTTCTTTATAGTCATCCAATCTGTATACTGATCAAATCTTTTCATAAACTGGACTATAGCAAGAAGAATATACCATTAAGATTGGAGAAAGACTCATCAACAACCTGCTTAATGCAGATGATAAAACTTTGCTTCCAAAAGTTGACAGTGATTGAATTGATCCTGAAATTGAAGTCATCTTGCAGCATAGGAGAACTTCAATATAGATTACTGTTATTATGTGCTGTCCAGTCAGTTGTGACTCATAGTGACCCTGTGTACAACAGCCTAAACCCTGCTCTTTCTCTTTCCAATCTTATTGTCTCTGACACACCTATCCCATTACCCCAGTGAAAGAATCAATTCATCTCATTGAGTGTCTTCCGCTCCTGTGCTGTCCCTCCACCCTCCTAATCATGATGTCCTTCTCCAAGGACTGATCTCACCTTGTAACATGTCCAAAGCATGTCAGACAGAGCTTCAGAATCCTTGCCTCTAAGGAGCAGTCTGGATTCACCCTCTCCAGGACAAACTTGTTTGTTCTCCTAGCAGTCCATGGTATATTCAATACTCTTCTTCAGCACCAAAGCTAAGACATCAACTCTTCTTCTGTCATCCCTAGTCATTGTCCAACTTTCTGATTCATAGCAAGTAATAACAGAGACTATGCCTGTATTAAGCACACCTTAGTCTCCAAACTGACCACATTGCTCCTCAGAACCTTGGAGAGGTCTCTGACATCAGACTTCCCCAATGCAATTAATCTTTTCATTTCCTGGGTACTGGTACCAAGAATGTTGATTGTAGAGCCAAGCAAACTGAAGCTGTCAACAATCTCAATCTCTTCACCATCTAGCATGATGCTGCCTATGAGGACAGTGGTGAGAATCTTAGTTTTCTTGATGTTGAGCTTCAATCCATATTGAAGGCTGCAGTTTTTGACCTTCTGCAGCAAGCTCTTCAGGTCCTCCTCAGTTTCAGCAAGTAGGGTTGTGTTACCTGCAAGATGCAGATTGTTAATGACTCTACCTCCTATCCTGATGCCACAATTCTCCTCATAAAGCCTAGCCACCTGGATAATCTGTTTTGTGTATAAATTGAAAAGATATGGAGATAGGACACATCCTTGACTCACACTCTTCCCAATTTTGAACCATGCAGTGTTTCCTTGTTCTATTCTGATGACTGCCTTCTGGTTCAAATATAAGTGTCACATAAGAACAATTAAGTGTTCTGGGATTTCCATTCTTCTCAAAGTCAGCCACAGTTTGTTGTGACCCACATAGTCAAATGTCTTTGTATAGCCAATGAAACACAGATAAACATTCCTCTGGTACTCTGCTTTCAGCCCAGATCAATCTGACATTAGCTATAATATCCCTAGTGCCACGGCTTCTTCTAAATCCAGCCTGTTCTTCAGACAGTTCTTTGTTGGTATAATCCAATACAGATTACATCTCAAAATCAAGAAAATAAAAATCCTCACCTCCAGGCCAATAGGAAATATCATAAACAATGGAGAAAATATTTAAGTTGTCAACAATTTAATTTTAGTTCTCTATTATCAGCATCCTTGGGAGCAGCAGTAAATAAGTCAAAAGATGTATTTCACTGGGGAAATCTGTTGTCAAGAACTTCTCAAAAAATGCTGAAGGATACAGAAGATAGTTTAAAGAATAAGTCATGCCTTATCCAAACCATGGTCTTTTCAATTACTTGATAGACATCTGAAAGTTGGACAGTCAATAAGTATAACAGCATAACAATTGACATCTTTGAGGTGTGGTATTGAAAAGAGTACTTAATATCCCATGGACTGTCAAAAGAACAAACAATTCAGTCTTGGAGGATGTGCAACCAGGGTGCTCCTTAGAGGCAAGGACAGTGAAACTTCATTTTACATACTTTGGAAATGTTAGGAGAAGCTGGTCCTTACAAAAAAGACACCATGGTAGGAAAAGTAGAGTGTCAAAAATGAGGAAAATTAAAAACATGGATTGACACAGTGACTGCACTCAAGCACATTAGATGTTGTGACAGTGTTGCAGGATCTGGCAAGGTTCAGATCTGTTGTTCAGACCGCTGCTGTGTGTATCAAGTAGACTTGATAGAATCTATCAGCAACAGCAATATGAGGCAAGATTGACCCAGGAAACACAATAAGAACAATGCAGTTAGAATCACTTAGTCCAAAAGCAAATCGGCCTTTTAATTCTAGTCTTTAACTCTACCTGTGCATTATATTTATCTTGGTTGTCTGGATAATCTTGCCCACATATGTGAATATTGCTTGTGGAACACACCCAAGAACTGATGAAAACTGTGGACACAGAGACTCTGCATGTGTGTACTGGTGAATAAGAAGCAGAAGGCAAACAATTATTTTGGATGCAAATACCTATGAGGAGAAACTCCCAGGCCAGGTTCACTGCAATGGCTCTGACTGGAACATCTGTGATGGAATCAGAAAAGATGGAGACCGCAAGCACAGTCAGAGAAGAAAAAGAAAAAGGAGTGTAAAGGTCATATCCCAGCAGAGAAGTGTAACAGTGTGGGACTGGCTGACATGCAGGTGTTACTCAAGAGCTGACTTAAGAAGAAATACTCCAAATCACTGGCAATAAGAGAGATGTGAATAAAAACCACAATGAGGTAACATCTCACTCCAGTAAGAGTGGCAGAGTTTATCAGGGCAGCAAGTAATAGATGTTGGAGAGGATGTGGCGAGAAACAAACTCTTATACAATGTTGGTGGGACAGTAAAGTGGTACAACCATTCTGGAAAGTAGTTTGGTACTTCCTCAAAAAGCTGAACACAGACGTTCCATAAGACCCAGCTATTCCACTGCTGGGAATATATCCTGAGAAAAGCTGGGCCAGGAATGAAGCTGTACTGGGGGTAAAACAGATGAGCAGCCCACACCGTGCTGTGGAAGCAGCCCGCACCATGCCAGGGAAGCTTTCTGCTCCATACCTGGAAAGTGGCCTGCCCCACAGCAGGGAGCAGCCCTGCCTGGGAGCAACCTTCAGCAGGGAGCAGTGTGGACAGCTGGAATAAGAGTAAGGTCCCCTTGTGTACCAAGTCGGCAAGAGTCTGCTCGCACTCTGTGTCCATACCAACACTGTGTGTCCATGCCCACACCCTGTGCCCGTGCCCATATCAGTACCTGTACCCATGCCATATGCTTGTGCCCACCCTGACCTGTGCCTCCATGCTTTGCCTTGCATCTCCTCACATCAAATCAACCAACTGCCTAGAGTCCAGAAGGCTTCAATCTGACCTAGCTTCAACAGTTATAAACAGAAGAAACTGCTTTACAGGCCCTCATAAGAAACTTCTCTTGGGTCAGCAGTTCAGAGAGAAACCAGTCCCATATTTGCCCCACCTTCTTCTGGAGCAGTGACTTAAGATCAAGAACCTTCTATTGCCTAAGGCATGAAAAATTCTACCACAGCAATGTCTTACAAGAAGCAAGCTACTGAACACCCTACACAGGTGTGAAGCAAGATGTCACCCCACAAAAGTAACACAGTATCAATGGATCTTCTGAAGCCAGAAAGCCTGATGGAACTTTCTGACTCAGAATTTGAAAGAACAATGATTGAATATTTTCAATGAGTGAAAGACAGAACCAGTGAAATAGAAGATAGAATTATCACCACTGATCTTCTAGAGCAAAAAGCAGAATCAAAAAGGAAGGAGAAAGAAGAAAACCTAAGAAAAATGTGGAACACTATCAAGAGAAATAGCATGTGCATGATCAGAATCCCAGAACAGTAAGACACAAGTAAGGCACCAAAAGAGCTGTGGAGGAATAGAAAACTTCCCAGGCATAATAAAAAATGAGAGAATATATATTCAAGAAGCTGAGTGAACACCATATAGAATAGACCCCAAAAGGAAAACATCAAGGCCTATGAGTCAGATATGCCAGAACCAAAGACAAAGAGAGAATTCTGAAAGTAGTAAGGGAGAAACAAAGAGTAACCTACAAGGGAGAACAAATAAGATTAATTGCCAATTTCTCAGCAGAAACCATGCGAGCAAGGAAACAGTGGAGTGACATATAGAACACTAAAAAACACAACTGTCATCCAAGAATACTATATCCAGCAAAATTGTCCATCAAACATGAAGAAGAGATCAAGATATTTCCAGAAAAACAGAATATCAGGGAGTTTGTAAAATAAAACCAATGTTGCAGGAAACACTGAGAGACGTACTTCTTACAGAGAAACCACAGAAATCAGGAGGGACAAAAGTAACTAACAACAACACTAGAAAGAACTCAACACAATGATAAGAAAAAACTGTCCCTCTCAATAATCACACTGAATGTGAATGGTTTTAACGCAGCACTGAAGAGAAAAAGAGTAGCAATAGGGTTAAAAAAAAAAAAAAAACACCAAAATACATCAATATGCTGTTTACAAGATACACACCTGAAAAATGAAGATAAAGAAAGACTAAAACTCAAAGAGTGGGGAAAAATATACCAAACAAATGTCAACCAGGAAGAAAAGCAGCAGGAGAAATAATAATCTCTGATAAAACAAATTTCAATGCAAAAACCATCAAAAAGGACAAGGAATGTCACTACATAATGCTTAAAGGGTCAGTAGGACAAGAGGACATAACAATAATAAATATCTATGCACCAAATGAAAGACCTGCAAAATCTATAAAACAAAAATTAACAAAACTGAAAAAAGAAATAACACTACTAGAGTACTTAGAGACTTCAATAGACCACTCTCAAGAAAGGTAGAACTACCAGATAGAAACTCAACAAAGATGCTCCAAAATTAAAACACAAAATAAACCAAATAATGCACCCCAAAATAGCACAGTATACCTTCTCCAATGTACACAGAACATTCTCCAGAATAGTTCATATTTTAGGTCACAAGGCAAGCATCAATAAATTAAAAAACATAGAAATAATGCAAAGCATCTTCTCAGACCACAATGATACAAAATTAATAACAAGGTAAGAAAGGAGAGGGAAAAAAAAAACCCCATACATTTTGAAACTGAACAATAACTTGCTTGAACATGAGTGGATACTAGAAAACATACAAAATGAAATTTAAAAGTTTCTTGAAACAAATGACAATGAAAACATCACTTAAGAAACCTTTGGGAAACAGCCAAAGAAGTAATCAGAGGTCAATTTATAGCAATAAGCAAACACATCAAAAGGCAGGAAAAAGTGACCATTGACTCTCTAACCCACCATCTCCAACAAATTGAAAAAGAACAGCAAGAAAACTCAACATCTTCTAAAAAACTGAAATTATAAAAATTAGAGCAGAAATAAATGAAATAGAAAAGAAAAAAACAACTGAAACCATCAACAAAACCAGGAGTTGCTTCTTTGGAAAGATCAAAAGAATCTATAAACCACTAGCAGAACTAACAAAGGAAAAAACACAAACAATCTGAATAAGAGTTGATATGGGCAACATCATAACAGAATCAACGAAAATAAAAAGGCTAATCATGGAATGTTATGAAAAACTATACTCAAACAGATATGAAAACTGAGAGAAAATTCACAAATACTTAGAAATTCACAACCTACCTAAACTGACATAAACCAAAATTGAACACCTGAACAGACCCATTACAAAAGAAGAAATTGAAAAGTTAATAAAACAAATTCTAGCCAAAAAAAGCCCTGGACCAGATGGTCTTAAAAGTGAATTTTATCATACATTCAGAGAAGAACTGTCACCAATTCAAAACAAAATATTTCAGAAAATAGAAAATGATGGAATTCTTCCAGAATCATTCTACGAAGCAAACATGTCCTTGATGTCAAAGCGTGGTAAAGACGCCACCAAAATAGAAAAATATTGGCTAATATCTCTCATGAACATAGATGCAAAAGTCCTGAATAAACTCCTGGCTAATAGAGTTCAATGATAGATTAAAAAATAATAATAAAATAATTCACCATAACCAAGTGAGATTTATAACTGGTATGTAAGGATGGTTCAACATAAGAAAAGCAATTAATGTAATTCATCACATTACAAAGCAAACTACAAGAACCACATGATCTTATCAATTGATGCAGAAAAGTCCTTTGACAAAATCCAACACCTTTTCCTGATTAAAACACTCAACAAAATAGGATTAGAGGGGAATTTCTTTAATACAGTAAAAAGTAATATGCAAACTCAAGAGCCAACATTGTTTTCAATGGAGAGAGATTTAAAGGAATTCTTTTGAGAAAAGGAATGAAGCAAGGATGCCCACTATCATCTCTCCTATACAAGATTGCATTGAAAGTCTTAGCAATAGGAATAAGACGAGAGAAGGAAATAAGAGGTATCCAAATTGACAAAAAGAAGGTAAAATTATCTCTCTATGTAGATGATATGATAATATATTTAGGAAACCCTAAAGACTCAGCAAGAAAACTATTGGACATAGTTGACCAATTCAGCAAAGAAAGTAGCAGGATACAAGATCAGCATACAAAAATCAGTTGTATTTCTCTACAGTGACAAAGAGAATACAGAGCTGGAATGAAGAAAAACAAGAATCTTCACAATAGCTAATCACAAGATTAAATAATTGGGAGTAAATCTAACCAGAAACACAAAAGATCTATTCAAAGAATATTACAAAACATTACTGCAAGAAACAAAAGACATGGAGAAATGGAAGAATATCCCTTGCTTATGGATAGGAAGACTCAATATTGTGAAAATGACAATACTGCCAAAGGCAATTTACATGTTCAATGCAATCCTAATACAAATACCAATTCTATTCTTCAATGAGATGGAAAAGGCAATCTCCAGTTTCATTTGGAACGGAAAGAGACTCTGAATAAGCAAAACATTCCTTAAAAAGAGAAACAAGGTAGGAAGTATACCACTTCCTGATTTCAGGTTCTAGTACGTGGTGGTCAAGACAGCATGGTACTGTTACCATGACCAATACATATATCAGTGGAATATAATTGAGAACCCAGAAATCTGTCCATCTACCTATGGTCAACTGATTTTTTACAAGGAGATGAAATCAGAGAAAGAGTGCTCGAGGAAATGGCTGGTATCTGACATAGTGAACTTAGAAGACAAGATCATATCTGACCTGCCTCAGAGGAGGTAGTTTTGCTGATTATTATCCTTACTGTTAGCAGGCTAAAGGTCTTTTAATATTAACAACAAAATGTTGTTGTTGATTGCCTTCAAGAAGAGCGTGAGTCGACTGCATGAACAAAAGTCCTGAAGACTTTTTGAAACTATCAACATTTATCAAAGTTCAGAGTTTCCAGAGGCATGTTGTTTAGGAATTGGATGTCACTCCTGCTTCCAAACCTGTCTTAAGCTGGGAGGCCACCAAACACGGTCCACCATGGGTAACCATTATGGCATTTGACACCTCGAGGGCACAAGGTTCAGCATCACAGCAACCCAAGGTTACTTCAGTACAGCATATTGTCAGAAGAGTGCTGTACCAGTTAGAAGAATGTTCTTCCAAAATAAAATTACAACCAGTATCAGTACTTCTGAAATACCAAATCCCATTTCCCCACTTACTGTATCCATCTCACTGGGATCAACCTCTCCTGTGCTGTGCATCCAGCCTTCCAAGCATGATGTTCTTTTCCAAGGATCTCTCCTTTCCCAAATTATGTTAGGCAGAGCTTCAAAATCCTAGCCTCCAAGGAAAAACTTGATTTCACCCTCTCCAAGAAAGACCCATTTGTTTTCTTGGCTGTCCATGATACGTTCAAGACAATTCTCCAGCACCACAATTAGAAGGGATTTGTTCTTCTTCTGCCATCCTTATTCATTATACAGTTCTCTGAAGCATAACAAGTAATTGAGAAGACCATGACCTGGATTAGGTGCACCTTAGTCTCTAGACTGACATCATTGTTCTTCAGGACTCTTTGAGGAGAAAAAACGGATCATATCCATTCTATTTTTACCTTTTTCTTAGTTTAACCTTCTCATATTTAAGTCTATGTTTATTCTTTCAGCATTATTTCTTACAGTGGGGTTAAAGATATTGGGTATCTTTGCTTATGGATCTGATAAAATGTCTCATAAAAAAACCATGTATACTTCCAAAGACTACCTTTTCTTTTAATTATACTTGAGGGAGTTAAAAAGTAAAGGTTTAATGACATGATTTCCCCAAAGAGACTTTTGTGAATAATTAATTCCCAGTTATTAGCATTTGTTTTCTTTAAGTACATACTTACCTTGCTCTGAGGAAATTTTAAGTAGTACTTTATAGAAAGTATCCAATTGTTGACATCATTCCTTAGACTAGTTGGCAAATTCTACATTATTTTTCTTCATAGACAGTTTTACATACTGTACTTAAAGTAGCTTTATAGTCTTACACCATAATTTGTCATAAATAAGATTTCTTGATTGTATATGGCGTAGTGGTAAGAAGCTGTGCTATAATACCAAAGGCACATGGTTCAAATCTGCTTGTAGGAGAAGGATGAACAATCTCTTTCCACACAATTTACTGCCTCTGAAAATCTGTCAGTAGGCCAGACACGGATCAGTTTCCACTTGATGGTGCTCTACAACAACTATCACAACAACAGTTTGTACAAGGTTACACTTAAATAAAAACTTACGTGTTCTAAGCAGTTTGCAGCTCTTACCTCACCCTGACCTCTGATTGAGTTAAAATTCTAGTTATCAAACAAAAAACAAAACCCTAAAAATTCTATGGCAATGTTTCACTTTGTAAAATGGAATCATCATGAGTAATAATTAATTTGATAGCAAATGATAATATTAAAGGGGAAATCAGAAAAAAAATATTGAACTAGTTCAATAGAATGTTAATGGATGATCACATTGATCTTCATAGATAAAATTAGTGGTTTAGTCGCAATGTGTAATAAACAATCGACGTCGTCAGTACATTTGAACCAAAACCCACCCATAGCAGACTTTCCACTGGGATTCTGAGATTCAAATCACACAAGAAGAGATTGCCCATCTTTCTTTCTTCAAGCCACTGATGAATTTCAGACACACACACACACACACATACACACATACATATCGTTGGCAACTAAAATTCGTGAGGTTCAATTGTAAAAAGAATCACTTCGCTGACCTTGAGAAGGCTGTCAAACACAAAAGGGATTTCTTCTATTTTACAAGAAGGAACTAACAGAGAAATGGCAGGTGCCAAGTGTCTTTAAAGAATAAAAGACATTTAAAATTTTGAAGCGCCTTCGCCTTTCAGAGTTTGCCAGACACGTACCTTCATTTTATAATTTGGCAGGTGGATCTCCTTCAGTGATATGCTAGGCAGTAGAAGCTCATTCCTGTACAATTATTTATATTCAAGGAGTTCTGGCAGGAGCGATGATCTTCTTTGACAGATTAATGATTTAAAGTAATATTTTTCAAGATTAAATTAAACTATTCAAGGATGCATGCACACATAAATCCAAATTTGTCAATACCAATTTAATTTAAAAGTAGACAAATCCAAAAGTAAGTATACTGTTCATAAATGGAGTTAGTTTAGGAAAGATTACTTTTCATAGGAAACTGTGATGAACCTTTGGCTGAAATTTTATGCATATATGAAGAAGTATTCTTCAATAGATTTCTGACAAAATTTTATCTATAAATGATAACACTGAATAAGAAAATAAGTCATCTTAATTGTTGTTCTCTGGTAAGACTGAGAACAATGGTCATTACCTATGGCAATATAGTCATGTGCCTTTTTGATCAATTGTAGGTCTGAAACAACAAAAACATGCTGCTTTTAATCCACAAACATCGTCAGGAAGATTTGCTCCCATTTATGTAATTTATATTTATTTTTGAACCAATTGTATCTTTAGAAATTGTTGTTGTTAAATGTTGTCAAGTCATAGGTGACCCATACCAACCCTATAAATGAAAGACCTGAACACTTGTATGACTTTCATCCTTTCTCCAGGTTGATAGGGTTTCCAGAGGCAAGCTATTTCGGAAGTGGATTTCACTCCTGCTTCCAAGCTTGTTTTAAGTGGGGAGCTCCACCAAACACTGTCCACTATCTGACAGCTGGACAGTGGGAAGGGTGGCAGAAGAACAATTGATGCCTTTTAGTTGCACTGTTGGAGGAAAGGACCGGATATCCCCTGGACTGCCAAAAGAACACGCAAGTCTGTCTTGGAGGAAGTGTAAGCAGCGTGCTCCTGAGAGGTAAAGATAGGGTTATTTCACCTCTCATATGATGAGCATGTTTTTGAGAGGAGTCCAAACTTGGAAAAGTACATCATGCTTGAAAACGTAAAGAATTACCAAAATCTAGAAAGGCCTCCAATAAGATGAACTGACATGTGTATTAGAGATATTGAAGATGGAACAGGCTAGAGCAAATGTCAGATCTGTTCTTCATCATGTCACTGTGAGTTGCAATCAATTTGTTGGCATCTAAAAACAACAACAAATGTAAAATCACACAAAAAATTGAAATATACACTAATTCTGTACGCCTCAATCAAGAAGACAAAGATTCTCACTGGGCCAATTGGCAGCACCGTGATGGATGGAGATCTTTAATAGTGACAGCTTGCTCGTCTCCATAATCAACACACTTGGCACCAGCAATCACGAAGTCAAAAGATAAATTGCATTAAATAAGTCAGCTGTCAGGGATCTTTCCAGAGTACTGAAAAACTACGATGTCAGTCTAGAGATTAAGTTGCACCTGATCCAGGCCATGGTCATCACAATTACTTGCTAAGCATCAGAGAGCTAAAGAATGACTAAAGATGGCAGAAGAAGAATCAATGCCTTTGAGTTGTGGTGCTGGAGAAGAGTCTTGAACATACCAAGAAAATAAATGGGTCTGTCTTGGAGAGGGAGAAACCAAGTTTCTAGTTGGTGCTTGGATTTTGAAGCTCTGTCTCACACATTTAGGTCACGTGGCCAGCAGGAACTGGTTCTTGGAGAAGGAGATCATGTTCAGAAGGGTGGAAGGACAGCACAGGACAGGAAGAGCACAGATGAGATGGAATTACATAATAACTAGGGCAATGGGGGTTGGTGTCTCAGAATCAGTGAGACTGGCTCAGAGCAGGGCAGGATTCAGATGTATTGTCCATAGGGTCACTGAGTTGCAGGCAGCTCAACAATACAACAACAACAACATGCTATAGTCTAGAAGAGTAAATGTAACCTCCATAGTTAGTACAGTTTAATAATCTGATTTCAATAATTTCTAGTTATTTTTTCAAAATGTAGAAATATTTGTATTAAAAAGTTAAATCAAGTATCTGACACACATAAAGCAATGACTATAAGAGAATAGCAATAATGTCAGAGAGTGGCAGGAACACTGGAATTGTGGGTACTCCTCTCATGTCCAAAGGCAAAACAAGCAAAATGGACCAACCTTTTATTTGACTTTAAAAAGAAACAAAAGAAAGGGAAAGTAAAACAAGACCAAAACAACTGCTCTCAACTCCCCCACACAAAATAGTTACACCTACAGTAAAGATTTTTCTGCAGTTTTCATTTTGCACTTTCTCAACAAAGTGTAAAAATTGTCCTCAGATATTTAAAATTCAGTTTCACTACCAAGTTTACTGTCAAGCTTAAGAAAATTGCTTGGGGATAGGCAAAAACAAATTTATGAAGAGAATAGTGTTTTGAATGTTGCTGTGCCCTTCATCATGAAATAAATTATATTCTTATAAAAGACTGTTGATAAGTGCTGCTGAGTTGAACACAACTCATAGCGATCACCTGAAACACTAGAATCCAATGCTTCATTCACTGTGCCACTCCAGCTGCTTGAAGTCTTACTTGCCTCTCCCTCCACCTCTCTAAGCATGATGTCCTTCTGCAAGGAATAATCTCTCAAAGTCTGTGAGATGAAGGTTTATTATTTTTGCACCCAACAACACTCTGGCTGCTCCTTTTTCAAGCATATCTGGAAGTTCATGGTCAGCCCTCTTCTCCAAAGCCACAGCTCAAAGGCATCAATTCTCCTTCTATCATCCTTATTCTTTGTGTACATCTCAGCAGTATAGTGATTGATTGAAAAGACCATGGCTGATCCAAGCACACCACAGTCTTCAGTAATATAGAAAGGTCCCTAACAGCAGACTCTCCCAGTGTAATGTCTTCTGATCTCCTGAGTGCTGGTACCAAGTATATTGATTATGGCTATAAATAAGATGAAGTTGTTGACATTTTCAATCCCTTCTCCATCCATCATGATGTTGTGTATCAGTCCAGTGGTGAGAATTTTGTTTTCCTCACATTGAGATGCAAACCATATTTAAAGTTACATGTAGTGTTTGATCTTCTGTAACAAATGCTTCCAGTCTTCCTCACTTTCAGCAAGCAAGATTGTGTCATCTGCATAAGACAGATTGTTGGTGACTTTTCCCTGATCCTGATCCCATATTCTTCTCTATAAACTCCAGCTTCTGGAATAATTTACTCAACACACAGATTGAATAAGTATATGGTACGATAAGATCTGTTGTTGTTGTTGTTAAGTGCCATTCAGTTGTAGGCAACTCATAGCGACCCTATGAACAAAAGTCCTTAACATTTGTGTGAATTTGTTCCTTTCTCCAGGTTCATAGTGTTTTTGAAGGCTAGCTATTATGGAAAAGGATGCCACTCCTGCTTCCAAGCTTGTTTTTATCAGAGAGCTCCACCAAACAC
>NW_006399754.1:25491398-25502222 GCF_000299155.1 Elephantulus edwardii
TTTCTTTTTTACCTTCTAACTTTGAGTCTTCACACAATTCATTTTAATACTTTGCTTTGTCTTTGCAAACTGCTCCATTCAGCTCTCATCTTCATTTTAGCTCTTCATTTTGTGGTTTTCAACAATAAGAATAAAAAACGTTTCTTCAAAATTCTGTTTGATCTGTTCTTTCTTCTCTATCACTTTAATGACTTTTGCTGGCTTCGTAAATGATGTCCTTAAGACTGTAGCCTTTCATGTGGATTACACCTCAAATTAAGAACAAAAATCTTCCCAACTAAACATATAGGTAACAACACAATGAACGGCAAAGTTGAAATTGTCTCGGATTTAATTTTACTTTGATCCACAATCAGCATGGAACAGTCAACTCAAAAGACTTTCTTCTTGGTACAAATGTGCTTTCAAGAATCTCTGTAAAGTACCAAAGAATAGGGATGTTAATATAAAGATTGAGGTATGCCTGACCCAATCCATGGTATCTCCAATTTTTGTTATTTTTATATTTGAAAGATTATGGTGGTGGTGGTGGTGGTGGTGGTGGTTGTTAAAAGCCACATGCCAACTGACTCAAAGCAACCCTATGAACAACAGCTCAATTCTTTCTCTATCCTGTACCATTCTCAAGACTTCAGACCCATCGTGCCAGTCCATCAAGCCATCCTATTGAGCATCTTCTGCTTTGCGCTGAACCTCTCCTTTTCCCACTAGAAGGTAAATAACAAAAATATATTGAGGAGGAGACACGTTAGAAATGTATTGGTGTTTATCAGTGAGTTGGAACCAACTTGACTCTCTAGCAGGTTTTCAGGGGCAGGTAATCCCATGGGCTGAGAATGCCCATCCTTCTCCTGTAGAGCAGCTGGTGGCCTTGAACAGATTGCTATGGGGCAACAGCACAGCTTCTTGCCATAAGGGACAGAAAATTTAAATGAAGATAAATTGTTAAACAGGTGAGATATATATAATTTCCGTGTTAAATTTTAGTCATATAATCAAGCTTCTAGAATGATTTTGCTCAGCTTTAAGATCGAATATCATCATTGTTGTTTGCAGTTGAGTCAGAATCAAATAAGAAATGATCCTCACACAGGTTTTCAGAGGCAGTAGATCTTCCAGAGAGTGGCTGGTGGATTAAGACAGCATGCTTTTGGGATTGTAGCCCATATTCTTCGCACTAGGCCACGATGCTTCCTGTTTGAATCTATGTATGTTTACACACATACACTTGCACATTTTAATATTAAATTGTTAGTTTAATTTTTATATTTAAAATTCTGTTTTCCCATTTAACACAAAAATGAATATTAGAGATTTTTATAATTTCAGTTTTCAGTTAACTAAAATATTTTTTAATTGCTTGTGTTGTAAAGTGGACTTTTTTAAATTACATTTGAGTGAAAGTGTATAAACTATAGTTGCTTTTTGTAACTTATTCCTGCATGTCTGTATTTCATTGATTATTCAAAGGCATTTGACTGTATGAATCATAACAAACTGTGGCTAACTCTGAGAAGAATGGGAATCCCAGAACACTTGACTGTGTTTATTTGAAGCCTATACTTGGACTAGGAGACCTTTGTCAGAACAGAGCAAGGAAACACTGCATGGTTCAAAATTGGGAAGGGTGTACACCAGAGTTGTGTCCTATCTCCATATTTTTTCAATCTACATGCAGAACAGATTATCTGGGAGGTGGGGTTCTATGAGGAGAAATGTGGCATCAAGATGGGAGAAAGATTCATTAACAATCTGCATTTTGCAGATGATATAACCCTGCTTGCTGAAACCTAGAAGAACCTGAAGCAGTTGCTGCAGAAGGTCAAGGACTGCAGCCTTCAATATGGATTGAAGCTCAACATCAAGAAAACAGAGATTCTCATCACTGGGCCAATTGGCAGCATTATGATGGATGGTGAAAAGATTGAGATTCTCAACAGCTTCAGTTTGCTTGGCTCGACAACACTCTTGGTACCAGCCAACAGGAAATTAAAAGACAAATTTCATTTAGAATGTCTATTATCAGAAACCTCTCCAAAGTAGTAAAGAGCATTGATGTCAATCTAGAGACTAAGATGTACCTAAGCCAGGCCATAGTCTTTGCAATTATTTGATATGCATCAGAAAGCGGGACAATGACTAGGCAAATTGACGCCTGTAAACTGTGGTGCTGGAGAAGAACTTTGAATATACCATGGACTGCTAGGAGAACAAACAGGTTCATCCTAGAGAGGGTGAGATGAGGTTGCTCCTTGGATGGAGGCAAGGAGTCTGACATACTTTGGACATGTTTTAAGAAGGGACCGGTCCTTGGAGAGGGACATCATGCTAGGGAGGGAGGAGGGACAGCACAAGAGAGGAAGACCCTTGATGAGACGAATTGATTCAGTGACTAGGCTAATAGGTGTGGGTGTGTCAGAGACAATAAGATTAGCACAGGATAGAGAATGTTTAGGTCTGTTGTGCATAGGGTCCCGATGAGTCCCAGGTGACTTGATGGCACATAACAACAACATTAATTACAGTGCTTGCAATCACTGATCATCCATGCATTTCACAGCACCCTTTCCAGCCTATTAAGTGGTTATTGTCTACCAATTTGTTTTTTAATTCTTTTTTACCTCTTTCCACTCTCCTTCCGATTGGCCTCCATGGTCGTCATACTAGATTGATCTTCTCTATATGTAAACATTTTGCTAGCTTTTTATAGCAATGGTCATGTACAATAATTTTCCTTTTGTAGTTGACTTATGTAACTTAGCATAATATTCTCTAGACTCATCCATGTTGTTTAGTGTTTCATAGTTTTAATGCTATGCTTTACTTCAACGACATTTTAGGAAGCAAACTCACATAAACATAAATTCACATATTAAAAATTATAACTAATCTGTCCTTTGTAGAAATGTGGAGATCCTCACCATTAAAGATATTTGCATAAAGGAAGCGAAGTCCTTATAAATAGTTTTCAAATGTTCCACAATGCAACTGTTGAAGCAAGAAGTAATGTGTGGCAGTATTTCTAGTGCCAGAGTGACATGATAATTCTAGAATATAGATTCTATTTTACTTCTGAAAGCACATGCAAGGTAAATTTACTCTAAGATATTTACTGAAAAGGATATTTGTGGATTTCAGTTTTCTGTGACCCAATGTTGTTCATTGATTTTTTTACCAGCTCTTCTCTCTGCACCCCATCCCCTGATCCATATTGCAGTGTTGATTAGAGAAAAATGTGATCTGAGTGTGCCATTGCTATTTTCTGTTTCCATGGAACAGGGAATTTTGTTGCTATTTATTTTCTAAAGGAACCAAAATGTGTGGAATCTGTCCAAGATGCTATTATGGTCAGCAGCTGCACATAAACATTTTGTTAGGGGTATCTAACTATAATCAATTGTAATGCTATTTCTTAAACAATTTCCATTGCAATCTATTTCATCCAGCCACTTAATAATATGCGTCCCTCATTACTAGCATAGATGTAAATGGAATAAGCAAACTAATATTAAACAGCAAAGTAACAAAACAGTAGGTGGAATATCAGCACAAAAATAGGCAAAAATAAACTCTGAGAATTGTGATCCAAGTTTTTTCAACTTTGTGTATGAATGACATAATACAACAATACATGAATGTGAACGCTTCTTCATCTTGACTAAAACGATATTCTTTATGGCTGGCTTCTTTAAGTTGCATAAACATTTAGTGGGATCTTGTGATTGTGAATCATCAGGTCTCTGTGTTTGGTAGTGAATATTCTGTGGCTCCATAGCATACTCTCAGGTTAAGTACCAAAGCCCCTATGTACTAGTCACTAACAGAATCTTTTCTGGATGTTAAATTTGTAGTAAGGTGTTACAATACTATAAAAAGTGCAAGGATATATGAGGGCAGATATATCAAACCTTAACCAACTCCATGGTGGGAGATTGTCTGAGTCAACAACAGCAAGGAGACAAAAATAACCCACTTCTCCTGGGGTCAGATACATCCCCCATGCGCCCATACCACTGTCTACTCATGTCAACACCAACCTTACTACTCTACTGGGTCCAAAATTTAATGCAATAGCTAACAGATTACACAGAACCATATTGTTGCTACTGTTATGTGCTGTTGAGTCACTTGTGACTCATAGTAAACCTATATACAACAGCCGTAATTCTTGCTCTATCTTGTGCCAATCTTGTTTTCTCTGACACAATTACCCCCTGCCTTACCCTAGTCACTAAATCATTGCATTTTTTTGAGGATCTTCCTCTGTTGCACTGTTCCTCTACCTTCCCAAGCTTGATTTCCTTCTACAAAGACTGATACCTCCTTGCAACATGTCAAAAGTATGTCAGACGAAGCTTCAGAATCCTTGCCTCCAAAAGCAGCCTAGTTTCACCCTCTCCAGGATGAACCTGTTCATTCTCTTAACAGTTCATGGTATATTCAATACTGTTCTCCCTCACCACAGCTCAAAGGCATCAATACTCCTTTTATCACCTCTCATCTTTGTCCTGCTCTCTGATGCATAGCAAGTGATTGCAAAGAAGGTGCAACTTAGTTTCCAGACTGACATCATTGCTATTCAATATTTTGGAGAATCCTCTGACAGCAGACTTTCCAATGCAGTACGTCTTTGTAAGTTCCTGGCTGCTGGTGCCAAGAATGTTGATTGTGGAGCCAAGCAAACTAAAGCTGTGAACATCTCAATCTATTCATGATGATGCCAATATGCCCAGTGGTGAGAACCTTTGTTTTCTTGATAGTGAGCTTCAATCCATTTGAAGGCTGCCATCCTTGACCTTCTGCAGCAAGTGCTTCAGGTCCTCCCCAGTTTCAGCAAGTAGAGTTGTGTCATCTGCATAACACAGGTTGTTGATGAGTCTTCCTCCAATCCTGATGCTGCATTTCTCCTCAAAGAGCCCAGTCTCCCAGAAAATCTTTTCTACATATAGATTGAAAAGAGATGGAGACAGGACACCTCCCTGGCATACACCCTTCCTAATTTTAAACCATGCAATGTTTCTTTGCTCTGTTCTAACAATTACCTGCTGGTCCAAATATATGTTTCGCATAAGCATGATCAAGTGTTCTGGGATTCCCATTTTTCTCAGAGTTAGTCAGTTTGATGTGCAAAGAGTCAGAGTCAGAAAATTGAAGAGGTCAAACTCTCTCAACATTTCTTAAGGTCAAGGGACTGAAAAAAAATTCAAGCCTGGAGTTGCAATACTTAAGGATGCTTTGGGCAGAATACGGAATGCTCCAGGAAATATTAAAAGAGGATAGAAGAGTCATTGTACCAAAAGGAATTGGCAGACACAGAAGAATCTCATGAAACAATATATGAGCAAGAGTTTGTGGTGATGGAGGAAGTTCAAGTTGCTTTGAAAGAATTGGCAAAAAATAAAGCCCCAGTAATTGATGGTACACCAATTGACATATTTCAACTAGCAGATCCTACCCTGAATGTGCTCAGCAAATTGTGCCAAGAAATCTGGAGGGCAACCACCTGGCCAACTGACTGGAAGAAATCTATTTGTTCCCATTCCAATGAAAGGTGATTCAACAGAGTGTGGAAATTATTGAATAATATCATTAATATGACATGTAAGCAAGATTCTGCTGAAGATTATCCAATACGACTGGAGCAGCACATCAACAGAGAACTGCCAGAAGTGCAGGCTGGGTTTAAGAGGGATCCTGGTATTAGGAATATTGTAGCTAACATTAGTTGGATCTTGGCTGAAAGCAAGGAATACCAGAGGAATGTCTATCTGTGCTTCAGAACCATATTAGGGATGTCAAAAGGCTATAATTTAGGTTGGCAGCAAGATCCAATCACTCAATAAAGGAAACTTCCAAAATGTTCTCACACGTACCTCAGCCTTGAGCCTCCTGTCTCGCACTTTTGTCAGTTATGGCTATACCTCCCAGTGTCCTCTAGCGGACATAGGCCAAAGGCTCTAAACCCTGCTTCAGTGGCATGGCCGTCCTGGGTCTGAGGCTGCCACAGTGGCTGATATGTACGGCTGCTGCCTACATTGGCCCTGGCCCTGACGGACACCTTGAATTATCTTGCTTTTTCTTTGCTGGTGGTCATATTCTTCCATTTTGCTGCTACATCCACTCATTCTAATGACAAGCCTAGCCAACCCTTTTGTGTAGAGGGTAACATGCCTCATTTGCATATCCCCACCCCTCCACGTGGCAAAGTCAGTCAATGACCAGGAAAGAAAACCTTTACAATCAGAGCTACCAACCCAAAGGCAAGTAATTCAAATCTATTCCCTGGGAGAAAGGGGGGCAAATTCATCCCTTGTAAGTACTGTCCTGAAAACCCACTGGAGATTCAAGTATAGCTTATTTACAGTGCCTGTGGTACATAACAACACACAACAATCAACAATTGACTTCAGCAAAAAGATAAACAAAACAATTTGAATTCTATCTCCTTTAATGTTACAACGAAGAAGTCTGTGGCAAGGGTTGATTTGCTGAACTGCAGCTTCCTTGCCAAAATGCAAGTCCCCTCTGAGCGTCCCAACTGCTGCTCTCCGGGAGGATAGGCCTAGTCTAAAGTCACAACCATCTTGTCCATCTGATTCTTTTGCTCAATCTTGCTTACCAGCCACCTTCATGTGCAGTTTTCCTTCTGGGTCTGTTCCTCATTGCTTACCATCTACCTTCATGTACAGGTTTTCTTCCGAGTCTGTTCCACAATACACCTTTGGAATACAATTCTACCTCCAGGAAACTCAATCTGAGAAACACCTGCAAGTGGTCCTAGAAGGCACGTTCTAAAAAGGGATATTAAACATGAATCATAACCCTAGGCAACTGAAAATAAGTAATTTGTCTTTGGTTTCGGGTGAAATATAGATAGTTCCTGTCAGGATGAAGTGAGTAATTTTTCAGTATCTGACTTGTAGTGAAATAAGATCAGATATCAGTGGTCAGAGAGGCACTAGCATGTGCAATATATCTGGTGAGGGGACACATGAAAGAAATTATAAGGATTAAGGGACTGACGCCAGCTGATGAGTGGCATGGATTCAAGGAAGAGATTTATCTTTCCAAATTGTACACACAAGAATCGGAAATCGTGGCCATTAGAAAATGAAATATATCATTTAAATGGTACAAGCAACTGAGAAAAAGTGGTATGGAGGCAAATACAGCTGAAAAGTTACCCCACGAAGAACCAAATCTGAAAGTACACATTGAGTTTAGAAACTTGACAGTATGAATGGCTTTATCAGGTGGTTCCTTGGAGGAGGCATGGAAGAAAGAGTGGAGCAGGATGATGGCGAGAGGCAAATGAGAGGAATATCATTTGGACACAGAGAATGTAAACAAGTTCAAGAATTTCTAATTTGACACATGTCTAGAGGATCTTTTGTCAAAGGAGCTTTGCTTTAAATGTGATTGTTAAAAGAGCTTTCCTTTAAATGTGATAGCTTTGTTTTAAATGTGATTACCATTTGCATGAAAACTATTTTGAGGCAATTAGGAAAAAAAAAATAACTTGTAAATTAAGAATATTCCCTAGAGAAGAAACCTTCCTCTCCCTAACCACCCCAGATATATGTTTTTATAGCTCTCTTTTTAGCCTTGTTTTTTCTATGCACCATCAAATCAGAACCAACTCATAGCTGACCCTCCAGATTTCAGAGGCAGCTGAATCTCATAGGAGGAGATTGCCTGTGGATTTCTCTTATGGAGCAGCTGGTGGATTTGAACGGCATGCCTTTGGGAGGGCAACGTAGCTCCTTAACTCTAGGCCACCAAAGCTCCCTTTTAGCCCAAGAAGTCTGTATTAATGATCTTGAAAGATATTGCCACAGAGAAGATTAATTAAATGCAATCACAATCAGTGGAAAATGCACTTTTCTCACTTCTGGTTCTTATAATTTGTTCCTAATTTGCTAGCTTACATATATTACTGAGGTGGTTATTATATTTCCTGTCAACACGTTACGACATATTAGGACAATTCTGTTATTTTCTTTGTTTTTCCTTAGCCAGAGTCTTCTCTTAAAATCTGGGTGATTTTGAAGTTTCAAAACAAAATGGTAATACAATTGGTGTAAAACTATAAAAGATAATATCCTGGATATAATCAGAGTAAGTTTCTCTACTCCCATACTTGACAAGTTTCCTAGATGTCACAGTTTTCACAAGCAACTGCAAAATAATTTTACTTAACAATTCTTTCATAATTATAATTTTATCATATTAAAAATTTAGATTCATGACTAGTTTTTTCCCCCTTATTGTATATTCTTTTACTGATATACTTTTATCCTCACTGAGACTTAAATTTTAGTGCCTCAGTCTGGAAACATGAGTTAGAGAGATGTAATTCAGCTGTTGCGGTATCCATCATAAAAATAGAAATCTTAGACTAGAGTATAAGGTTGGAGTGAAAAATAAGAGTTCATGTGATTATTGGAAATAAATAACAGGATTGAGGAGAAGATTTAATCTCATTACTAATAACTTTTTAATGTCAGCAAATATTTTAAATGTACTATTCAGCTTTTTTTGTCCTTTAAAATACATACTCTTGGAACAATGTCAGAAAAATGATGGGATAATCTACTGTAGAAAATGTGCTGCTTCATAAAACAGTAGAAAATTGGCAACAATTGTCATAATCAGACATTTTGGAACTGTAGACACTAGTTAAAAGCTTCCATCATCAGAGAAATGCTCAATCAATGAAAAGAGGGGGAGGGAAGTCGTATCTCAGAAAGAACAAAGCGCGTTATGGTGTTTTAACTTTCTCTGCTTTCATTCCCCATCCCCAGTGAGGTAAGGACCTGGAGAGAACAGTCTCTTTCCAGAACAGGTACTAAGACCAGAGGAAGCCAAACGGGCTTCATGTTTTAAAAACTGTTTTTAGTATTTTTGTACCTGTGTGTTGACCACCTTAAATGGCGTGCCTCATGGTGTTTAAATCAAAACTCTTTCAGAGTTGAAGTGATTAGAGGCAACGTGTCACTAGTGATAGTGCCATTCAGTGTATAATCCCTGGTTTCTCTCCCCTCCCTTTGATACCTGTCACCCCAAACCAAATCAATCAACCAGAAGAAAAACAAAACAAACAAACAAACAAACAAACAACAAAACAACCCACCACTCAGTATTAAAAATCCAAAGAAATAAACAACTTAGTGTGTCTAGTCAGAACTAATGCATGGCTAACGCTCCAGTGGGTTTTCAGATGCTGTAAAATGCAGGAGAGATCGCCTGCCTAGCTTTCTCTTTTGGAGCAGTTGATAGATCGAAACCACTTGCTTTGGGGTTGACATTACAAATCCTAGTATACAAGTACACTGTAGCTTCCTTTTTGTAAGATCACTAACACTAAAAGCCAAGGAAAGATTTACACAGAGTCACTATGTATCACAGGTGACTCAACAATAACATTCTATGACAGGTTTGGAAGCAGGAGTGGCATCCACTTCCTAAATAACATGCCTCTGGAAAATCTATGAACTTTGATAAATGTCAATAGTTATAGATGGGGCTTCAGGCCTTTGGTTCATCAGATCGCTAGAGTCATACTCAACTCTAAGGTGATCAACAACAACAATAATATATTAGGGAAAAGTCAGATTTAGGAGTCTGAGCCTTTTGCATCTGCAATATAGATTTATCTTAACTACCTGTTCAAATTTGATAATTTATGTGCAATTTTCACTTGAGACTCAAAGGCGATCAACAACAGTAATCATTTTTTAAATCAATTTTAATCATAAAATAATATGTGGCATATATATTTGTAAATAATATCATCACTATGTTGGTTAAGTTATTTGAACATTGATAATAGCATTCTTTTTTTTACAAGTTTTAGTATTTATTAGCATTTATGGGAACAATAAATTTGTGACTGAATTCCCTTTAGTAATTTTCTAATTTTTTAGCAACAGAATTTTCCCAAATAACATTTTCATATAAATCAGCCCCTGTGCCATCTTTTTCATACATTTTTTTTATTTAGTTTGTTTGTTTTTCATTTCAATGAACATCTACAAAGATTTTGGAATTCCATTCATTCATTGTTGTACCCTTCTCCCAGCACAAACCCCTCCCGCCTCCCCCCGCCCCATTTGCTCCTCTCCTTGAAAAGCAAAAGAAAAACTCCCTCATTGGTACACAATCCCCCCCCTGCACCTCCCCAAACCCCACCCCCTACCCCCAAATACAATCCACTTTTGTCAAATCATTGTATGTTCAATCATAACATGTTTAGTGATTGAGCAAAAGAATTTTTTTAACTTTTTTCCTTTTCTTTCAATTATAACATCATTTTCCAAAATACTACTGATGTATATGCATAAATATTGCTTCAGCAATATTATAGCTAATGCATCAGAAAATTAAAAATAAACAATCCACTGTAAAATACTTGCCTCATCAATCACAACAGTGCACATTTGTAGTTGTCCAGATGAAATTCTGCGATTCAAAGATGGATGGTAAATGCGAGATAAGACGAGAGTGCATTCCCTCACCCACTCATGGCCTTCAAGTTGGGACTGAGTCAGAACTGACCTTCCATTGGGTTTCTGAGGCTGTAAATCACACGGGAAGAGGTTGCACAACATTCTCCTTTGGAAACACCAGTGGATTTGAGTTGCCAGAGAGAAATGCCTTAGGGTTAGCCCAGTCCCCTGTGGACTCTCCAGACAGAGTTTCTTAGGACTGCATTACAAGGTAAAAAAAGTAAAATCACATTGTGGTCAACCTTGTGGGTATATTCATACATGTAGACAAGTTTACACATTTTTAAGGTGGTGTTTTTTTTTGAAAGCTAACTGC
>NW_006399754.1:25503497-25509387 GCF_000299155.1 Elephantulus edwardii
AACAACAACAACAACAACTGCAAGGGACTTCTATTGGCCTTGTGGCAAGAAGCTGCACTGCAATTCCAGAGGTTTGTTGTTTGAATTCACCAGATGCTCTGCTGGAGAAAGAGTGCAATTTCCTCCTGTATCAGATCCAATTTGATAGTGTGTACACACACACACACACTAATAAGAAAAAAAAAACAAAACTAAGAAACAAAAAATGTAATTGCAGTAATACTTTTATAAAAAGAATTTCTACTGAAACACTCCACAAGTAATGTTGCAGATACTTACTCTGGTGAGTCCAGTCTTTAGTCAGGGCACTGCCCTAGGATATTGCTGACTTGACAAGGGGTGTTTGTCTAACACCTTTATAAGATAATGCTTTAGAGGGTTGCTTCTTCGTACCTTAGTAACTGCTGTTGCTGTGTGCTGTGGTTTTGGAACCTACTCATAGCTGACCCTACAGTAGGTTTTTAGAGGTGGTAAATTGTAGCCAAGGAAATTGTCTATCCTTCTCCCACAAAGTTGCCAGGGGATTTGAACTGTTTGCCTTTGGGATTGCAGCACAGCTTCTTACTACTATATCACCAGAGCTCTCCTAGTAACTCGTACTTCCTTAGTTAAGAAAAACAAACAACAAAAGAGGCATTTGTGCTTTTAAACAACCAGAAAGTATTTTCTCATTTCTTTTGAGACTAGATACCTAAATTTAAAAAGTGACTCTTCCTTGTCAGTAGCCCCTGTACATTTTTCTTTTCTTGCTGTTCCCTGACATGTGTTTTTCTCTTTCAAGTCTTAAATGTGATTAACTTTGTTACCCATGTTTGTCACATATGGCCTCATTAGCACAAGAATTAAAACTCAATTGCTAACCGAGATCACATGTACAGGACTTCAATTTTTTAAGATAAATTCTGCTCATAGCACCTTTCTGACACAGTTCATGTTCTTTCCATGTGCAGACTTTAAACAATATCGTCAAAAATCTTACCTCATGCCAGTATGAACTGTGACTCTAAAGTAAAATCTTCCTGATAATCAAGATCAAAGATAGCTAACATTCTGGGATGTCCCAAACTACAGAAAGATTCTTTTCCATATTTAGAACTTGAAACTTTGAAATATAAGTTTAAACTCAATGATGAACCGAAAACATTGCAGACATTCTCTTTCTACATGGAAAACATTAGAGGGTAGTGGGTAGCAAGCCTATTCCCAGTCCAGCAGAACAAATCTCATGCTTTCTCAAGCCCTGAAAAGAAGGTTTTGTCTTTCAGTTACCTCTGGTCCGTGGCCTTGCCCTTCATACTCTGGGTACTGGTAGTGTTCTTAAATCATTAGTGGACACCCCACCCTGCCACACTTGAAGTGTCACAACTGTCTTCCAGACTCACGAGAATGGTGACCTCACCTCCTTGATTCCAAATGACCCAGTCTCTGGGACACAAGCATATGGCTTCTTCATCCTCTCAAATTTGAATGAGAGTTCACTCTTCTTGGATCTCTGAACAGCTACCCCATCTTGGACTGGTGCCAGTGTCCCTGCTCTGACAGCCCTCCTTAAAACTTAAGCTGTAGCTTTCCTTTGAAATCTAGGCTGTGAGAACTTCACTATTGGAAACTAAAGAAAGTGTGTATCCTGCATCCCATGCTTATTCCAATAATTGTACTGATCCCTAAGCAGCTCCAGGAATAGTCCCTTTCTTTTCTTAGAGGACAATACATACGGACCAAATTCCTACCTGTAGAATTTAAAGAAACAGGGGGTTCTCCTTCATTGTGCCCAGTACCCATTATATTCAATCTAAGCTGGCAGGGTTTCTTCTTTTAAAAAGAACTTAAAAGTTTCATATTTGCCACTTTCAAAACTTACCACAAAACTAGAAAAAATCAAAACTGCTGGTACACACTTTAGGAAAAATACATAGATTATTTGAATAAAGTTGAGACCCAAGAAGTAATCCCAAATATCAGTTATCAATAATTAACAAAGATGTCGTGACTACTAAAAAGGGAAAGAAAATCTTTTTAGCAAATGATGCAATGACCTCTGGATAGCCGCATACAAAACATTAAAGTTAGATTATGCCATACTCCACACAAAAATTAACTTAAAATGTATAAAAATGTTAATGTATATCTATGACTCAGCATTTCTAGAAGGAAACTTTGGTATAAATCGCCACAACTTTGAATTAGAAAATATTTCTTAACGATAAACACCAAAAGCAACAACACAAAGAAATAAATTATTAAAACCTAAAACAGAAAATAAAATGGTATTTTAAGAATATTGAGAGAAAATATTTGCTAAAAATGTCTTTTTAAAAGGCTGCTATCTAGATTGTAGAGACACACCGACGGTACAGTTCTGGAAGTGTTGCGGTGCTGAGCAGAGATGGCAGTGTGAGTCCACTCGCCTCCTCGTTGGAGAAAGACTCCGCAGTCCGCTTGAGTAAACACTGTGTTCTTGGACGCTCTATGCGGCAGCTCTCTCTCAAGTAGGTTTCCGGTGAGCTGAAATTGACTTGATGGCAGTGAAAATCTAAATATGGAAACATTTCTCCATAGGTCAAGAGCAACAAGATAAATGACTCAATTAAAAAACAAAGAGAGGCAAAGGACTTGAATAAACATTTCAACTTCACCCAGCCAGTTCCAACTCACCTTCCAGCAGTTTCTTTTTTTTTTTCTTTACATTTTATTTAATTAATTTTAATGAACATTTAAAGAGATTTTGGGTTTTCATTCATCCATTGTTGCACTTTTTTCTTAACCCTCCTCCCCCCAGTCCGTTCCTCTCTTTGAAAAGGAAAAGATAAACTTCTTCGTTGGTATACAAACCCCCCACCCCAATTCCAGAAGTTTCTGAGGTGGTACCGTGTGATGAGAAGAAACTGCCTGCCTTCTTCCTAAGTAGCCTTTGGTGAGTTCAAGCAGCCTTAATGTGAAGCCTTTGTGTTAGCAGTGCAACTCCCCAGGGACCCTAGTAATCGGAGCTTCCTCACTAGTCATTAAAAAAATGCAAATCAGCACCACATTGAAACACCACATAATATCCACTAGCATGACTGTCATCGTCATCACTTTTAAAATACGCACACTTTTCAAAAAAAGAAGCTAACAAATGGTAGGTAATGAGAAAATGGAATTCTCATACATTAAGAATGAGAAAACAAAATGATCCATCCATCAGAGGAAACTATTCCTGAAAAGGTAAATATATAGCTATGATGAAGTAATTCTACTCCTAGATATATAACCAAGAGATCCGAAATTATTCTCAGACAGATATTTTAAACCATTACTTAACAGAAACATGGTTTACAATAGCCAAATATGGATACAATAATGATAGTTTCTTCAATTACTATGTCTAATAATCAGTTAAGATTTTAACAAAATATTAGTCTCTCTAATGTGAAATGAGTGAAATGTAATGAAAAAGAGTGAAGTTCTGACACCTATGTTTAAAATGACATTTTTAAAAATGATGTTGGATGTGAATGGGTGCACACCATATGATTTGATTTAGGTGAAACTCTAGTGTAGCATATCCTATAGAGAGATAGTGGACTGGGGAAAGACAATGTCAGAGTCATTGATGATAGATAAAGTATTTCATTTTGAGGTAACAACAATTCCCCCAAAGTAAAGAGCAGCAATGGTTGGATAACTTGGTAAATATACTATAAAACTACTGAACCATGCACAATAAAATGGATTAAATAACCAATTATGTGTTGTACATATTATATCTGGGGTTTTTTTTAAGTCTTAACTGTATAAAAATTTTATTCCATCAATTTTTGCAATGAAAAATCTTTAACCTTAATATCCATATTCCTTGGTAAAAAGCCCAGCCTCCTGAATGATGTTTTCCACATATAGATCGAAAAGGTATGGAGAGGAGATAGGACACATCCCTGACACACTCCTTTCCTGATTTTGGGTTTTTTTTTTTTTTTTCCTTTCCTGATTTTGAACCATGTAATGTTTTCTTGCTCTGTTCTAATGAGTGCTTCCTGGTCCGAGTATAGATCTCACATGAGCACAGTCAAGTGTTCTGGGATTCCCATTCTCTTCAAGGTTAGCCACAATTTGTTGTGATCTATACAGTCAAATGCCTTTTCAGAGCCAATGAGACCCAGATAGACATTCCCCTGGTACACTTTGCTTCATGCCAAGATCCATCTGACATTGGCAATAATGTCGGTGTCATGACTTCTTCTCAACCCAGCTTGCATTTCTCATAGTTCTCTGTCAATGTAGTTACTATTCCAGTTGTTTTTGAATGATCTTCACCAGAATTTTGCTTGCATGTGATATTAGAGATATTGTTCAAAAATTTCCACACTCTTTTTGGGTGGTTCACCTTTTTTTTTTTTTTTGGAATGAGAATACATGTGAATCTCTTCTAGTCAGTTGACCAGGTAGTTGTCCTTCAGATTTCTTGCACAACCTGGTGAGCAAGTCCAGGGCGGCATCTGTTTGTTGAAATATGTGAATTGATATTCTAGCAATTTCTGGACCTTATTTTTTGCCAAGTCCTTCAGCACAGCCTGAACTTCCTCTGTCATCAACACAGGCTCTTGATCAAATGTTCTTTCTAGAAATTCTTCTGTGTCAGCCAATTCTTTTTGGTACCTGACTCTGTATACTGCATCCATCTTCTTTTAATGTGTTCTGGATCATTCCATATACTGCCACAGAATCCTTAAATGTTGCAACTTGTAGCTTAAATTTCTTCTTTTGTTCTTTCAGCTTAAGAAATATTGAGTGAGTTTGGCTATTTTTTTATATTCCAACTCTTTCATTATAATACTTTATCTTCCCAAATTGCTCTTCAAAATCTTCTGTTCAGCGCCTTGATTTCTTGATGTCTTTCTTTTGCTTTGGCTTCTCTGTGCTCTGGTGCAATACCCAGCCTCTTCTGACATCTAGTTTGGTGTTGTCTTCTTCCTCTGTCTACGTAATGACTTTGTGTATTCTTCGTGGATGACGTTATTTATATCCACCTACAGCTCATCTGATCTTCATTCATTATTGTTCAAGGCCTTAGAATGGTTTCTGAGTTGGTTTTTAAATTCAAATAGGATAGTCTTAAGGTGAATTTTTTATTCTTTTGGTTATGACTTGACCTTCTGCATTATGCAAACAGCACAACCTTGTTTAAGTTGTTAACAATTACAGTTTGTTTGGCTTCACAGTCAACACTCTTGGCACCAGCAGTAAGAAATCAAAAGACAAATTGCACTGGAAAAATATGCTGTCAGGGAGTTCTCCAGAGTACTGAGAAGCAATGATGTCAGTCTGAAGACTAAGGTGCTCCTTCCTGATCCAGCCCATGGTCTTCACAATTACTTGTTATTTATGAGAGAGCTGGAAAATGACTAAGGATGACAGAAGAAGACTCAATGCCTTTGAGTTGTGATGCTGGAAAAGATTATTGAGTATACCATGGATCTTCAAGAGAACAAATTGGTCCGTCTTGGAGAGGGTTAAACCAAGTTGCTCTTTGAAGGCTAGAGTTTTGCAACTTCATCTCACATGCCTAGGGCTTGTGGGCAGGAAGAACCACTCATTGGAGAAGAACATCATGCTTAGAAATGTGGAAGGACCAGCATAAGAAAGAAAGACTCCAGATGAGATAGATTGATGACACATTAACTGGGGCAATGGGTATAGATGTGTTGGAGTTAGTGAGACTGGCTTAGGACAGAGCAGACTTCAGAGTGTTTGTACATAGTCACTATGAGTCAGAGGTGAATTGATGCCACATAATGACAACAACAACATCTTGAGAGAAATGCAGTTAGGATGCCCATTAAGGGAAATATGGGAAGCCAATACTAAATATTTGTAATAAACTGAATGCTATTTAAAAACAAATTAAAAAAGA
>NW_006399754.1:25509687-25511529 GCF_000299155.1 Elephantulus edwardii
AAAAAAACCAACAAACTAGGACAGTAGTGTCACATACTTTGGGCATGTTACCCAGACAGGCAAAAAAAGACTGGAGAAAAACCACCAAATCTGATAAAATAGAAAGTCAGCAAAAAAGAGGAAAGTCCTCAATGAGGTAAATTGATTAAGTGGCTTCAAAAATAGAGTATAAGATGTCAGTGATTCTGAGAGTGGCATAGGAATATTATGTGGGTCTATTTTGCTTTATGTTGCTATGACTCAGTAGAGACATACCCCTCAAAACAACAGCTAAACTCTGCAATAACTTAACAACAACACAAGTGGAAGATAAAGACATTTTTATAAAGCACTATCATAAATAATTTGAATGTTGTGTTGTCCTCAGTTGGTGTTGAGTCGATTACAACTCAGAACAACTCTATGAACAACAGATTTGGCTCTTAAACTAGCCTGCACCATCCTGATAGTATTTGTCATGATCAAGCCCAGTGGATTAGTCACCACGTCAGTCTGTCTCCTTGAGAGTCTTGTTGCCATTTGCCAATCCTCTACTTGCCTTAGCATGATGTTTCTCTACGAAGATTGGGTTCTCTTGAAAATATGTCTAAAGGAAGTCAGATGAAGTTTCACCATTCTTGCCTTTAAGGAGTACTCAGGTTCCACTTCCTTCAAGACGGACTTGATTGGTATTTTGGCAGTCCATAATATTATATTCAATATTCTTTGCCAATGCTATATTTCAAATGCATCAATTCTTTTGCTTTCCTTGTTCACTATTCAACTTTCACATGCATATGATGCAATATGAATTGGACCAGGCACATCTTAGTCGTAAACATTCTTCTTCTTTAGAATTCTAGATAGGCCCATGACAACAGATATTCCCAGCACAAATCATCTTTGATTTTTTAGCTGTCGGGACCAAGAGTGTTGATTGTAGATCCAAGTGAAATGAAATCATTGGCAGTTTCAATCTTTTCTCCATCTATCATGATGTTGCCTATTGGTCCAGTGGTGAGGATTTTTGTTTCCTCAATATTGACACACAACTCATACTGAAGACTTACAGTCTTTCAACTTCTGCAGTAAGTGCTTCAAGTCTTTTTCACTTTATACAAACAAGGTTGTATCATCCGCATAACATTGGTTGGTAATAAGCCTTCGTTCAATTGTGATGGTACATTCTTCATATAGTAGAGCTTCTCAAATTATTTGTTCAGCACACAGATTGACTTGAAAAGGAGAAAGAATATGACCCTGACACGTATCTTTCTTGATTTTAAACTATACTGTGTTTCCTTATTCTGTTCAGACAACTGCTCCTTATTCTATATACAGATTTTACATGAGCACAATTAAATGTTCTGGAATTCCAGATAGTCTTATCAATGATAGTCATAAAAAGTTATGATCCACAGAGTAGAAAGTCTTTAAATTATCAATAAATCACAAATAAACATCTTTATGGTATTCTCTGTTTTCAGCCAAGATCTAGTAGACATCATGTCCTGGGCTCTTCTGAATTCAGCTTGAAGTTCTGGCCCTATCCTATCAATGTACTCTTCCAATCCCTTCTGAATAAGCAAGATTTTACTTGCATGTGATATTAATGATACTGTTCAGTAACTTTCAGAGTCTATTGGATCACACTTGTTTGACTGGAAATAAGTGTGGATCTCTTGTAGACATTAAACATTAACAGAATTAATTTGTACATCAACTGGTAACTGTTGTAAAATTATAAACTTGTTATATGTAGAGGCTTACGTTTAACAGTTACTAGTTCCAAGTTAAGGAAACAAGTTAACATCTGCACAATCATGCAGGTTGGATCATGTTTTTGTTGTTTGTTGTTATGTG
>NW_006399754.1:25512244-25521970 GCF_000299155.1 Elephantulus edwardii
GAGCAGGGTTGTGTCATCTATGCCATAAAATGGGGCACTTTCTATGTGTAACCAACAAAGACAAGAAAGAGGGAGAGAATGTTGAAAGGAGAAGTTCTTTTAAATCATTAAAGTTATAAACTTGATTTAGAATTAATAAAAATCTTCCCATTCCAAGAAAATCCATTAATACTAGTTAATTCTCCATCTAACTCTAAAACAGAATTTACTATAAATTTCAAGCCCCAGACCCATTGTTGTTATTGTTGCTATATGTCATCCAGTCAACTGCAACTCTTAGTGACCCTATTGATAACAGCTCTAAAGCCTGCCCTGTTTAGAGCCTGTCTCACTGACTCCAACACACTTACTCCCATTGCACTAGGTACTGTCCCAATCAGTTTCATGTGAGGTCTTCCTCTCCTGCATTGTCCCTCACCCATTCAAGCATGATGTCCTTCTTGTTTCACCCTCTCCAAGACCTTTTTATTTTTTTTCTTGACAGTCCATGGTATGTCCAAGACTCTTCTCCAGCACCACAACTTGAAGGCATCGATTCTTCTTCTGTCATCCATAGTCTTTGTCCAGCTCTCATGGTCTGGATCAGGCACACCTTAGTCTCTATACTGAAATCATTGCTTCTCAGTACTCTGGAGAGGTCACTGACAACAGAATTACCTAACATATTTATAAATTCGTCTTTTAATTTCCTGACTGTTGGTGTTAAGAGTGTTGATTGTGGAGCCGAGGAAGCTGTAACTGTTAACAAGCTAAAGTTCTTCTCCATCTATCATGGTGCTGCCAATTGACCCAGTGGGGAGAACCTTTGTCATCTTGATGTTGAGCTTCAATCCATATTGTAGACTAACTATAGTTGGCCTTCTGCAGTAAGCACAGCAGATCCTCCTAAGTTTCAGCAAGCTAGGTTATGTCATCTGCATAACGTAGGCTGTTGACAAGTCTTCCTCCAATACTAATGCCAAATTTCTCCTCATAAAGCCCTGCTTCCCAAAGGATCTGTTTGTTCTGTATATAGTTTGAAAAGCTACAGAGACAGAACACATCCTTGCCACACTTCCTTCATGATTTTGAACAATGTTTTCCTGCTCTGTCCTGAGGCCTGCTTCCTGGTCCAGGTAAGTATAGATTTCTCATAAGCACAATCAAGTATTCGGAGATTCCCATTCTCCTCAAGGTTAACCACAGTTTGTTGTGATCCACATAGTCAAATGCATTTGCATAGTCAATGAAATACAGACAGACATGCCTCTGACACTCCCTTCTTTCTGCCAATACAAATCATGTATTTTAACTTGGCCTCAGCTTGCTATTGCTCTCAGGAGTGTAGAATGGATGCAAAGCTCCTCATGAGATAAAACTTGACTTCCAATGGTTTTATAACTTTATATCTATTCATAAACCAATAAATAAATAAAGTAACCATGTGACTAAATGCTACATTCATTGATGGAAGAATTAATAAATGAAGGAATACAAATCAGGAAAATCTAGTTGCAGATATTTAAAATATTAAATGCACTAATAAGGGAAACTTTTTAAATGTCTGTTTTATGTATGTTTAGCAACAAAGAGAAGATAGTTGACTGCTCTAGAATTTTTATTTTTGAATGAAACCATAATGATCGTTACTTGTATGTTGAGGAAAATGAGATTAGGAAAAGAAGAGAGGATTTTCATTTTCCTGGGTTATCAGCAGTGATTAATATAGAAAGACAACTAACAAAAGCAGAAAGACAATGATGAATATGGGGGGAAGATAATTGATTGATTTTCCCAGTGATAGCCTGGATTCCAGGAAATTCTTGAAATTTCTGAAAGCTTTTTATATGGAATATATAATAATAATAATCTATAATAAGTACACTTAAAAACCACTATACTAGATGAGTACAGAAGGACAAGAAAGAACAAACAAAGAAGACTAATTGGTTATGACAATGCCAGGAAAAAGAATGCACTGTATTAAAAACCTAATTGAATCAGTTAGAAGGTTGCACAATTGCTCCTGATAGATCATGTCTATACAGTAAAGTAAAAAAAAAAAAAAAAAAAAAAAAAAAAAATTAAAAAAAGTATTAAAAAACCCTAGTTAAGTCAAATCTTATAAATATAGTGAAAATAAGCTGAGTATTGTTTTTTGTTAGCTCTTTAAATAGTTTGTTTTAAAAAGAAATTTGATGAGAAAAGTAAACAAGTTACTGCAGCTCGATCTAACGAGTTAAGCAAGATATAACTAATTTGAAAAGTAAATAATCAAGGATGCTTTCGGCAGAACGTTAAATGATCCTGGAAGTATTAAAAGAAGATGGAAGGTATATACTGAGTCACTGTATCAAAAAGAATTGGAAGATACAGAAGAATTTCATGAAACAACATATGAGCAAGAGCCTATGGTGATAAAAGAAGAAGTTCAGGCTGCTTTGAAGGACATGGCAAAAAATAAGGCTCCAGGAATAGATGGTATACCAATTGACATATTTCAGTTAACAGATGCTGCCCTGAACGTGCTCACCAAGTTGTGCCAAGAAATCTGGAGAAAGACCACTTGGCCAACTGACTGGAAGAGATCGATAGTTGTTCCTATCCCAAAGAAAGGCGACCCAACCGAATGTGGAAACTACAGAACAATTTCACTGATTTCACATGCAAGCAAGATTTTATCCAAAAACGACTGGAACCGCACATCAACAGAGAACTATCAGAAGTCCAGGCTGGTTTCAGAAGGGGTCGTGGTACTAGGGATATTGTAGCTGATGTTAGATGGATCTTGGCTGAAAGCAGGGAATACCAGAGGAATGTCTATCAGTGTTTCATTGACTATGCAAAGGCATTTGACTGTGTAGATCATAACAAACTGTGGCTGACTCTGAGAAGAATGGGAATCCCAGAACACTTGATCGTTCTAATGCGAAACTTATACTTGAACCAGGAGGCAGTCGTCAGAACAGAGCAAGGGAACACTGCATGGTTCAAAATTGGGAAGGGCGTATGCCAGGGATGCATCCTATCTCCATACCTTTTCAACCTATATGCAGAACAGATTATCCGGGAGGCTGGGCTCTATGAGGAGAAATGTGGGGTCAGGATTGGTGGACGATTTATCAACAATCTGCGTTATGCGGATGACTCAACCCTGCTTGCTGAAACTGAGGAGGACCTGAAGCGCCTGCTGCAGAGTGTCAAGGACTGCAGCCTACAATATGGATTGAGGCTCAATGTCAAGAAGACAAAGATTCTCACCACTGGACCAATTGGCAGCATCAGGATGGATGGTGAAGAGATTGAGATTGTACACAGCTTTAGTTTGCTTGGCTCCATAGTCAACAGTCTTGGCACCAGCAGCCAGGAAATTAAAAGGCGCATTGCCATGGGAAAGTCCGCTGTTAGGGACCTCTCCAAGGTGCTGAAGAGCAGTGGTGTCTCTCTGGAGACTAAGGTGCGTCTGATACAGGCCATGGTCTTCGCAATCACCTGTTATGCATCAGAGAGTTGGACAATGACCAAGGAGGATAGAAGGAGAATTGATGCCTTTGAGCTGTGGTGCTGGAGAATAGTATTGAGAATACCATGGACTGCTAGGAAAACAAATAGATTTGTCCTGGAGAGGGTTAAACCGGGTGGCTCCTTGGAGGCAAGGATTCTGAGGCTCCGTCTAACTTACTTTGGAAATGTAGTGAGGAGAGACCGGTCCTTAGAGAGGGACATCATGCTTGGGAGGGTGGAGGGACGGCGCAGGAGAGGAAGGCCCTCTATGAGGTGGATTGATTCAGTGACTGGGATAATCGGGATGGGAGTGTCAGAGACAGTGCGATTGGCACAGGACAGAGCGGAGTTTAGGGCTGTTGTACATAGGGTCGCTATGAGTCGCAGGCGACTCAACGGCACATAACAACAACAACAAATATAGATTCTTGAAATTCAAGTTATTTCTGATTCCAAAGCATAGCAGAACAATGGATAAAAATGACACATAGGAGATTTATTTCATAATCACAGAACTGTGGCAGAAAGAAACCTTCTGTTCTCCTTGAATTAGCATAGACTTATAAACACCTGAGTTGACCAAACTACGTGCAGGAAAACAAGCTGAGAAAGCAGACCAGAGGGGACTTTCTGATCTTCCTCCCTCCTGCTCACTCACGGCGTAAGACCTTACAGAAAGATCACAGTTTGTCCTGGGTGAGGATTGTAGTTCTTCTCCTGCACTTCTGCGCATGTGTATGTGTCACATGGTACTGGCCAAGCCCACCGCTGCTGTCTGTATGAGTGAAGTGGGAGGGATGGTCCTCCACTTGCATCATGAGATCACTATGTACAACTCATCACTTGGGATCTTATGCAGGAGGTGACCAAGTGGTCACAGGTGACCAATACCTACTACTAAAGCTAACCTTAGTCAGTTTGTCTTTAGTGCTATGCATCGGAGAGTTGGACAGTGACTAGGAATGATAGAAAGAGAATTGATGCCTTTGGACTGTGGTGCTGGAGAAGAGTGTTGAATATACCATGGACTGCTAGGAGAACAAACAGGTTTGTCCTGGAGAGGGTGAAGCTGGGTTGCTCCTTGAAGTAAGAAATTCTGAAGCTTTGTCTGACATAGTTTGGGCATGTTGCAATGAGGGACTGGTCCTTGGAGAAGGACATTGTGTTTAGGAGAGTGCAGAGATGGCACAGGAGAGGAAGACCTTCCATGAGATGGCTCTATTCTGTGATTGGGGTGGTGGGAATGAGTGTGTCGGAGGCGGTGCGGTTGGCACAGGATAGAGCAGCATTTAGGGCTCTTGTACATAGGGTCACTGTGGGTCGCAAAGCAACTTGATGGCACATAACAACAACGAAAACACTTTTCTACCCGGTGGGTGTATAATCATGTCTTTATTGGTGACCTAGACATCAACTTGACAGAAATATCTGAGGAGAGCTTTTGGAAGAAGTCGTTATTTCTGTTAGATCCTTGGTAGCCTAGTTTTGTAGATTGACAGCAGCCTGCTTTTAAGACAGCACTAAGAAAAGGTCTCCAGTGAATTCAAATATAAGTCAAAACAGAGCCTTCCATCAGAGAAATATCACTCTAGAAGTACAAAGGATCAGATACTGTAGTATGGGGTTAAAAATGCATCAGGTCCCTGGGGAAGGAGAAAAGTAGATAAATATACAGGATTTAGGATATGTCGTAAAGTTATTCTGTGGATGGAGACGTGACTGCTATAAAATGCAATTTACTCTGCATGACAGAGCAAGAAAAGAAAATGTCACCTGACAGAATTCACACTCAATTTAATATTGAAGCACTTGCAACAAAACAATGAAAATGGAAATTTGAAAGTTCAAAATACACAGAATGGGGAATAAGGAGCTGACTAGGAAGATCAAAGGTCACCATTGCATATTTCTAAGTTTTTCAAGAAAACATAAGTACCTCAAATAGCAAAGAATACATATGTATCAACTGACAGATATGATTGCATGCCAACAGTTACTCTAGTTATCAAAGATTCCTTTAAGTGAGATTGAATTCCAAGCTAGGGATTCTAAAAAAAAAGAAAAAAAATTGTCTTTATTCAGGTTATTTTTTAGAATATAAAATATTCAATTATTTTTTTTTTACAGTTTTTATTTTCTTTTCAATTCTTTGGAGCCTGAAATATGGACCTGTAAGGAAGATTAGAATTGCCAAAGTTTGGAGGTGCTAATTAGGAACTAACTAGTTTTTTCCTTGGAGGTAAGGATTTTGAAGCTCCTTCTAACATACTTTGGCCATTTGCTAGGAGGGACCAGTCCTTGGAGAAGAACATCATGCTTGGAAGGGTGGAAGGGCAGTGCAGGAGAGGAAGACCCAGGATAAGATGCTTTGATACAGTAACTGGGCAATAGGGGTAGGTGTGTCAGAGTCAGTGAGGCAGGACCAGAATAAGGCGGAGTTCAGAGCTTTGCTACACAGGGTCACTATGAGTCACAGGTGCCTCAATGGCATTTAAGAACAACAACTAAGTGAATCATTGCCCTAGTATACAAGTAAGGATGTAACAAATGATGGGGGGGAAATGGTGATTTAAATTATTCCAGACTTAATTTCTATACTATACAAGTAAATAATTCACATCCTATACAAGAAGGAGGAGTGGCATCCACTTCCATAATAGCTTGCCTCCAGAAACCCTATGAACTTGGAGAGAGGATGAGAAACACCCAGGCATTAAGGACCCTCCTTCATAGGGTCACTATGAGTCGCCTGCGACTCGATGGCACTTAACAACAACAACAACAACATACAAGAAAATAGTATGATGGTTAAACTTTTTTAATTTGTTATTTTATTTATTATTTGTAATTTTTTAATTTGTTAATGACATTAAAAATAGTGGAAAAGAAATTTTGAGTCATCACGTTTACATCAATTTTATTTTTTCTTTACATACACAAGAAGCTACTGCTGATAAGCATAGAATAGTAACAGATTTCTTGAAAGAGGAAAGATGTACAGAATCATGGCGATGGGGTTTGAAGTAATGACCAGGAATCAATGTAACAGCTGAGGGAGAAGAGGAACAAATCCAACTACCTTGTTTTTAGTTGGACAATCCTAACTTAGTCGCTGCTGCCACTTCTAGATGCTCACATCACAGTTGGGGACACCAAATGGTGTATGCTACCATAGGAGTCACCCAACACAGTGACAGCTGCCTTTAATAGATTGGAATCATTGTTTACTTTGTGTTACCTGCTTTAGGTTAAATTTTAGCCTCTCTAGGAAAAAATTTGGAAGGTCAGGCTCTGTAGTAATACCTCAGCCTTTAAGGTCGGGTGGGGATAGGTTTCCAGGATGCATGTCAGAAATTGTGAGAATGGCAAAGGAGTGGATAGAGTTTAGAGCAGTTGCTTTTAGGGTTACTCTAGGTTGGACTCAAAATGATGGCATCTAACAACAACAATAATGTATGATGCTTATTTTATAGAAAATCCATTGTCCTCAGTCCCATTGAGTTGATTTTGATAGCATATACATGGAGAACTACTTTGTAGGGTTTTCAAGGCTGTGATCTTTCAAAAGCCTAGATCCTGTTTCCAATGAACTTTGGATGAATTTGAACTGTCAATCTTTAGTTAGTACTTCAGGGCTTAACTATTTCCACTTCTCAAGGATTCTCTTGCGGAAGATAGCATAACTAATATTTTCCCACAGAATAGTATTGACAGTAGATTTGTAAAACTGTGAAGAAATGTATGTACATATGGCACCAGGGTATCACTGTTGATAACAGATGGGTCCTGGCTGAAAGAAAAAAAAAAAAAATACCAGAAAAATGTCTATTTGTGCTTTATTGACTATACAAAGGCATTTGATTGTGTGGGTCATAACAACTTATGGCTAACATGGAGAAGAATGGGAATTTCAGAACACTTAATTGTTCTCATAAGAACATATACTTAGACCAGGCTGTTGTCTGAACAAAGCAAGGAAACAGCACATGATTTAAAAGAAAAAATAAGTGTGTGCAATGACTATATTCTTTCTTCATACCTATGTATATGCTTAGCAAATTATTCAAGAAGGTGGACTCTCTGTGAAGAAAAATGTGGCATCAGGCTCAGAGGAAAACTCATCAATAATCTTCGTTACACAGAAGACCCAACCTTGCTTGCTGAAAGTGAGGATTTAAAGCATTTGATGCAGAATATTAAACACTACAGCCTTCAATCCAGGTTGCATCTCAATGTAAAAAACAAAACAAAACAAATTAAAAAAAAAATACAAAAAACAAATCCCAAAAATTTTTGTCTGGAGAACTGGACCAATAGGTCTTCTTAATGAAAGAACTGAGACTGTCAATGACATCATCTTTCTTGGATCCGTAATCAATACACTTGTAACCAGTAGTTAGAAGATAAGGAGATGTACTGGGAAAGTATATAGTCATAGGCCTCTTCAAATTATTGAGGAGTAATGATATAAGTTTGACAACTAAGGTATACCTGATTCAGGGGAAGACCTTATTCGTCACACGTATCCATCTGAGAGCTGGACAGTGACTAAGGATGATAGAAGGAGAGTTGATGACTTTGAATTGTGGTGATGCTGGAGAAGAGGGCTGAAGATTCCGTGGACTTTCCAAAAAACAAACATATGTTTTAGAGAAAGTGCAGCCACCGTGCTGCTTAGCGGCAAAGATGATGAGGCCTTTTCTCATATGCTTTGAGAATGTTGCTAAGAGAAGATATGGGTGGGATTGTAAAATCGCACAACCACTCTCGAAGGCAATTTGGTGCTTCCTCATAAAACTGAACATAGAAATTCCATATAACCAGTTATTCCACTGCTTGGAATACAACCTGAGAATATGAGAACTGAGGCACAAACTGAGTCTTGCACACCAATGTTCATAGCAGCATTTTTCACCACCACAAGAACATGGAAACAGCCCAGATGACCAACCACAATCAAATGGATTGAGAAATTATGACAGGTTCACACAATAAAGCACTACACAGCACACAGGAGCAATGATTTTATAAATTACTATCTAAATTGGGAGGGACTGGAGAGCATTATGCTAAGTGAACTAATTCAGTCTCATAAGGACAAATACTGTATAAGACCATTATTGTAAAATTAGTATGAGGATACAAGGGGTAGGGGTGGGAGGAGTAGAGGACAAAGAGGAGGGCAGGTTAAGGATAAAGCCTCACTGTTTGATTAGAGGGTGAGTGTGAAGGAAATGGGAAGGATCTGGTGTGAAAAACAATGTATTTGAACTTTGTAAGTAAACAAGTATAATTTAAGAGGGGGGAGCAGAGGGAGAGGGAAGGAGAGAGAGGGAGGAAGAGTGATAGATTGTGGGAAAGTAGATGGTGAAAGAAAAGAAGACCATACACCAAATAGGTTGTCACAGTGACTGCAGCAATGAGCGTGTGTGTGTCATTGATTGTGAGGATATCAAGGAATAGTACAGTGTTCAAACTGGTTAATCAGAGGATTTTTATTAAGTTTTATTATTCTATAGATGTTTTATAATAAAATGAAGTAATGTTCAGAAACTTTCAGAACCCCAGCATTAAATAAGGATTAAAATAAGAATCACTTTTTCTGTGAGTTGATTCTGATTCAAAGTGACACTGTATTACAGAGCATAACTGCCTCCAAAGATTTCTGAGAAAGAGAAATCTCTTCATATACATTGGCCAGCTGACTGCCGTAGTGTTCTGATTGGTGGGTTCAAACTGCCCGCGTTTCCATCATAGCAACTCTTAACCTATGCAAAGGGAGAACCCAATTAGTTCTCAAAGCAGAAACCAAATCCAAAACAAACACTGCCATTCGTATGTTCTTATCCATGGAGATATTGCTCTAGTTTGTACAGTTGTGTGTTGTTTGGTGTTTTGGTTTTTTAAAAAAATTTATTAATTTTAATGAAAGTTACAGAGACTTAGGATTTCCAGTCGTTCATTGTTGCACTTTGCTCCCTGTCTACCCCCTCCCCACAATTCACTCTTCTCCTAGAAAAGAAAAAGGAAAACTCTTTTATTCTTATGCAATCCCTCTCCGGAGTCCACTCCACTATGCAGCCTTCACTCTGGACTTCTGTAATGACAAAAATACCCATTCATATATCCCTTTTAAATAGTTCTCTTCCTCGTCTGTTTCAATGCAATATACATCATTCCTCCCCTCCTTTTCTGTCTTCCCTCAACCCTGATGTCAGTCCTGTTTTACAACAGTGACCCTAT
>NW_006399754.1:25522485-25531130 GCF_000299155.1 Elephantulus edwardii
TTGTGGTGCTCAAGTATTTTATAAATTCTAGATAGAAGTCAATTCAGACATGTCATTACCAAGTATTCATCTGCTGACAAAGTAGATTCCAACCAACTTTTCAGTCAGCCCCAGACAAACACACTATGCCACCAAGGATCTCATTTAAAAGATGATGAAGTGTCCACACTTGCACGTCAGCACTTCCTCTTAAAACCTTTGTTGGAATCACTTCAGAGGTAGTTGGAAGAAGCGTAGAAGAAAACAGATGCAGTCTGGTTAACAGGGATTATTGAGTTCTCAGTAGAAACCAGCATCAGCGAACCATCATGTATATTTTTTATTCTATTCTTATCTGTACATGGTTTTAGCAAAATGCAGTGTCCTCTGAGACTGATGACTCAGCTGAGTGCATGGACAGAGTCCTAGAAAATCAAATGCTTGTTCTTTTAAGGTACCGGATTTGATGTGATTTCTATGCCGCAGTACATGACTGGAATACCCACCACCAAAAAGAAAGAAAACAAAAACCCAAAACTGTGTAAACCAGCTTTGTCTTAATCATTCAATTGGCTGTAAGAATGAATTAATAAAACCATGTGTAATAGCATAAAAGTGATTAATAAGCATAATATTGAACAAAAGGATCCAGATATAATAGAATTCACTGTTTTCTATCAATAATACATTATTCCTAACCAGTAAAGGTAATCCGGGATACTAGAATCACTATATGGCTTACTCTTGAAAGAAAGTGACCACAGGTAGGAAAAAGTGGGACTCTGGACCTAAAACGAATAGGGGTTATTCTGATATTACTATATAGGAACTCATTATAAGTATGTGGCCAGTTTGTGAAAATGCAACAAGCTGTATAGACTATGATTTCATAATGCTTTTTCTATCTACTGGATGTTAATGATTCTTGTAATGATACTAATTAAAAAAGTAAATGTTATGGATGTGATTTCACTCTTACTAGGTTTAGCAAACTTTTAAAAAAATTAATCATGTGAAGATTTTGAAAGTACATATATACAGAGTAGAAACACTTTCGTAATGCTAGAATATATAAAAATATTATCCACTTTAAAGAAAATTTGCTAATAAGCTCAAGGCTGTCAATTTGGAACCAACTCAGAGCTAAGCCTCTGTTGGATGGTTGATGGTCTAAATCAAATGGGCGAAGATTGTCTTCTCCCAGTAGAACACTGGTGGACTCGAACTGTCAGGGAGGTAGGGTGTTCGGGTTAGCGACCCATCTCCATATGGAGGATGCCACAAGAGCACATTAAAGATATTTGAAACCTAAAAACAATAACTCATTGCAATTGCTTATAGATAAAAATATATTCAGAAACTGAATTAAAAACCAAACAAACGCCAAAAGCTCACAACTGAATTACTGCAAAAAATAATCACAGGAATCTTATCTATGGAGAAAGAATGAAGAATTTAAAATTGATGAAGACACATGATATACTTTAGTCCATAAATGTTACAGGTTACACTAATTCCTAGAAGATAATCTAAAGCCAATAGATAAATATTAATGCTTAATATTATATATATTCATATATAAATTCATATGTAACAGACATTAGTCCATAGGATTATTCTATAGAATAGTTTCCCTAACATAAAAATACATATTTTTAGAAAATACTTATCAAACCTATTTATTTACTCTCAATAATATTTTCAAGTTTTCCTTCTAATAATTGACTCAGTTTCAAAATCCATCATGTTGAAAAAATATGCATTCAAACCATTAATAGCAACTTAAATTTTATATGACACTGCTATTTTCTCAAAATTTTGGTGGCTTGCCATTATTTATGCTCTCTGTAGTCAAAAGTGTCTTGTCTGAATGAAATTGAATCCCTTTGGAGAGTCCCAAAGGAGATATTTAAAAGCTCCAGGATAATAATGAAAATGGCACTGTGATTACTAAGTACCACATAACACCTTTCTGATTGTTATCGTGTCCAAAAGATTGCCTTTGAAATTCTGACAGAACATCCTACCTAGACAACACCAAAGCCCTGGTGCATTATTCTCAGTTGTGCTAACCGCCAAAGGAGATCAATGAGTTCTGTGATCTGAATGACCTCTCTGAAGTTTTTGTGTTCAGGCAATTTGTTGTGATCTTCACCATTATTTATTCTCTATCAGCAGGAGATGCAGTCCAGTGTATACCTGAACAAAGTCAAAGTTTCGGTCTCTATAATTACTTTGACTAAAAACTGGGGCTACCATATACCCTATCACTTCATTGTTTAAAAGTATATTATACAATATGGAATTATTGACTCCTTACAACATTATTTTGCACACACACACACAAATATACAGAGTAATCTCCACAATAAGCATGTATGATCTACTAATGGCAAGCACTTACCCTTTATTGTTATGTAAATTTGCCCTCGCTTTGAAATTATTGAACTAATCTTCAAGCCCTACTGACAACAAAATCTTCCTTACACTTACCTTCATTTACTGCACATATGGACTTAAATTTTTTTAAAATTGTTAGACTAAGGATAAGAAAGAATCTACAAATATAACTTAAAGACACACTTCCACAGAATGGATCTTATTTATAAACCAGTGTATATATTTATTAGTTCATAAAGTTTTCTATGAATTTTGCTTCCAGGGCCAAAAATAGAAAATTGAGTATCCATTCAACAAAAGTTTATGGAGCCCTTATGACCTTAGTACGACCAGTCAGGAAATAAGGAAATGCATGGCACTGGGAAAATGTGCAGTGAGGAACCTCTCTAAATTATTGAGGAGTAGTGATGTCAGTTTGCGTCCGATTCAGGTCATGGTATTTACTGTTACTTAATATGCATCTGAGACCTGAACAATGAATAAGGATGACAGAAAAAGAATTGATTCTTTTGAGCTGTGTTGAGAAGATCACAGAACATTCCATGGACAGCAGAGAAGACAAATAGAAGATAGGTCTTGGTACGGGTGCAGCCAGAGTGCTCTTTGGAGGCAAGAATGATGAGGATTCTCCTGACATACCTTGGACATGTTGCTAGGAGGTCCTATTCCTTGGAGAGCGCAATGACATGATGCTGAGAAGGGTGGAGGGTCGGTGAAGGAGAGGAAGACCCTCAACCAGGTGGATTGACAGGGTGACAGCTGCAAAGAGATCTACGTGTCAGGAAATGTGAGGATGGCACAGGACAGGACTGGTTTCAGATCTTTTGTTTATAGGGTCACTATGAGTTGTACTCTACTTGATGGCACTAACAACAACAACAACGTGCTCTGAGATGCTGTGAAGGGTAAGGATTGCTGCCATAAAGAAGCCTATGGTCTAGGGGAGCAAACCTACAATTAGGTAATAGAAACGTCACTATGTAGTTAGTGAAGTGTACAGTTAGGTAATAAATGCATTGCTGCTGTGTAAACACAAGGTGTTAAACAACAATCATATGTGGAGAGAGTAAATCAAACCTTAGTATCTAGGACCTGGCATCACAGGGGAGAAAAATAAGTAAATGATCATTAAGTGGATATTTTAAGGAAGAATCCTCTGTCAAGTTTTACTCCAAAACTGAATAGTCTAAGAAGATAACATCTGTTTCCAAAGGATAATATATTCAACAAGAAGACAAAAATAGCATACAGAACAAGGTTATGTGAATATTCAGTGAACGTGTGAATAATATAGTTTGGGATAAAGTGGTAAAATGCGTGATAAACTATTAAATAAATTCAGTGAAGGAGTAGAAAGAAGCTATCAAATTTTAGAAACAAATTCTGGAGATTCTGAAGCTTGATGGGATAGACCAGATTCTGTACCCAGATTATTTATCTTTTCTTCATGTTATCCAAAATAGATAGTATTATGCTGGATGAACTCAGTCCCACAAGGATAAATATTGTATGAAACCATTATGAATATAAAACCAGAATGAGTATAAGGGTCCAATAGGGGTGGGAGAGGTTGAAAACGGAAGGATAAGCATGTGCAGGGGAAGGGGAAGATTAATTATGAGGTTGCACAATCTGACAGGTGGAGGGGTGGGGGAAGGTGAAAGAATTTGTTCTTGAATACAAGGTATTCAAAAACAAACAAACAAACAAAAAACACCTAAAAAAAACCAAACCACCAAACAAAAACCAGATTATCCAATTTCGTTGCTAAAGCCAGTTCTCCATTGAAGAACTAAGTGGCATGCTCTCTTGCCTACAATTAAGTACCCAGTTGACTTGTATGTTTTATCATTCTTTCATGTCAGAATTATCCAATTATCATATATGGCTATTGTTGTTATATGTCAGAATTGTTTCTAGCTGACACTTCAGAAGATTTCAGAGATTACAAATTGCACAGAATGAGATTTCCCGTAATAGCCAGTGTGGTCAAACTGCATACCTTTAGGTTCATAGTGCAACTGTTTACCACTGGGCCACCAAAGCTCCCTAATTAACTTATATACATGTTAATCAAAACCCAAACAAAAAGCCTTGTCTTGCTAGCCATTGTCCCATATCTCTGTTTTGTGATTTTAGACTATCCTCATTCTGCCAATTTTTATCACTGTACATGTTAATTAACATTAGATGCCAGCTTTTAAGCATTCTAGAACTAGAATTGGTGATACTTCAGCCATGTCATCTATGAAACCATGTCTCCAAATCTGTCAGGAAGCTCTACTGTTTTATCTGATATTTTCTACAACGTCATGAACAATGTAAAAACTTCGCATTTTCTTCCTGGTCCAAGTAAACGTTTTTTCATGAGCACAGTTAGGTGTTCTGGGGAAGCTTAAAAGACTGTAATCAGAATAAGAACTTATTGCTATGGACAGGGAAGACTACCTGTCTTTCGCCCATGGCCAGTGAATTTGCTTTTTGCCTGATCTTTCATAATATGATATAGAGTTTGTTACCCAATATTTGAATCCAGGAAAGCAATATACTCTGTTGATGCCTCAATAATGTAACTTTTTTAAACTTTGGCTAGTTGTAAGGTAAATAGAACTTATGTCACTTTCTCTCAGGTTTGATATTCAGACAAAAATGAAATAGCACCATAATTTTTTTAAAAAAAATCAAATAAACATTATGAATTATGAATCACTTTTTCATTTTTTTAAAAAATATAGGCATAAACTCAATATACTCCAACCATTTAATGTTTGTGAAAATTGTAATCTTGTCAATAACAAAAAGGTAATTTATTCAGATAGTGTTAGTGTTACATAGAAAACATTACTTTGTTACTATATTTTAACAAATGTCATCTTGTCTTGAAAATAACCCTTCAAAAATAATTTTGAATATTCCATTAGTATCAAATGAATTAAATAATATTTCTAAAACACCAGAAATAAAATCATACTCAAGACCTTAAAAATAGTGTAGCCAGTGTAATCCAATAGGTCTTGAATTTTTTCATAAGCCTAGGATTCCTTTCATTGAAGTTTTGAATACTAAGTAATAAAAGGATTTTAAAATAAACCAGAAACTAATTCAAGGGAATACACTCTATTTCTTCTCAATAAATTTAAAAGTCATACTTAAAATTACTGACTCGAGATTTTTGCCATTTAACATCTAAGCTAAATAAAAAGTATGGGCAATTGTAGCCATATTGGGCATTTAAAACATAATAGTAATTTTAAAGATACAGTTTTCAAAATCATAGTTATTAAATGTTTCTTTAGAAAATATCTAAGCTTGTTGAAAATCCATGGTATGCAACTGTAACATCCAGATAAAAGGAAAGCCTGAATGTGAAAGATAAAGGAGAAAGAAAAATGAATATAAATTTGTGCTAAAAACAAATAATGAACACACAGAAAGCAAATGCTTAGTGCTCAAAACATAAATACAGATGATATAGGTATAGACAGAGGGAGCCCCAGAGATAGACAAAGGCCTAGACATAGACAGAGACGTAGACACAGACACAGATGAGGGAGCTCTGGTGGCTTGATGCTGCTCACCCAGAGGCCTCGACTGTCTGGTAGTCCCATCCCAGCTGAGCCTTCTCGGGGGGAAGAGGGACAATACCCTTTCCCTGAATTTAGCATTACAAACCCAAAGGAGGGTCAGTTATGAGTCCATTCCCACTTAATAGCAATACATTAGAGTTTTAAAGATAGATAGATAGATAGATAGATAGATAGATAGATAGATAGATAGATAGATAGATAGAGATAAGTAGATAAACTTTATAGGATTGGTAGATACTGAACCATTCAAGAAGTAGCATATGATGAAGAGGTGATGAAGGGGGAAGTTTAAACTGCACTGAAAACATTAGCAAAAAATAAGTCCTCAGGAATTGACAGAGTTCTAATCGAAGTTTTCACCAAACAACACAGTCTTAGATATGTTTACTAGCCTTCGCTGATAAATTTGGCATTATCACGATTTGTGAGACAGTAATTTATGCTATAGAAGCAGACTGATAAAAAGGAGATATAGAAGAATGCAAAAATATTATGTATATTATTTATAGAGAAAGGAATAATTTGAGAGGACTATTTTGAATCCAGGGAGCTCCAGTGTAAATCTGGTGGCCTAGTGGTAAGACATTGCACTGCCAAAGAAAGGTAATTGATTCTTTTCCACCAACTGTTCCATAGGACAAAAAAAAGGACAGTTTCCTCCTGTGTGATTTACTGCCTTTGAAAACCTGCTGGAGGGCCAGCTATGGATCATTTCCAACTTGGTGGTACATAGCAAAAACCCAACATTTTAAAATCCAGATTTTTCATGTTGTTGTTATGTGGCATCAATTCACTTGTGACACATAGTGACCCTTTCTTGACCCAGTCTCACTGACTCCTCCCACACATATACCTCCATTACCTCAGTTACTGTGTTAACCCATCCCATTCAGGGTCTTCCTCTCCTGGGCTGTCCCTCCAGGATGGTGAAATTTTTCTCACAACAGTGGGCTTGATTGTGGCAAAGACTATGACAATAGCAGAGGACAGAGCACCATTCCTCTGTCTTGTTCATAGTGTCTCTGTCTCTCCTGTGCCGTCCCTCCCCTTTCCAAGCATCATGTCCTTCTCCAAGAACTGGTGGCTCCTGGCCACATGCCCAAAGTATGTGAAATAGAGCTTTGAAATTCTTGCCTCCATGGAGAAACTTGGTTTCACTCTTTAAGACAGACCTATGTTCTGTTGGCAGTCCATGCTGTGTTCAGTACTCTTCTCCAGAACCACAGCTCAAAGAAATTGACTCTTCTTCCCTCATCCTTAGTCATTGTCCAGCTCTCAGATGCATAACAAGTAACTATGAAGATCTTTGTCTCTATACTGGTATTATTACTCCTTAGCACTTTGCAGAGGTCCCAGACAGCAGACTTCCCCAATGCAATTTGTCTTTTTTTTTTCCTCTCTGATGCTTTGTATTGTCTTTTTAAGCTGCCCTTTGATATTTTCTGTTGATCTCTTTTCTTTTGGCCTCTTTATGTTCTAGTGCAATTTTCTGTCTCTTCTGACATCCATTTTGATTCTTTCTTTATTTCTTATCATTATAGTGACTTTTTTCTATCTTTATGAAGGGTATCTTTGATGTCATTCCATAACTCTTCTGGTCTTCTATCATCAGTGTTCAATGAATTAAATGTATTCTTGATATGGTTTTTAAATTCATCTGAGGTAGATTCAAGGTCATATTATGGTTCCCTTGGACTTGATTTTTCTTTCCAGATTCAATATGAACCTATTTATGAGTGATTATCTGTTTCAACCAGATAATTGCTTTGTTTTGAGTTCTGATATAGAACTTTTCCATTGATTCTTTCCACAGATATAGTTAATCTGATACCTGGGTAGTTCGTCAGGTAAAAAGCTTGTTTATAGTCCCTACTAATGATTTTTTTAAAAAGGAATTTGCAATGAATAAATCACTGATGATACAAAATTCTATACCATGGACCTCCAGGATAACAGATAGGTCTGTCTTGGACAGGGAAACCAAATTTCTCCTTGAAGGCAAGAATGTTAAAACTCTACCTCACACTCTTTGGAAACATGGCCAGGGGGAACAAGACCTTGGAGAAGGACATCATACTTGGAAGGGTGAGGGGACAGCACAAGAGAGGTAGATCCCAGATGAGATGGATTGACACAGTAACTGGGGCAAATGGGATTAGGTGTGTGAGAGTCAGTGAAATTGGCTTAGGATGGGGTAAGGTTAAGAACTGTTGTATATAGGGTTGTTATGAGATACAGGAAACTCATTGAGAGATAACAACATCAAAAAAATCAGACTATGTTGATCATATATTATGGATAACATTGATAAGAATGTAATCCCAAAACACTTGTGCTCACATTAAATCTATGCATAGAAAGTACATTGTTTTCTAGACAGAACAAGGAACTCTTCACAGTTTTCAATCAGGAAAGGTGTTTATCATGGTTGTATCCTTTCTCTGTGCATATTCAATCTATACAGCAAGTAAACCATTTGAGAAGCTGGACTGTAGGAAGAAGAATGCAGCATTGGGTTTAGAGTAAAACTCATCAACAACTGGTATTATACAAATGAAATAACCTTGCTTGTAGAAAATGAAGAGGTCTTGAAACAGATTGTGTAGATCAAAGACAAGCCTTCAGAATGGATTACATCTCAATATTAAAAAAACAAAACAAAACAAATTCTCACCCCTA
>NW_006399754.1:25533505-25537855 GCF_000299155.1 Elephantulus edwardii
TTCTGTTATCTAAATGTGTTCTGTTGTACATAGGGTTTTCAGAGGCCTGCTATTTCAGAAGTGGATGGCCAATCCTTCTTCCTAGTCTGTCTCAATGTGAATGTTCAGATTTAGAGAAATATTAGACAGACCAGCAAGTTAAAGGTATATCCCTTCTTGCGGACTTAACTTTAGTGATCCAGATTCTTTACATTTGAAGGATACGTTCACTCCTCCACTCTCAAGACACATTTAAGTATCTTCTGAACATGCCATTATGATAAAGTTCACTTTTCATCATTTAAGTTTGATTCAAGTGCATATGGAATTCCTGCATTCAATAACTGATACATTTTCTTGGACTCAAAGGCTTCTCAGTTCAAATGTATACAACATATAATGCAGAGAAAATAACAGAATAACTGCTCTAGATAATCTCCATTCAGACATGTGCTTTGGAGGCACTGTTTAATGGCAGTTCCGATATCTATCTACTGATGTTTTTCCAACAATTTCTTTACAGTTTTTTCGTCCAGTCTGACTCCTCTTGGCCACACTTAGCAGTAGAGATGTATCCCTAGGGTTTTCTAGAAACATAAGTCCAAGTCTTCCTACCACAGTGATAACATATGTTTGAAACAATGAACTTTCTTTTAGCTTCAGAAAACTCAATAAACCCTTTTCCCACCTGATCTTCCCTAATTTCTTCATGTGATTCTTTTGCAGTCCTGACTCTATCTTCTTGATCATTCTTCCTGTTCTATAAACTTGTTCAGCTTTTGCAGTTGAGTTTCATTTTCAATCTTTGAAATGCCTTTGAAAGGTGGAGTTTTGAGAGGTCTCATTTGATTTTAGTTTCTTGTTTTTTAACATATCTAATATATGTTAAAACGTTATTTCTGTGTCTTAAATAATTTTCACTCATTAAAAACTGAATCTCTAAGACCCTTCAAGATAGGCTCTTTGATAATTAGTGCTCGGAGCCATGTTTACATGGAAAACCTCTCAAAATTTCTAGACATTTTTTTGTATAAGACTATTTAAGAAACACACCCTTAAAATTCTGTGGAAATACTTAAGGGATTTATTTGTTTGTTTTTCCTGCTAAAAGTGTCTGTGAAGTAATAATTTAAATATTAGGTTCATATATATGTGAAAAATTAAAATTCTCATGTTTTGGAATTGAATTAACTTTTTACTCATAAAACCTTGGGTTTCATTTTTGTCTTAAAATGTGTTATTGTTGTTGTGCTATTGTTAGGTGCTGTTGAGCTGAGTACAACTGTTAGTCACCCTAAAACTAGAGACATGAACTCAGTCCTGTCATGTGCTATCTTCACACTTCCTGGCATACAAGAGCCCATTGCAGAAGTTACCGTGTTACTCTACCTTGTTGAAGGTCTTCCTCTCCTTTGCCAACACTGCACCCTTCTTAACATCATGTCCATCTCCAAAGAATAGCATCTCCTAGCAACATGTCTGTATGCCAGGGATGTAGTCTGTCTCCATAAATCTATATGCAGAACAGATCATCTGGGAAGTTACGTTTTTGGAGGAAGAATGTGGCATGAGGATTGGAAGAAGATTCATCAACAACCTGTGTTACATAGTTGACACAACCTTGCTTGCTGAAACTGAGGAGGACTTGAAGCACTTGCTGTAGAAGGTCAAGGGCTGCAGCCTCCAATATGGATTGAAGCTCAACATCAGGAAAACAAAGTATCTCACCTTTGAGCCAATTGGCAGCATCATTATGGATGGTGAAGAGATTGAGATAGTTAACAGCTTTAGTTTGCTTGACTTCACAATCAACACTCTTGGTATCAGCAGAAAGGAAATCAAGAGACAAATTACATTGGGAAAGTCAGCTGTCAGGAACCTCTCCAGAGTATTGAAGAGCAACATTGTCAGTCTGGATACTAAGTTGCTCCTGATCTATACCATAGTCTTCACAATTGCTTGCTATGCATTAGAAAGCTGGACAATGACTAGGGATGATAAAAGAATTGATGCCTTTGAGCTATGATGCTGTAGAAGAGTATTGAACATACCATGGACTGCTAGGAGAACAAACAGATCCGTCCTAGAGAGGATAAAACTGGGCTGCTTCTTAGATACAAAATTCTGAATCTCCGTCTGACATTCTTTGGACCTGTTACAAGGAAGGACCAGTCCTTGGAGAGGGACATCATGCTTGGTTGGGTGGAGGGGCATTGCAAGAGAAAAAGACCCTCAATGGAATAGATTGATTCAGTGACTAGAGTAATGGTGGTAGCTGTGTCAGAGATAATAAGGTTGGCACAGGATAGAGTAGGGTTTAGGGCTCTTGTACATAGAGTCACTATGAGTTGCAAGTGACTCTATGGCACATAAAAACAACAGCAACATGTCCAAAGTATGTGAGGCAAAGCCTCATTATTCTTGCCTCCAAAGAGCACTCTGGCTGTACCATCTCTAAGACATATCTGTTCATTCTCTTGTCTGTCCATGTTGTTGCTTTTGTTGTTGATTGCCTTTGAATTGAGCATAACTTACAGCAACCCCAGGAACAAAAGGCCTGAAGCCCCTCTATAACCATCAACATTTTTCAGAGTTCATAGTGTTTCTGGAGGTGTGTTATTTATGAAGTGGATGCTACTCCTTGCTTTCCATGAAGTAGAGGTAAAAATAAATTTCTGGCTACTAAAACAATTTGTTATCCAGAATATTGTTAAATTCTTTGAAAAACTGATGATTGCTTCTTCAGTTTATCTCTTTTGCCCACGAATTATTTTAGGCAGCTGGAGAAAACCAATTAACACCTTGAAGAATCTCTGAAAAATCATTTTTAGCCACCATGACAAGCTCATTATATATAAAATCTTCCTTGTTACCCTAAACAACAGTATTATCAATTTCCACCTACTGATAACAGCAGATATGTACAATTTCCTACATTTTAATAACACTTGAGTCACTATTTTTCCTTCTTCCAGTGGCCACATCTGCAAAGCCCTTCAGTATGAAACACAAAACCCAGTTTCCATCTACCAGCCTCTCTTCAGGAAAAAGATGTGATTGACTTCTTTCATAAACAACAGTCTTAGACATTCTAGGAGGCAGTTCTCCTCTGTCTTGAAGGGTCACTATGAGAGGAAATGACCTTGAAGACAATGAGTTTATATACATTTAGATGAAATTCACATAAACCAAAATTCAACATTTCACCACGTTTAGGGATACAGTTCAATAGTGTTTCCTATGCTGTGTCAACCCAGTTGGTTGTGGATCTTCGCCACTCCTCCACCTTTCCAAGCGTAATGTCTCCCTCCGTGCAATAACTTCTCCTAGCAACATGCCCAAAGTATGTGAGATGAAGTGCCATTATTTTTACCTCCTAAGAACATTCTGGTCCCACTGTCTCCAAGATATGTCTGTTGGTTTCTTTAGCAGTCTATAGGATGTTCAACAATCTTCTCCAACACCACAATTCAAAGACATCGATTCTTCCTCTCTTACCCTTAGTCATTGCTCAGTTCTCAAATGTATAACAAGTGACTTAAAAGATGATTGCCTGAGTCAGGCACACCTTAGCTTTCAAATTGACATCATTACTCTTCAATAATTTGGAGGGGCCCCTGACCCCAGACTTTCCAGTACAATAAGTTTCTTTATCTCCACACCACTTGTGCCAAGTGAATCGATTGTGGATTCACATAAGATGAAGTAATTGACAGTTTCAGTCCTTTCTCTGTCCATCATGACGTTTCCTGTTGGATTTTTGTTTTCTTTGAGATGCTGCAGCAAGTGCTCCAAGTCACAATGTGTTGTTGTTGGTGGTGGTGGTGGTGTTGTTGTTGTCAGGTGAGTCACCTGCCACCCGTACTGACCCTACATACAGCAGCTCTGAAGCTTTCCTTGCCCCAAGCCATAAGTAAAAGAAAAAAAAAAAGATAAATTGGATTTTATAAAAATTGTGTATCAAAGTACTCTATAAAGAAAACGATAATACAGCCTATAGAATAGGTGAAAATATTTGTAAATAATATACAAGGATGAAGTATATGGTATATAAAGGTCATTAAAATGGTTAAGCACTTGTCTCACAGGAAGCTTGTTTATACCTGTCAATACCTCTTTGGGAGAAAATACCTGTTAATCGGCTCCTTTAAAGACTACAGCTATTGTTGTTGTTAGGTGTTATTGAGTCGAGTACAACTCACAGCACTGCAGTGAAGCACAGACCTGACCCTGTCCCACCCAGTGCCATCCTCATCATCTCTGGTATATTTGTGCCCATTGTTTCAGCAATCTATCAGCCCATCTGGTTGAAGGTCTTCCTTTCTTTAATCTACCCTCCACCTTTCAAAGCATGATGTCCTTTTCCAAAAA
>NW_006399754.1:25538145-25539969 GCF_000299155.1 Elephantulus edwardii
CAGTGCAATATGTCTCCTGATCTCCCGATTGCTGGTACCAAGGATGTTGATTTTGGATCCAAGTAAGATAAATCATTGACAATTCATTCTTTTCTTTATCATTCATTATGTTGCCTGTTCATTCAAGGATGAGAATTTTTCTTTTCTTGACATCGAGTTGTAATCCATATTGAAGGCTATAGTCTTTGATTTTCTGCTGCAAGCACTTCAAGTCCTCCTCACTTTTATCAAACAAGGGTGTGCTATCAGCATAAGGAAGATTGTTCGTGAGTCATCCACTGATCCTGATACCGCCTTTCTCTTCATAGAGTCAATTTTACTTAGTAATTTGTTCAGCAAAAGTATTGAATAGTTATGGAGAGAGGATAAACCTTGACACACAAGAGATGCCTGGCTAAGCATAAGTTTCATATGAGAACAATTAAATGTTCTGGAATCCCCATTCTTCTCAGTATTAGCCATACTTTGCAATGATCCATATAATAAATTGCCTTTGTGTAGTCAATGAAGCAAAAATAGACATTCTTCTAGTCTTCTCTGTTTTCAGCCAGTATCCATCTAATATCAGTGATGATATCCTTGGCATCATGGTCTCTTATAAACCCAGTTGAACATCGGGAAGTTCTCTGTCATTGTATTATTTTAATATTTTTAATGACCTTCAACAATATTTTGCTTGCATGTGATTTTAAAGATATAGTTTGATAATTTCCATAGTCTATGAGATTGCCTTGCTTGGGTATGTGAACAAAAAATGGATCTCTTCCAGTCAGTAAGTCAGGCAGCTGTTCCAAATTTCCTGACAGACTGGTTAGCAGGTCCTGTGCTGCATCTGTCAGTTGAAAGATGTTAGTTGGTAACCCATCAATTATTGGGGCCTTACTTTTTACAAATTCCTTTAATGTAGCTTGAGCTTAACATTGGCTCTTGATAAGAAATATCTTGATCTTGAAATATTTCTGTGTCAGCCATTTCTTTCCAACACAGTGATTCTTTGTATTCCCTTCATCTTCTTTTAATGATCCCTAAATCATTCAAGCTTTGGCTCATAGCATTTCTCATTATGGCAACCTAGGATTGAGTTTGTTTTTCAGTTATTTCGGCTTGAGAAATCCCAGATGAGTTTTTCCCTTTTTATTTTCCAGTTCCAACTCTCTGCACACTCCTTTATAGAGTTTTGATTTGCCTTTTTGAGCTTACCTTTGAAATCTTCCATTCACCTCTTTTAGTTCAGCATCTCTTCCTTCTGTTTTGGTTTTTCAACACTCTTGTACAATTTTCAGAGTCTTCTTTTCATTCTTTGTGTTTTCTTCTTTATAATCTTTATTTGTACTAATAGTGGATGCAAAGTAAATTGTGCCAAGTGAGAGGCTCTCCAAATGAAAAGCAGGCAAAGGACTTGAGTAGATAATTTTCAAAAGAAAACATAAAAATAGTCAATAAACTCATAAATATAAATGACTATGAGTCATTCAAACAGAACAAAACAAAACAAACACTTTAAACTCTTTGCCACCCACTCTATTCTGACTAATGGTGGATGTTCATTGAGGTTTTGACCCTACAAATCTGAATGTGAGCAAATAGTCAAGTTTCCTCTTTTAGAGTCCATGGTAGATTTGAAAGACTTGGAACTCATGGCCTTTGGTTAGTTGCACAACACACTAGAGACTATGACAACAGGAATCCTTTAATAGTCATTGTTATTGGTAGGTGCCTTCAAAGTTGAATAGCACTCAGTGACCATATGAACAAAAGATTTGAACCGAATCCTGTTCTGTGCCATCTTCATCATCTGTGGCACACTTGAGCTCACTGATGAAA
>NW_006399754.1:25540779-25542049 GCF_000299155.1 Elephantulus edwardii
ACCACTCCAAAGTGTTAAAGAGCAAAGATCTAAGTTTCAAGACTAAGAAGACCGTAATGCAAGTCATACGAAAGTAAGATCACATCAGTTTAGATATGATGGTGTGTGTGAAAGTTTCACAAGTAGTAAAATAAGAGTTGGTGGTTTTGAATTGTGGTGCTGGAGAAGAGTACTAAACGTTTAGTGAACAGTCTAAGATAAGAAAAAGTATACATTACAGGAAATTCAGTCTGGGTTCTCCTGGGAGGGAGAACTCACATACTTTGTGCTTATTTTCAGAAGGAGCAAGTCCTTGGGAAGAGATAGCGTACTTGGAAAGGTGAAGGGTCAGAGAAAAGAGGAAGACCCGAACAAAATGAGGTTACACAGTGACTGGAACAATGGACGTGAGTTAATCAGAGGTTACAAGGAAGAAACACAATAGAGCAAGATTCAGATCTGTTGTTAACAGAGTTGCTATGAATGTAGAGGACTCAACGACAACCAACAAAAACATTTTTTTCTGGAAATTTCACCACTAGGTTTATGCCCAAAAGAATTGAAAACCTGTTTAATTCTTACATAATAACATTCATTGCAATATTATTTGAAAAAAAAAAAAAAGAGGAAACAGTCCTGGATGCCTGTAACAGAAGAATGGAGGAGCAAAATGAAATGTATGCGCAGCATGGGACGTTATTCTGGCATTGAAAGAAACTAAACTCTACTAGATGCTGAAACATGAGTGTGTTTTCCACAGTAGACTCTAAGAATAAATATTGTTTGATTTTACTGAAATAAAATAATCACTCATTCACTCATTTTTGTCAAATTAGAATCAACTTAGAGCTGACCCTTTCCTGGGTGTGTGAGGTTGTATATTCTGTAGGAAAAGATGGCTAATCTCTTTCCAAACTGCAGCTGATGGAGTTGAAGCAGCCGAGAGAGGCAGCCTTTGGGCAGTGCAATTCCCCATGGACTAGGACTCTGGAATTCCCTATTAAATGCATAGATGAGAAAACTCAAACTCATTTTGCTGTCAAGTCAGAATCAACTCATAGCTGACCTTTTGTTTAGACTGTAAATTGTACATAAAGAAATTGCCAAACTTTCCCCCCTTAACTGCTAGAGAAACACTACCTTGGTCAGCAGCACAACTTCATACTGAATGAATATGCCATATTTATAGATATATAGATACAGAGATATATACACACACACCATATACATATACATATACATATACATATACACACTATATATAACATATACACATATGCACTATATATAT
>NW_006399754.1:25542511-25550200 GCF_000299155.1 Elephantulus edwardii
TGCACTATATATAAAACACATATATACATACACTATACATAAAACACATACATACATACACTATATATAAAACATATACATACATGCACTATATATAAAACACATATATACATACACTATACATAAAACGCATACATACATACACTATATATAAAACATATACATACATGCACTATATATAAAACATATACATACATGCACTATATAAAAACATATACATACATACATACACTATATATAGATAAAATATACATATATACACTATATCTTGAAAAATAAAGGTTATCAGGGCTTGAGGTACAACAGAAGGTCTTATTAAATGAATATAGAGGTTTCATTTTGTAGGATGGACATATTTGTAAATTTGCATTTATGGAGTCTGAAACAGTTATTGATTGATGGCAAAGATGTATCTCCGTAGACGTGTGTGTGGTAGGAAGAGTGGTGAGATAAAGTACATATCTCTTACATGGATGACATGACAAGAAAATCTAAAGCCAAAGAATTCCCTAAGAGAAGCTCTGACATTGACACATGGTGTAGGAAGAAGGGAAGGAAGAAAAAGAATCTCAAATGAAGTTTAATGAAAATGGACTCTATTTCATTGCCACTTAGGAGGGAAATACAATCTCATAATGCAGATGACTTTTTTGTTTTGTTTGCAAAATGATTTATGTGTCATCAAGCAGTTTAGATTTGAGGTTTCAAAATCTAAGATCATCCTTTATATTTCTAATGAATTTAATAATGTATGGTAGACCAGTAAGTTAGAGCTGACCCATAGTGGACCTTCTGGCGGATTTTCAGAGGTAGTAAACCACATGCAAGGAGACCATCCCTGAATCTTTGACCTTGAGCCTATCCCACTTGAATAGCAAAATCACTGCTGGAATAGACTTGAGGTCCTGTACACTAATGAATGAAGACTAGATTAGTTGTGGATTAATATCAAGAATGTCATCCAGGGAGACTGTAAAAGGTCATTACAAAGACAGAGAAGGAAGAAAAGACTGAGATGTATGTCAGAAGAGACTCTAAATATTGCACTTGAGCACTGAGAAGTCAAAGCAAAGGGAAAAAGGCAGTTAAGTTAAGGAGCTAAAAAGAGATTTCAAAGAGTAGCTCAGAAGGACAGAACAAACTATTATAATGAAATGTGCAAAGAACTGGAGTTAGAGTATGAAAAGAGTCAAACTCATTCTGCAAAGCTTCTTATGCCGAAGGAACTAGAGAATAAATTCAAGTCTCGGGTTGCAATACTTAACGATGCAATGGGCAGAATGTTGAATGTTCGAGAAATCATTAAAAGAAAATGGAAGGAGTATAAAGAGTCACTAGACCAAAAGGAATTGGCTGACACGGAAGCATTTCATGAAAGTACAGATGATCAAATGGCCATGGTGAAGAAGGAGGAAGTTCAGGCTGCTCTGAAGGAATTGGCAAAAAACAAGGCCCTGGGAATTGATGGAATATCAACTGACATATTTCAACAAACAGATGTTGCCCTGCATCTGCTCACCACCTTGTGCCAAGATATCTGGAGGACAACCACCTTGCCAACTAACTCAAAGAGATCCATATTCATTTCCATTCCAAATAAAGATGACCCAACATGAATGTGGGAATTATAGAACACTATCACTATTATCATACAGAAACAAAATCCTGCTGAAGATTATTTAAAAATGATTGGAACAGTAATTGACAGAGAACTACCAGAAATATAAGCTGGTTTAGAAGAGGCTGTGGTTCTAGGAATATCATGGCTAATTTCAGGTGGATCTTGGCGAAAAGCAGAGAGTACCAAAAGAACGTCTACCTGTGTTTTATTGACTATGCAAAGGCATTTAGCTAAGTGGATCACAATGAATTGTGGCTAACCTTTAGAAGAACGGGAATCCTAGAACATCTGCTTGTGTTCATGTTAAAACTATACTCTGACCAAGAGTTAGTCTTCAGCACAGAGCAAAGAAACACTGAATGGTTCAAAATCAGTAAATGGGTGTGTCAGGAATGTGTCCTGTCTCCATACCTTTTTAATCTGTATGCAGAACATCATTTGGAAGGCTAAACTTTATAAAGAGGAATGTGGCATCAGGATTGGAGAAAGACTCATTAGTAACCTACATTTTGCAGATGATACAACCTTACTTGCTGAAACTGAGGAGGGCCTGAAACATTTGCTGCAGAGGGTCAAGGACTGTAGTTTCCAGTGTGGGTTGAAGCTCAAAATCAAGAGAGTGAAGATTCTCATCTTTGGGCCAATTGGTAGCATTATGACAGATAGAGATTGAGATTGTTGACACTTTCCATTTGCTCAGTTCCACAATCAACACTCTTGGCACCAGCAGTCAGGAAATTATAGGACAAATTACAGTAGGTAAATGTACGGTCAGACACTACTCCAGAGTGCTGAAGAGCAAGGATGTTAGGTTAGAGACTAAGGTGTGCCTGATCCAGGTCATGCTCTTCACAGTTACATCAGGGAGCTGGACAATGACCCAAAAATGACAAATTGGTGCCTTTGAGTTGTGGGGGTGGAGAAGAATATGGAAATTATCATGAACTTCCAAGAGAACTAACATGTCAGTTCTGTAGAGGGTGAAACCAAGCTGATCATTGGAGACGATGATTTTGAGACTATACTTTGGGCATGTACCAGGGAGGAATCAGTCTTTGAAGAAGGAAATCATGCTTAGAGGGGTGGGAGGGCAGCACAGGAGAGGAGGACCCTGGATGAGATGGAACAACCTTTCCAACTTGTACAGATGGAACAACTGAAACAGCAACTGAGGTTATGAGGGTAGGTGTGTCAAAGACCATGAAATTGGCTCAGGATAGAGTAGGGGGTTCAGAGTTATTTTACATAGATTGACTATTAGTTATAGTTGACTTGACAACACATAACAACACAATAGGCAGACAAATAAATTAGTTTAATTTTATGGAGGATTTCATTTCCTTAACAATATTTTATCTTGCTGTGATGTCATATGTAAGCAGATTAATGTCTTATTCCAAAAAAATACACATTGTGGCAAAGCCTTCATTGTTTTTTATCTCAAAAGAAATATTCTCAGAAAGTTGCAACTAGGCATTACTTCATTGAAACACAGCTGTTTGTCTGAATATCTTCCTAAAAAAAGAACTCAAGATGGAAAAAAAGCAGTTAAGTGCTCTGTTTTACAGATTAATAACTTTAGTTTTACATAAAAATTCATTTATTTCCTTTCAAAATTACAAAACAAGGTCATTTTTAATTACTTTAAATATTTTGATAGATGAAGAGATAGTTTTAAACTTTAAGGATAAAATCCTTTAAAAGATATAAATAATAATGAATAAAACAATCCCAATAATAATAGAGGCCAGTTTTGTAATTACAAACAGATACATCTATTCAGAGAAGGCAATAGGGAGAGGAAGAGTATTTTAAGGAAAGAAGAACCAATGCCATTGTCTCCAAATAATGCAATTTTTAAATAATGAATCGCTTTGCAGACCAAATATTTCTGTGAGCCGTACCCATGTAATCTTATATACTGTCATTCCGTCATCCTGCATTATGCCTGCAGTCCATTGTGAGTTGTGTACACTTGTTAAATTTACTTATAATAACAGAGAAACATTTCCCCTCTCCTTTTCTTTCCAGCCCAGTGTCTTTTCACTGTTGAAGGCAATGCATATTTGTAGATGAAACACAATTTTAATCTACGAGTCCTACTCTCAGTTTCTATAACTGTGTATACAACATTCACTGGCTACCTATGCTTATTTAAAAATTTATTTTAACAATATAAAATAATTTACACTTTATCTCTTACAATCTCTGCATGTCTAGGACACAATGGCTCCATGGAGTCAGTGAGTACCATGGGGAAAAGGAAGTTATTCAGTATTTCCATCATTGTTAAAATTGGTTTTGAAAATTTCTGCGTGTTAATCCTAGGACAAACATAACAATTTACCATAAACTGTAGAGTGTATAATATTAAACACTTCTCCCAGTTCCAGAGGCCAGAGATTTGCACTGAGTGTTTGGAATGGATATATTTTTTTTTCCCTTTCTTTGAAAGTTCTAGGGAAGAGCCTTTCTTATGTCTCCTTTCACTAGGCCTGTGATTACTTGAAAGAACCTTAAACTTACTTTATGTATGGTGGTGTGGTGTGTCCCGGTTATATTGTTAACCCCAAAACAAGCAGTTCCAATATACCAGTGATACCCCAGAAGAAAGATGGGCCATCTCCTCCCATCAGTATTATCAGCCTCCAGAAACACCAAGGGGGGTCATTGCCAACCGAAATTGCCTCAAGGACAGATAGAGTCTGGGATTAGTTTTAGTTTCTCTTTTCATAACCAACTTTTCTATGTTCCCCTTTTTTATAAGAACAAGAATCATTTTAGATTAAGATTACCTGCTTAACATTTTTTAACATGTCAAAACATACTATTTCTAAACAACGTCATATTTGTAGGTATGGGCCTGAGATTTTAAAACATCAGCATTAAAAAAAAAAATGCAATAGAATCTGTAACAAGTATTCTTTAAGGCTGTGTGATCTTTAATAGATATTCGTTGAAACTGAACTATTGCTATTCAAAATGATGTTGTTAAGTGCTGTCAAGTCATAGGCGACTCTTAGTGACCCTGTGAAGGAAAGTCCTCAACGCTTGTGTGACTTTCATTGTTTCTCCAGGTTCTTAGGGTTTATAGAGGCAAGATATTTTGGAAGTGGATGCCACTCCTGCTTCCAATCTTGTTTTAACCAGGGAGCACCACCAAACATTGTACACCATGGGTAACCATTAAAGCATTTTACGCATTGGTGTCAGAGTGTTCAGCTTCACAGCAACCATAAGTTACCACTGTACGGCAAGTGGACACACCAGGGTTATATGACCTAGAAGAATGTTTGAACAAAAACAATGAAAAACAGGCCTGAGGGCTGCGAAATAGAAGTCACCCACCTTTGGCTTGGTAGCATCATTTTCCCTCCACCAGGCCAACTGGTCTCTGTCTATGTTGGTGTTATTGTTGTTAAGTGCCGAAGAGTGGTAGGCGACTCATAGTGACCCTATGAATAAAAGTCCTCAACACTTGTGTGACTTTCATCCTTGATAAGTACTTGAAAAACATAAGAATGTAAAATATATTAACACTTATTCCTTACATTTACTGAAATATGTACTTTAAAATAACAATACAAATATCAGTTTTCTTTTCCAGCTTTTATATATTTCTGCTTTTTATATCTCAATATTTCTAGATATATTGATAATGAACTAATTCTCTAATGAAAATTATCTACATTAATGAACACAGAACTCATAAAAATGCATGTATAATTTTTCCAAATAAGTATGCATAAATAAACCAATTATTAATTCCTAGAAAATAGAAAAATATTGAAAATCTAATTTTAAATGCACAATGTTTTAGACAGAATTCAAGTTTTTCTAAAATTGTTTTTATCTTCCCAGCTGTTCCTTTTCAAATGTCCCACTACAAAGGTTCCGATACAAAAAGAAACAAAACTAAATAGAAAGAAGAACATTAACATTCCGTATTTTTATAGCACAAATCTTTCAAAGCATTTTAAAAATAGAAGACTGCATGTAGATATTTTTCAGTCTCTAAGTTCTTGAATGTATAAGCAAGTAATCATGAGATAATTTGTTCAATTTGCATTAAATTGTTCAACCCAGAAGGGTCTAAACATTTTGCATGTCAAAAACATCTAAATATTGTTTAAAATAAGAAATAATAAATTTCATTCATCATTTAATCATTTATAAAATATATAAAAACCTAAAACTAAAGCCCATTCCCTCTGAACAGATGTCGACACCTAGTGACTCTTTAGAATAGAAGGGACCTGGCCAATAGAGTCCAAGGCTGAAGATCTCATTTTTGCCTGGCTGAGCAACTTAGGTGTTTAAATTGTTGACCTTTTGATTAGTGGTCAAGCTCCTTAACCACCAGATTTCTGTAAAGTATATAGAATATTTATTTTTGATAAGTTGAAGGTAATTACAGATGTGCACATGCAAACATAAATATACATACGTAACCACATTTTAATAAACTTCTTTGCTAAATATTAGAAAACCCACCAGGTCCACTGTCATGGACTTGGTTCCAATTCATAGTGACTGTAGGGTTTTCTGGTCTGTAGACTTTTGCAAGGGAGGTCTGGTAGTTTAGTGGAAGGAGTTGCATTGGTAACTCAAAGGTACACAGTTCAAATCCTATAGTTGCTTTGCCAGAGAATGATGTACAGTTTCCTTCAGTGCACTTAAGTGTCTTTGAAGACGCTCTGGACAGCCATCTATGGGTCAGCTCCTATGCGGTAGAACACAACAACAAACCTTTATGAGAGAAAATATGGGTACATCTTTTGCTTGAGGATCTGCCATGTTTGAACACCTATCATTTTTGTTGTTGTTGTTGTTAAGAATTCTATACCAAACACACTACAGTACCAGGGTCCTTTACCAATATGAACGAAATGAGTTGTCAAAACAGTGAGTGGGATAATGGGGACAAGAGTGTCGGAGTCAGTGAGATTGGCTTAGGATAGAGAAGGGTTCAGAGCTACGGTTCATGGGGTCTTAATGAGCATCCATTGACAACAATAGCTTTTGTTATGTTGTGATTTAAATTCTAGAATTAGATTTGAATTCTAGAATGAGTCATCATTGCCAAAGATTATTTTAACTACCATATTTTATTTCTTTGTCTTACAATTATTTTTACATAACAGAAAAGGAAATGAGGCATCTATTTACAAAGAGCAGTTTGAGAAAATAGTGGTTTGAGTGTTTTACTACTCATTTGATTGCTGAAGTTGATTCCACTGATTTGAATGACTTTACACATTTCCCATTTCCCCTACTGGTTTATATCAAAGACAACTCAAAGATTCTTGTATCTTACAGTTTGAGGAGCTCCTAAATATCTCCAAAGAATGTCTTACATTCTGCCTTTAGGTAATATATTTTTTAACTCCTCTCCAGGGTAAAATAGTTTATGAACTCTCTCCAACAAAACTAGGTTGCTGGGAGCAACAGTAGAGTAGAGAGAATAGTCTAAAACATGTAGTATTGCCTTAGGAGAACATGTCAGAAATGATCATAAAATAGGTAGCACTGAGTAGTACGAGTATAACTGGTAAAGAAAGTAGAGGGAAAGAAAAGTAGGACAAGATTAGATAAAAGGAAAAGTGGAAGTTTGCCAAGGATAACCCCACTAACTTTAGGCTTTACTTTTTGACATCAAATCTTCATTTTAAACATTTTCACTTTGCATTTTAAATATATGACAATTAATGAAGCTATATTTTCTCTTAAGAATTATAATTTTATGTAGGAATTTATTGCTTATTATGTTAATATAGACCATGAAAAACTAACAGTAATTTTGATTCTTTCAGATTATTTTTTTATACTCAAACAATAACTTGGTTTTGTTACTGTTCTCAGAATTTTGCAAAAATTCTGAAGCTTCAAAAGAATCCCCTTGTTTCTAGATTCAATTAGTAAGCGATTAATTTCAATATTTTTTTCTTTTTTCACTGATTACTGATGTCAGATGGATCCTGGCTGAAAGTAAAGAATACTCTTTATGTTTTATTGATTTATGTTTTGTTGATTATGCAAAGGCATTTGACTGTGTGGATCATAACAAG
>NW_006399754.1:25557112-25558737 GCF_000299155.1 Elephantulus edwardii
ATATTCTTATGTTGCTTCATTAGCATAGAAGTTGAGACAGAGGAGTCTAATAATTTGTCTAATAGCTTCTTTATTCTTTCAGAATATTTCCCTATTTTGTTGTTCTTCTGGCAATAGCGTGTTTGCAGAGCAAGGTATCTAGCTAAATACACAGCATCACAGCTAATGTGAATCAAGCTAGTTAACTGGCTCCATATCTAAGTTCTGAACTCTATTTTTCTCTTAGCAACTGCTATACATCTCCAGGACAATATTATATAAGGATAGAATTTTACCTTCAAAGTCAGTGACTATCATATTCACAAAATTATCTTGAATTAATTAGAACACTTATGCAGGCAAAATACAGAAATAATAAGCTATAGGAAGCAGCAGAGGCCATCATTCTTATCCTAAATACTGAACAAAAGAGAAGCAACATAAACGTAGACTGCTTTTCTATACCATTATTAGAGTGCTGAGAGTCTAAACAGATGTAAGAGAAATAAATCTTAGAAGGTGACAAGCCCAGAATGAGAAAAGAAGGTGATGGCTGTTCTTAACCCTAATAAAGTTGAGAAAGAATTACTCAATTTTAGAGAGATGTAATGAAAAACCAGAGAACATAGTTTGGAACTTTTTATGACATAATTGCAAGGTTCTCCAACTGAAAAGTATGTTATAAACATTTGACAATTCTTTTCCTAGGGCATTCATCAATTTATTAGAATCCATATGTCAGAAGACAGCTAGCAGGAGAACAGAGATCTTCCATGAAGAAAACGGAACCTCTCTCCATTGTTATTTTCACTTCCTTTGAAGTATAGGAAGGGGACAAGAAACCTGAAAAAGCAGAGTAATATCTTTAAGTTTATAGGAAATATAATTCTAGGAGTAAAAGAACAGAGGTTAAGCCCTCCAACGAATCCCTTTCTTATAAAGTGTACCATAGTCTGTAAGTAGTTACACTGCTAATCCAAAGGCAAAGTCTTTCTGATGGATTGAATCCACCAGCTGCTTCATGGGAGAAAAACGAGTGATCTCTTCTCATGTGATTTCCAACTGCAGAAACTAAGTGAAGAGTCTGTGATGTGACGTGATGGTTCCAACTCAACAGTGATTACTTTGAGTTAAATACATAACATCTGAGTAAAGCCCAGAAAGCAGAAAATTTCACATTAACACAATACACTGATAGTCAAGTTTGCAGGGGAGACAGAGATTTCTTACATTCAGAAAATGCATAGTTTTGTTCTGAAGAACAAAGATTAAAAAGCAAAACATTCAGTGTTGTCAGATTCTGACAATTTGACATGATAGAACCGAGAAGCCTGCCTGTGGGCTTTCCAAAGCTGTAAATCTTGACAGAAGATCATTTTCTCTCTCATAGAGTGACTTGTGGGTTCCAATCATTGACCTTTATGTTAGGCATCAAATTCTTTAGCACTGCACCATCAGAGCTCCTCAAAGTAAGGATAATATACACATAAATTACTAGCATAAGAATGGAAAGGGTAGATTTCTCTTTAATAACAGCTATTAAACAACAAATAAATAGGAAATGATAACCAGCTTTATTCAGATAGAGTTGACAACATAGAAAAGATAGAAAGAATGTGACAAAAACATATTCAGGAAGAAATAAA
>NW_006399754.1:25559624-25563186 GCF_000299155.1 Elephantulus edwardii
TGGGAAAATCTACAATCAGGGACCTCTCCTAATTATTGAGGAGTAATCATGTCAGTTTGAGGACTAAGATGCATCTAATTTAGGCTACGGTCTTTCTGATTACTTGCTATGCATCTGAGAGCTGGATAGTGAGTAAGGATGACAGAAAAAGGATTGACACATTTAAGTTGTGGTGTTGGTGAAGAGCACTGAACATCCCATGAATGACCAAGATAACAAAACAGATATGTCTTGGAGATGGTGCAGACAGAATTCTCTTTGGAAGCAGAAATGATAAGACTTCGCCTCACATACTTTGGACATGTTGTAAGGATATGCTATTTCTTGAAGAAGGACATGATGCTGGGAAGGGTGGAGGGTCAGAGGAGAAGAGGAAGACTCTCAACCAGGTGAATTGACATGATGACTGCTGCAATGGGCTCTTGTGTGTCAGGAAGTGTGAGTATGGTTAAGGTTAGAACAGGGTTCAGATCTTTTGTTCATAGGGTTTCCATGAGTTGTAATCCACTCAAAGGCACCTAACAACAATAACAACTTTGTTAATAATTAATTTTACCCTTCTGTGCTTTGTACAAGCTGATATAAAATTCAGTTTTAAAAGTAATCATAATTTTATTATTATTCAATAATTATTTATTTTTAGTATGTGCTATGTACCTCATGTGCAAGGCTAAGTGCTGGTAATTAAATGGGTACGTTCATTGATCTATAATTTCTCACATTCTATCAGATTTATGTGGGATTTTTTGCACTAGCAAGTATGGTGAAGCTTCATCTTTCATACTTTTGGACATCATGAGGTGAGGCCATTCCTTGGAAAGGGTTATCATCTTTGGGAGGATGGAAGGGAAGTGTGATATTATTTAGGGAACTCTAGTACCAAGGGGGAAGTATCTGTGCTGTAATCCTGAAGGTACACTGTTCAAATCCCTCAGCTGCTCCAAGAAAGAAGAATGGACAATCTCCTCCAGTGCAATTAACTGCCTCTGAAAATCCACTGGAGAGTCAGGTAGGGGTCGATTCTGACTCAGTGGTACACAACAACAACAATATCATTATTTCCCCTATAGAACACTTCCCTATTAAAGTTCCAGGCTTGAATTTTATCATTCTCTCAGTTTGAGAAATGTTGAATGTTTTCTTGTGGGTTTGTTTGTTGTTGTTGTTGTTGTTGCTGTTGTTGTTTTCTTTTTTTAATTTTCCAACTCCAGATCTTGAAATATCTTGTGTTATTATTTTTCTTTGTCTCCTCAAACTACTGTTTCAAATCTTCTGTTCAGATATCTTCTAATTTCTTCTGTTTCCTTTAGCATTTTGCTATTCAAGAGAAAGTTTGGTCTCTTCTGTCATAAAATTTGGTTATTTCTTTCTTTTCTTTTTGATGATAGTTCGCTTTCTTGCTGCATAATGTCCTTATTTTCTCTTGAAATGACCTTGTAACTTGTCTGGTCTTTAATCAGTTGTCAGTGTTTAATGAATTAGGTCTATTCTTAAGGTTTTAAAAAATTCAGATGAGATAAACTCAATGCTGTATTTAGTCTTCATGAATGTGTTTCCATTTCCTTCTGCTTATATGTGCACAAGAACATACTCCAAAGTCAGCCCCTGAACTTGTCAATTTGACCGTTGATAATGAGTTTTTCCATTGTCTTTTCCACAGAGAGTATGAATATAATTTCTGCATGTTCCATCAGGTTAGGTCCTTTTATATAGTAAGAAAAAAAGATATTTACAATGGCTAAATCACTGATTGTATAAAATTTTGTTATGTGATCTACAAAATAATTTTTGTCCCTAGGTTACTATTATACTGCCATTCTTTCATTTTTGTTTCTATCTTTTGAATTTCAGTCAACTGTTGTTATTAATGCATCTTTATTCCTTATTCAATCCATTTAAGACTGTAAAAGAAGTCATACATTCTCATTTTCCTCATCTTTGACATTAGTGATTGGTAGACATATTCATGTACTAGTTACATTAATCTTTCTTGTATCTATGGATATGATCCTATCACTGACAGCAATTTAGTTCAGAATAGATCTTGAAAGACTCTTTTGTCCAAGATGATACCACTCCATCTCAATTCATCAATATCTATGATGATAATATTTTTTAGTTTCATGTCATTTTTTATAATTTCCAAGTTTCCTCTTTTCATAATTTGCATATTCCATGTTAGAAACAGGAGTGGCATCCACTTCCTGAATAACATGCCTCTGGATACTCTATGATGTTTGGTAAGTGTTGAGAGTTGCAAGGGAGCTTCAAGCCTTTTGTTCATAGGGTCGCTATGAGTTGTGCTTGATTCAAAAGCAATCAACAGCAACAACACGTTCCCATAATTAATAGATGCTCACAGTTAATTCTTCTCATTTTGAATCTTGCTAATCAGCAAATGAAGGCCCTTCATTGAGTGAAATATGACTTCACATACATCATTAGGGAAATAGGGTGGTTCAGTGATAAGGATGTGTTTCCAACACAAAGGTATCTGGCTGGAATGCGTCAGTTACTGTGCTGGAGAAATTCTGGCAGTCTCCTACTGGGCCATTTAATGCGTCTGAAAATCCACTGGAGGGCCAGCCGTGGGTCATTCTGCGGCTTGCTTCATGAAGGTAGACTGTGCTCTGAGGCGTCAGCTCTTCTTCAGTCACATGTTAGTGCCTTCTGACCTGAGAGATTGACCTTCAGGCACTGTATCCAATAGTGTTCTGACACTATGCATTAGACTTTTGTTATTTTGTTCTTTCAGAAGTGAATGGTCCTTAACGCTAGATTTTCTAGAACACTCGTATTCAATGGAAATGGCCCAAATCCCAAAAGTTGCTGAATGGCCTTCAACTGACTTGCTTTTAGCTAATTTGCTTCTTACTTTACAGCACAGAATGGACAACAATTGTATCATATTACAATATGAAAATATAATGAGTCAACTGTCTTCCAAGACGCTGCGAATTATAGCTTTGTCAACCTGGAATATCAACAATAAGAGTGAGGAAATAAGAAAGAATATATTTTTTGTACGGGGGGGGAAAAACCCAACAAAGTGAAAAAAAAACAAAACAAAAAACCAAACAACACAATAAAGCCTATTATTGCATTACCGTCATCTGGTATGTCTTACTAAGATATCTGTTTTATATTCTAATTCTAATGACATGGCAGTCTATTATTTTATCTAAATTCACATACAAAAATAAGTTTCCTACTCTGTAGTGAATTAATACTATCTCCTTAAATGCCAGCATTCACAATAATATTATATGTATAATCCTTAATTTCAATATATATTTTTCAAACTTCTTAGTTCTAGGACAAAAAGAACAGATTTTTTTAGCATAGGAACAGTTGTAAGCAGACACTAGTGCTTGGAACAAGGGATGTGAGAACCATGGATGCAGGAAAATTAGAAATAGTTAAGAAAGAAATGGAACGCATAAACATTGACATACTAGGCACTGGAGAGATGAGATGGACTGGCATGGGGCATTTTGATTGAGTCAGATGATCATATGATATATTACTCTGGAGATGAAAAGGTGAGGAAAAACGGGGTTGC
>NW_006399754.1:25568661-25575580 GCF_000299155.1 Elephantulus edwardii
TCCATATTGTAGGCTGCAGTCCTTGACACTCTGCAGCAGAAAATGGTTACTTTATGATGATAAACACACAGTTTCTTATTTAACTAGAACTATTGGAAAATATAATCCAGTAAACAGATAAAAGTAAATGTATCCAAGAGATTTAGCAACAACAATATAAAAACAGTGGTACTAGCATGGGGGCTCAGTGTCTGACCCCCACAGACTACACAAGGGATCAGAATCCCCATCAACACCACCAGCAGCATGAACTTGATGGCTGTGTGGTCCGAACTGCTTCCATGATCGCACAATTACTTCTAACGATTCCTTCCCGAGGCACTGTCTGCTCTTCTACAGGAACTATCTGTCACACAGACCACACAGAACTCACCAACGATGTTTATAGTTATGAAGATATTAGGAGATTAACAGATTAAAATTGAGGTGAGAAATAGTCACTATATAATTCTTCAGTCAGAACAATTTCTCAGCCCAACTCACAGGCCCTCTGATTTTCAGCATCGTAGTTTAACCCGGGTTACAAAGTTTTCACAGTACTGGTAATTTGGACCCAGTATAGTGGTAAGATTTGTGTTGGGATGAGTAGAAAGAGGTCCAGGGCTTGGGGAATGGGTCTGACCTCAGAGGAATGGTTTTGCGTTACTCATGTTGACGGAGATCGTTCCCTTCTGTGGGGTTGGTAAAGCTCTGATTAGCCATCCCTACGTGGCCTTTTCTTTGTTTACAGGTACTAAAGAGCAGGTACTTAACTTTAAAAATGAAGATGCCCCCGACTCCACTCATGGAGTTTTCAATTGCTTCATAGGCTTGTGGAAGCTAGATAATGAATAAGAAAAATCAAGGGTGAAAGGATGCATTTGAATTGTGGTGTTGTTGGAGAATAATGATAATGTCTTGGTCTGTCAAAAGTCCAAATAAATCTGTCTTGGAATAAGTCCAACCACAATACACCTTAACAGCATACATGTCAAGCATTAGTCTCACATACTTTGGGCATGTTATCAGCTGGGGTCAGTTTTTTTTTTTTTTAAATAATAACTTCAAGTTTGAAAAAATAAAAAATAGAAGATCAGAGAAAGGAGAAAGACAAGGTTGATTGGCCCATTAACTAAACCAATGGATATGCAGCCCAGAAAATATTGTAGAAATGGCACAGAACTGGGCAGAGTGGGAGCTTGTTTTTTATTTGTCCTTTTTTACCCTCACAGGGTGTTGTGAGTTACAGCCAACTGGACAACACTTAAGAACAAACACATAAATATATCCATGATATGTATTTCTGCATCATAGAGTTGTCAGGGTAGTAATTTTATATGAAGTTCTTAATCATAACCAAACAACCTGAGGAGATGATTTGCTTGGCCTGGACTTTGAAGCCATAGGCTTGGGGAACATCAAGATCAACTATCATTATAGTACACAAAAGCAATGTTCTATATCCCTCAGGTGTCGAGCTTCTTGGGATAATTTGCATTTTACGTCATTATATTAATGCATTCTAGAGGAACACAGTTCATTTTATGACAACCATGAACTCCCAAAAGAGTAAATAGTTCTGTTTTGTAGTAAGTACATCCAGGGTGCAAGGAGGACCGGTCTTCATCTCACATATGTTGAGCATGTTGTAAAGGGGGCTCATACTGGGAACTAGATTTAATCTTTTGGGAACTAGAGAGCTGAAGTAGAGAAAGACCTTCAGTGAGATAGGTTCACACAGTGACTGTGATAATGGGTTTAAAAAGAGGGGACATGGAAGATAAAGCATGATATGACAAGGTTTCAATACGTTGTACACAGGGTTATTCTTGAAGACACCTAGCAATAGCAACATTGGACATTTACTTATCACCTTTTATACAGATATGCTTGAATGTTCAGATAAACCAAACAGCGATAGTGGAATCAGAGGTGGATAGTAGCATTCGCTAATCTCACCACAGCAATGAATGGTTGAAAAGATAATTCTGTTAGGGTCTGTGTTGTAAAACATGTCTCACTAGAGATGAAAGCTAGGGAGAAGGAGCCTACTGGTGAGACCCTTAACACAATTACCTAGATTGGAGCCCGCATATCATCAATCTGTAGAAATCCCTTCACACCAGGGAGAGCTAGAAGGACATGAGGATCTTCAAGGAATGCAGTGTCTATGAATGCTAAAGGAAACAAAGACTTTCTTCTGAGAGAGAGAAAGAAAGAGAGATAGGTCAGTCTAGAACTAGTATCCTGAACTTGGGTTTCTAGCCTCCTAAAATGTAAGAGAATTTGTTGTTGTTGTTAAATACACCCTCTTTTGATCTCTCTTTCTTAGCTTAAGAAATAGTATTTTCACTATTCTTTGATAACACAATCATTCAAAGACATTAAAGTGTCTTTTGGGAACTCTGGTGGCTAAGTAAGGATTGGTGCCGCCAACCCTAAGGCTCATGGTTCTAATCGTTTGTTCTACAGGAGAAGGATAGCCAATCTCCTCCTATGTTCGTCACTGCCTCTGAAATCCCAGAAGGGTCACATATGAGTAAGCTCCAACTCAATGGTGCAACACATTATTTTTTTTAATCTTCCTTATTCATTATCCAACCTTCATATGAAAATGACAACAATAACAACAACACATTGTCATTGAGTGAGAATGGACTCCACTCTGACCCTCCAGGAGATTTTCTGAGGTTGTGATTTTCCTCTCTTTCTACTGTAGAGCAGCTGTTGGGATCGAACTGTCTTTGGCTTGGCAGCTAAAGTCCTTCCCCACTAGGCCACCAGCGCTCCCTCATGTGTACAAAGCAATGGAGAACACTAGGATGTGGATCAGGTACATTTTAATATTTAATGTGACATCTTCGCTTTTCAACACTTTCTATAAATCCATGACAGTGGATTTGTCCAGTCAAATACATATTTTGATTTCTTGACTATTGCTTCCCTAAGTGTTGATTGTAGATCAAATGAAATTAAATCCTTGAGAACTTCCATCTTTTATCCATCTATCATAATGTTGCCTGTTGATTCAGCTTTGAAAATTATACCTTTTAAAAAATATTTATTTCATGTTGATTTGCATACAATAATCAAAAGATTAATTCCATTGGGAAAATCTGCTCTCAGGGACCTCTCCATGGTACTGAAAAACAACGATGTCAGTTTAGAGATTAAGGTTCAACTAATCTAAGCCATGGTTTTCCCAATTACTTGCTATGCATCATGGACAATGACTAAGGACAACAGAAAAAATGATGCCTTCAAGTTGTGGTGCTGGAGAAGAGTCTTGAACATATCATGGATCACCAAGAAAACAAATAGATCTTGCAGAGAGTGAAACCAAATTTCTCCTTGGACTCTAGGAATTTGAAGCTCCATCTAACATACTTTAAGCATGTGGCCAGAAAGGACCAGTCCTTGGAGAAGGACATCATGCTGGTAAAGGTGAGAGGACAGAACAGGAGAAGAAGAGCTCGGATGAGATGGATTGATATGGTAACTGAGACAGTGGCGGTTGGTGTGTTGGAATCAGTGAGGCTGACTCAGGACAGAGCAGGCTTCAGAGGAGTTGTGCATAGGGTCACTCGGGCTCACAGGTGACTTGATGGAACATAACAACAACAACGATACAATAATTCATTCTGCTTTGTTCATGTGCATTGTGTTTCACCCAATCTTCCACTTACATTGTTTAATGCAATCATTCATATACATTGTGCTTTATAAAATTGAGTATCTATGCCTATAATGACCCTGTTTTTTCCAAGCCTCCATTAGATTTTTTTCTATTCTTTCACTCCTTTATCTGCCTTCTAAACTCTGCTATCCTAGTGATTTCCACCTTTCCCCATTTCACACCCCTTTGCCCTCTCCCTTTCCCATGTTGGGCATTAATTCATATTTTACTAGTTATCCTTCTATTTTCACAGTAATAGTCTTCCGCAATTGTCCTCGTGAGATAAGGTAAATTCCCTTAGCATAATGCTCTCTAGGCTCTCCCATGTTATATAGTATTTTAGGAAATGGTTTCTCCTTAGTGGTACATAATGTGAATCCATTGAAAATATCACAATTTCTCAATCTGTTTTTTGTTGGGCATCTGGGTTGTTTTCATATTCATGCTAGTATGAACAAACGTGTACATATCTCTGTGCCTAAATTTTATTTTCTTTGCATATATTCCCAGCAGTGGGATACCTGGGTCATTCAGGGTGGTCACCTTTTTTGAGGAAATGCCTAATTGCTTTTCAGAATGCTCGTATCATTCTTCATGTGGAGATGTAATCTAAATTGAAGATTGTAGTCTTTGAACTTTCTCAGTAAGTGTTGTAAAGTCTCTTCACTTTCTAAAACCCAGTTTGTGTCATCTGTATTTCTAAGGTTATTGTTAATTATGAGTCTTCCTTCTGTCTTTTTTCTTCCTATTTATTTTATTTTTCATTTATTTTCCTACTAGTTTATTTACAATATTCAAACACAATTTTGAACAAATTCTTTCCATTTCTCTCACCCCCACACCCATCAAATGGTACAACCCAATGATTAAACCCTTCTCCCCTTGCACATCCACCTCCCTCTGCTTCCAGCCTCCCCCCCTCCCCTGCTTCCTTATACTCATTCTACAATAACAGTCTTATACAATATTTACCCATGTGGGACTGAGTTAGTTCAATCAGCATAATGCTCTCCAGTCCCTCCCAAGTTAGGTAATAGTTTACAAAGTTATTGCTCCTGCGTGTTGCATAGTATTCCATTGTGTGACTGCACCATACTTTCTCAGTCTCCGATTCTCTGCTCAGCCAGCTGTTGCTCTTGTGGCGATCCTGGTCTGGCTGGTGCAGAATCTCAGGCTCTCAAGGATGCTTCTTGCTTCTTCTTTCTTGTTTGTGGTATCATTTCCAATTTCTGTGGTTGAAACTTATGCACTTAAACTTACTGGAATGGTGAAACTAGCCAATCCCCTGTGGATAAAATAACACACCCTATTGTAACCCATGTGGCAAAGCCGAGGTTGATGGGTAGGAAAGGCATTCTGCAAGATAATCCTGAGATACCACAATATTACACAGTTGTAATCAGTATTTGGAAGGGTTTATTTTTTAACAAGTGATTACTACTTTACCTGGCATAAAATATGAATTTGTGTGCCCTTGAAAAATAAATATATCATGTTGGCTTTAGAGATACCACGGCCATTTGATTATATATAATTGTCACCATAACATTTGCTTGATTCAGACAGTTTATTCCTTAGATCTTTCTCCCCAATACTGACAGAGTAACATCATGTCATCAATAATAAAATTTTATGAACTGCATTTAATCTAACCAATTTTATTCAGAAGAAATAAAATTAAATAGGAAAAATGAACATTTAAATTCAATCAAGGGCATATAGAATGTTAAAGAATTCTATTCTTCCCTAAATTAGTCTCTTTTTCTTTTGCATCTATACAGTATAGTCTACAACTTCATAAATTCATCCTTCTGTACTATAAGTTTTAAGTAAGATTTATGTTAATCAAGGTTAATTCTTGGCACATTGAAGACAAGAATTTAAAATCATTTAACCTGAAAAACATGATTAAAAAAACCAAGAAAAATAATAAAAGTAAGAAATGTATTAAGGGATCTAAGTGAAGGATGTAACAGAGTTTCATGGACCACAAGGACAGGCAGTACACTGAGGCCTCCGGAGGGCTGAGAAGGAAGATGTGGAAATCTATCAAGGATCAAAGCATTCACTTCACCAGCCTCTTGCGTTCCCTGGAGGAGGCACATGACCTCTCAGTACTGTGCCACTCAGTATTTCAGCTCCATTTTTTTCTCCGTAGACTGACTGACTTTCTTCTTAGCACATAAACACAGCCTTTCAATTTATATCATCTTGCTTTCAGATAGAAATGGAGATTTATTATAACCATTGATTGCAATTTAAGTTCCTGAGAGACAATACAATTGGGTTAATAAAGATTCAATACTTTACCGGGTTCACTACATAAGACACTGCAACTAACAGCCATTAGTTGAAAATAAAATGGGCAAAGGAAGAGGACTCTAATAATCAGGCCATTATAATAGATTCTAACATAGGCAATCATTTTGGACATTTGAGGTTTAAGACACTGAGCAGAGCATTTACTGCTAAACAAGCTTTAATACTTATTAGTCCTTAATTCCATATATAAATTTCCTCTTTTCTACTGCAGCATTTATAATTATAGTGTTAAGATGCCACAAGAAAAGAAATAGCTTTGAGATTTAGAAGGGAAAAGATCAAACCAAATCTATCACGATACAGTCAGTTAAGGCTCAGAGTAACACATTAGGACAGAGTAGAATTGCCTTTAAAGTTTTAAAAGTTGTAAATCTTTATAAAACCAGAATGCCATGCCTTTTTCCCCCTATAAATTAACTGGTTGTTTTGAACTTCTGATATTTCCATAACTGGTCAAGCTTTTACCCACTCTCTAAGTAGGAACTGCACCAGTCAGAACTATATATTATATGCCTGAGATAACATATTTTGAATATCTGTGAATGTATGAGGAGGTTATTTTCACTCTTGCAGAATTAAAAAAGAAATTTCTATGGTTTAGAAGAAAAAAATTTAGGTCAAAGCAATAAAATAGGTAAATTAATAAGGGGAGTCCTCTAATTAAAGACCAGATTAAAACTTCAAATTGCAATAATAAAAAATATCAGAAGCAAAATATTGACTGAGATAGAGCATCAAAACTAGAACACTAATGCAAGATAGTGTATCAAAAAGAACTGGTCAGTACTCAGAAAGTGCAGGAGGTTTCATATGACCAAGAACTGAAAATTTGTTGTTGTTATGTGCCGTTGAGTCACTTGCGACTCATAGCAACCCTATGTACAACAGCCCTAAACTCTGCTCTGTCCTGTGCCAGCCACACTGTCTCTGACACTCCCATCC
>NW_006399754.1:25576055-25581625 GCF_000299155.1 Elephantulus edwardii
CAATCTCTTCACCATCCATCCCGATGCTGCCAATTGGCCCAGTGGTGCTGCACTGAAGGCATTAGACAAGCAAGGCTTCAGAAGTGGCAGAATAGCAATTGAAACATTTCAACAGATAATGCAATACTGAGTAGTCATTGTGTATGACAAGAAATTTGTAAGGCAATTGACTTAAAGAAAAAACTTTCTGGGTTATGGTTAAAGTTGTCCAAGGAAATATTCCTCCTTTAAAGCTATTTCTAAGAAAGTATAAATGGACTATAACCTAAATGAACAAAGCACTAATATGAAGAATCTACAGAAAGGCTAACAGAGTAAAAATAAGTAATTTTACAAACTTAAGAAGAAGTCAAAATAGCAAAGGAAATGAAAAATATTTAAGAGGGTAAATATATATATGTAAATTTAAGAAAAAATATATGGCATGTATGCATAAATACAAATGTCAAAATAATTACTGTAAAGTGAGATCTGACTCATAGTTGAATCTGCAATGGTTTTTCAGAGGCCGTTAATTGCCCAGAAGTAGACTTCCTATCTTTCTTCTGCAGATTTGATGTTGGATTTTATCTTCCAGAGAGATCTGGACTTTGGGTTAGCAATACAACTCCATACTGACTACATCATCAGACCCCAAGTACTAAATATATAAAGAATTTATTGTATATTAGGGTGATCCTGATTCAGGCCATAGTTTTTTTTTAATCACTTTTTACACATCAGAGAGCTGGACAATGAATAAGGTTGACAGAAGAAGAATTGATGCATTTGAGCTGTGGTGTTGGAGAAGGGCACTGAACATCCTATGGGCTGCCAGAAAGACAGTTTTATCATGGAGAAAGTGCAGCCAGCATGCTTCTTGAAGGCAAAGATAACAAAACCTTCTCTCATATATAGCATGTTGCTAGGAGAGGCTATTCCTTGGAGAGAGAGAGCATATCTGGAAATATGATGATCAGTGAAAGAAAAGAAAATCCTCAACGAGGTAGAATGACATAGTGACTGCAGCACTGGACTCGAGTGTCGTAAATTAGGAGGATAACAGAGGATAAGATAGTGTCAAATCTACTGTTTCCAGTGTCACTGTGAGTTGTACTTGACTCCATGACACTTAACAACAACAAGTGAATTTTATACCAAATCCATTAATATATAAGGTATATATATGAAGTTTAAATAGTACATGCACATTTGTATAATATTTTTATAAAAACATATAACATGGATTATTTTTTATCCATTCTAAGTGATAACTATTAGTATAAAATAAGAAGTTGAGATTAAATACACACTAGATGCAAAGAAATTGAAAAGCCATTATAAGATCTAATACTAAAACTCACTGGGCCCACATGGCTTATTGTGTAACATTGTTTTTATTGATTGCATTATTCAAAATGACCCCATAACAAAAGACCTGAAGCCTTTCAATAACTGTCATCATTTCTCAATATTCATAGAGTTCAAGAGGCATGAGGAAGTGGATGCCACTCCTGCTTACAATATTTGTGTTAGGATGTAAAATATGATTGTGAAATTAAAAAAATCAGATATTAAAAAATTCAAACATCAAAGAAGAAACAGGATTCTAAGAATGCATTACTCGTGAAAAGCAGCAGTTAAGATGAAGAAAAGATGCACCATGCCTGTAGTTGGTGTTACTAGGTGCTGTCAAGTTGAGGATGACTCATACCAACTCCACGAAGATCAGATCTGAGCCATTCCCTCTCCTGTGCCATCCTCAACACCTTTGCCAGCCATCGCCAGCTGCATCAGACTTCGTAGATTGCTACTGTCACTGTGCCAGTTTATCTCATTGAGGGCCTTCCCTTTCTTTGCTGACACTCCACTTTCTGACCATCAAGTCATTCTCCAAGGACTGGCCATACCTAACAGTGTGCCCAAAGTATGTGAGTCATAACTTCGTTGTCCCTCCAAGAAGCATCCTGCTTCACTCTGAAGACATACCTGTTCATTCTTTTGCCTGTCCATAGGATCCGGTGCCTTTCTCCATCATTACAACTTAAAGACATCAATTAGTCCGTAATATTTACTCACTGTCCAGATCTCAAATGCATAGCAAATAATTGAAAATATTATGACTTAGATCAAAACACCTTAGTCTTTTATTTGGGATCCTTTTTCTTCAGCACTTTTGAGAGATTCCTGATTGCAAACTTTCCCAATGCAACACATCTTTTGATTTCCTGACTCCTGGTATCAAGGTTGTTGATTTGGATTCAAGCAAGATTAAATAATTTTCAATTTCTATCTGTTCTTTACCTATTATGATGCTGTTGTCTGTTAGCCCTGTGGTGAAAAGTTTTGTTTCCTTGTTATTGAGATGTAATCAGTAGTGATAGTCAGAGTCTTTGATCTTCTGCATCAAGGGCTTCAAGTCCTCATTTTTCAGCAAGAAAGGTTGTTTCATATGTATAATACAAGTTGTTGATAAATCTTACTTTAATCTTGATCTTACATTCTTCCCCATAAAGTACAGCTTCTCAAATATTTTGTTAAGCATAGAGATTAAACAGTTATGTATAAAGGACATAGCCCTGATGCCTACCATTCTTGATTTTAAAACTACATAGTGCACCTGATGCTCTGCTGGAGAAGGAGGGACAGTCTCCTCCTGTACCAGTCAGATCCGATTTGATGGTACACACACACATTAAAAAACAACAACAACAACAATAATCTACATAGTGTTACCTTGCTCTGTCTAGACAACCCCTTATTTGTCTAGGTATAAATTTCACATGAGCACAAACAAGTATTTTGGGATTTCCATTTTTCTCTGTGTTATCCACAATTTGTTATGATCTATACAATAAAATGTGTTGTAAAATAAACCCAAGTATATGTTTAAAGGAATTGGCAAAAAAGAAAGCTCCAGGAATTGATGCAATACCAATTGTCGCATTTCAACAAACTGCTGCCCTGGATGTCCTCACCAGGTTGTGCCAAGAAATCTGGAGAACAACTATCTGGCCAACTGACTGGAAGAGATCCATATTTATTTACATTCAGAAAAAAATGACAGAGTGTGGAAATTATCACACAATATCACTCATATAACACATAAACAAAATCCTGATGAATATTATCTATAAATGACTGGATAAATTGACAGAGAACTATCAGAAATACAAACTGGGTTTAGAAGACATCGTGGGACTAGAGACTGTCAACAATGACAGATGGATCTTGGCAGGAAACTGAGTACCAGAGGGGTATCTCTCTGTGTTTTATTGATTATACAAAGGGATTTGACTGTGTGGATCATAACAAACTATGGTTAACCTTGAGGAGAGCAAGAATCCCAGAACATATGATTGTGCTTCTGCGGACCTGGAAGCAGTCTTCAGAACAGAGCAAGGAAAGACGGCACAGTTCAAATCAGGAAGAGAATGTATCAGGGATGCATCCTGTCTCCATAGCTTGTCGATCTATATGCAGAACAGATCATATGGTTGGCTGGGCTTTATGAGTAAGGATGTGGTATCACGAATAGAGGAAGACTCATCAACAACCTACATTATGCAGATGACACAACCTTGCTTGCTGAAACTGGGGAGGACCTAAAGTGCTTGCTGCTTCAAGGTCAATGACCAAAGACTGTATGTAGTCTTCAATATGTATTGAAGCTCAACATCAACAAGACAAAGATTCTCATCCCTGGGTCAACTGGCAGCACCCTAATGGATGAAGAAGAGATTGTTGACAGTTACAGCTTTCTCCGCTCATAATCAACACTCTTGGCAGTTCAGAAATTAAAAGATGAATTAAATAAGGTAAATCTTCTTTCAGGGACTTTTCCAGAGTACTGAAAAGGAACAATGTCAGTATAGAGACTAAGGTGTGTCTGATCCACGCCATGGCCTTGTTATGCATCAGAGTGCTAGACAATGATTAAGGATGAAAGAGGAAGAATTGATGTCTTTGAGATATACTGCTGGAGAAGAGCTTTGAACATACCATGGACAACCAAGAAAACAAATAGGTCTGTCTTGGAGAGGGTAAAACCAAGTATCTCCTTGGAGGGTATGATTTTGAAACTCCGTTTCACATATTTTGGGCACATGGCCAGGAGAGACCAATCCTTGGAGAAGGATATCATGCTCAGAAGAATGGAGGGACAGTGCAGGAGAGGAAAACCCAGGATGAGATGAATTGATACAGTAACTAAGGCAAAAGGGGCAGGTGTGTCAGAGTCAATGAGTCTGACTCAAGAGAGGATAGGCTTCAGAGCTATTGTATATAGGGTCCCTATGAGTCTCAGATGACTCCATGGCACATAACAACAGCAGTAGATATCTTTTTGGTACTTTCTGTGTTCAACCAAGATCCATTTATCTGACAACAGCAATGATATCCCTGGTCTCCTGGCTTCTTCAAATACAGCCTAAATTTCTGTCAGTTATTTGCTGAAAAACTCACAATTTGAAGATTTATTTAATTAACTAGTACCAGGCTGTTCCTTGGAGGCAAGGATTCTGAAACTCTGTCTGACATACTTTAGGCATGTTGCAAGGAGGGACCAGGCCTCGGAGAGGGACATCATGTTTGGGAGGGTGGAGGGACAGCATAGGAGAGGAGGACCCTGGATGAGATGAAATAACTCAGTGACTAGGATAATGGGCGTGGGTGAGTCAGAGACAATGAGATTGGCACAGGATAAAGCAGGGTTCAGAGCTGATGGATATAAGGTCATTATGAGTCACAAATGAGTCAATAGTCCTTAACAACAACTAAATACTAATTTAAAAATTTTAAACTGAAGGCCTGCAAGAACATACACCCAAGTTTCCAATAGAATCTAACAAAAAATGCATAGTAGGATATATGCTATAAATATAAAAGTTTATATATAGATTCTCTGTAAGCAAGTTAGGGGAATTCTCTCTGGACCTAAAACTTCTAAACATGTTTTGAAAAAAGACATCAAAGAAAAGACTGAGCTATGGAACTAATTCTTCACCGGGGACTGCTGAGGGCCTGCCCTCTTTCAGTCTGTTCAGGATAACCATGCTGGAAACACAGTAACAGGCAAATCAGACCTTACCACAGATATGTGTTCTGAAAAATTTCCCCAATTTTTTAAATAGCAAGTTGATTGATACAGTTTCTGTGAACACAACATAAAAAATGCAGAATATTTTAAGGTAAAAAATCCACTGCTTCCAGTCAATTCCAACTCAAAATAACCCTCGACCCAGTTGGTGAGGATGTTTATCCTGGGAGAAAACCTTCCATTATTCTGCAGAACAACTGATAGTGAACTCAAACTAACAAGCTTTTTGCTAGCAATGCAAAAGGACAGCAGAGATCTTTAAGAAATAATGTTTAAAAAAAAAAAACCAGTAAAATACAAAGGCCTGCCATTTCTATCTAAGCTCTACTGATCATTGAAGAAAAATGGTGGCATAGTGCACTGGGTGTTCAGCTAACCGAAATGTCATCCCTTGGAACTCACCAGCTGCTCCCTGGCAGAAAATCTCCTCCCATATGTACAATTTTGGAACCCAGTGGAGGGTGGCTATGAGTCTGAAGCTGCTTCACAGCAG
>NW_006399754.1:25583070-25585480 GCF_000299155.1 Elephantulus edwardii
CAGTCTTTCCCAAGTTATGTTGTATTTTTTTTTAAAATCATTGTTCCTGGGTGCTGCATAGTATTTCATTGTATGGATTTACCACAATTTCTCAATCCATTCAATTGTAGTTGGATATTTGTGTTGTTTCCTTTGTTTTTATTTTGTGATGGTGAATAATGTTGTTATGAACATTGGTGTACAAACTTCTGTTTGTGTCTCAATTCTAATTTCCTTGGGATATATTCTTTGTAGTAGAATTAGTTGAGTATACAGAGTTTCTATATTCAAGTTTTTGAGAAAATTCCAAACTTTCAGAGTAGTTGTACCATTTTGTAATCTCACTAACAGGATATGAGAATTCCCACCTTTACACATCCTCACTAACATTTATTGCTTGCTTGCTGCCCTACTAAACTTTGCCACTACCATTAGAGTGAGATAGTATCTCATGGGGGTTTTGATTTGTATCTTTCTTATTGCCAGTGATTTTGAACATTTTCTTATGTATCTGTTTGCATGTCTTCCTCTGTGAATATTGTATTGGAAGTACTTGCCATGGAAATAAGACAAGAGAAGGAAATAAAAGCTATCTAGATCAACAAAGAGATGGTTAAACTGTAACTCTGTGTAGATGGTATGATAATGCACACAGAAAACCCAAAGGATTCAACAACAATAACATTGGGGGAAAATCCGTTCAAGCTCATATACCAATTTAGTAGGGTGGCAAGATCAATATAAAAAAAAATAGTGGAATTCATCTGCAGTAACAAAGAGAACTCGGGAAGGAAATCTAGAAAGCAATACAATTTTTAAGAGCCAACCACAAATTGCTGTAATTGGGAGTGAAACTAAGTAGAGACATAAGAGACTTGTACAAAGATAACCTAAGTGTGTCCTTTTGTTCTCCTTGTGACCTTGGCATGAGTTGTTTGAACTAAGTTGATAGTATCTTGTTATTTTATTCTCTTGTTGTTCCCAAAGCATTGTGGTCTTTATCTGGGATTTATGGGCATGGACTGACTTTGAGCACATATTAACTATATACTCTGCCCCTTTTCCGGGTGTTGTTATTGTTGTTAAGTGTCATCATTTTAAGTATGACTCATAGTGACCCTATGAATCTGAATCATGTCTTATCCTGTGCCATCCTCATAATCTCTGACACACTCCGTCTGTTGCTACAGTTACTGCGTCAATCTAGCTGGTTATAGTCATCCTCTCCTTTGCCATCCTTCCATATTTTCAAGCATGAAGTCCCTCTCCAAGGAATAATAACCTTTCCTACTAACATGCACAAAATATATGAGATGATGCTTTATCATCTTTGCTTCCAAGACACACTTTGGAGACACCTTCTCCAAGACTCTTGTTCAGACTTCCACTTCTGGACTTTGTAGTACACCCCCCAGTTTGTAAGTTTCCCCTAGAACAATAAATTGATGTCTTTCAGCTTGATTCTTGGTCAAGTTTTCCCATATTTCTATGAACATTTATACTGCAGGGCTTCCCCTCTTGGATTTCATCCCCAACAAATATACTCATGATATATTTAGGAGAACGAATTGGTGATTAGATGCAGCATGGAAAAAACAAACAAGCAAAACAACTCTTCGGGACAGTATTACTTTATCACATGGTATGAGGAAAACATCAGCTCAGGTTGTTGGCATAACCAATGAAGAGTTCAAAAGAGAGAGGAAAAGAAGAGGAAATATTTGAAATATCATTGACAGTCTCGTGAAACATAAATATCAAATGATATCTCCTTCAAAGTATATGGTAAAGGTACTATGAAAGGAACAGATGCAATGTGAGGGTGGCTAATTCTGACTTCTACCCACTTCATAAAGGGGAACTGTCTCCATCAGTGATATCCATAGCAGCAAATAGATAACTGCTTGGTCTGACACACTACCCCACAACGTTTTTGCACCTATTTGCAACAATCACTTGGTTCAATATTTATTGTTAACCCACAGATTTAACTCAAAATTGTGGTATTAAGAGTGGAGTTTATTAGGGAAATAGCTTGAGGTGTAGGAGAGACAAAGAATATTTTATAGTCCAAGTCTAGGTTTAGTCCAGGGTTCTCAAGAGGAGCAAAGTATAGTTCCTTAATGAGTAAAAGTCCTGCTTTCACTTCTGCAACACAAATTTGAAGAGCCTCTGTTTTCCTCAATTATCCCAGCAAAGTTTGCCTCAGAGCAATTATAAGTCTGCTTCTCCTTCGATTGTCTGGTAAGTACAGCAAAACATTTAACTGTGACCTTTATCTCAGGGCTCCTCTACTTACACCTTGCCACAGTCTCTCCACAACAAGTTAGCACAGTCTTGTTCTCACCAGGATCTCGTTCTAGTCTCCTTCAAGGCTTCCACTGAAGCACTCTCTATTTTTGTCCTAGTCCCACAGCTGTTGATGATTTGC
>NW_006399754.1:25585993-25596994 GCF_000299155.1 Elephantulus edwardii
AAGATCATAATTTATAAGGAAATTAAAGGTATAGCAGATTTTGGAAACAATCTAATCAACTAATTAAAATACATAGAACAGTATAAATTTAATTTAGTAATGGAAATATATTTCCAATAATTGGCAGTGGAACAATAGCTCTTTATTTGGAAAAAAAAATTTAGAACACAAAAATATGTGTTACAAAACTGACAGCTGGTTAGGGAAAGCATTTTTTTAATTTGTTTTAGGAAACAAACAAAAGCTATTACACTGTCTTCAGCTGAAAACATAGAAGAACGTAATAAATTAGGAATAGGCGTTTCACTAATTTTCTTCTGTAATAAATTACAACAAATTTAATGATATCCAATAGTGTAAATAAATTGACACTGTTACAGTTTTGGAGTTCCAAGTTCAAAACGAGATTCAATGGTCAGCTCTCTCAGGAGGCTTTCGGTAGAATCCTCTTCACGGCTTTATTCATGGCCCAGAATTGCATTAGCGAGCTCTGGTGGTTAGTCTGTAGGAATTTGTCCAGCTCACCCAAAGGCTGAGCTGCTTCGGCTGTTTGAGTCCCCTAGTGGTGCTGGAGAAGAAGATGGACAGTCTCCTCTCGTGCGTTATGGTCTTCAGAACCCAGCAGAGGTTTCCTTCGAGTATGAACAGTAATGAGTGAGCAAATTGATTTGAGATCTGCATCCCTATTATTCCGTGTCACCTGGCTGCAGCCTTGCTGCTGTTGTTTTAGTTGTTAAGTGACATCAAATTGAGTGCAACACAGAGTGACCTGTGAAAAATAGATCTGAACCCTGTCGTATCCTGTGCCATTCTCCTCCTCTCTGACACAATTGAACCCATTGCTACATACACTTGTGCGTCATTCTATCTTACTGAGCATATTTCTTTCATTGCCTCTCCATCTTTCCAGGCATGATGCCCCTCTTCAAGGAATAACCCTCCTCACAATATGTCAAAAGCATGTGAGTCAGTTTTACCATCATTATCTCCAAAGAACTCTGACTCTACTTATTGCAAAATTTTTCTGCAGCCTAGGACCTTTCAATCTTTCTCTGTTTCTGTTGCAATGTGGTCTACACTATATGAATCTTTATGATTACATCAACTCACTTCAGAACTGAAAACAAGCTGTCTCAAAATTATATCTTTAATCTCATCAGCAAACATCTCAGAGTAACCTAATCACTGGTTCTGAAGATTCAAATGTGGAGAACTTTGGAGATTATAATATAGCCTAGGATTGGTTTCTTCAATTTTTAGACTTAAAAATAAAATCCCTTTAAAAAAATGGTTACTGCTAAATTACTGGTAAGGTTACTGAGGCTTCATATTGGGAGACATAAAAAAAATAAGGAATAGTTACAGTCAGTGATAATTGGAACATAGAATATATGAAGCATGGACATAGAAAATTGGGCATTGTTAAAAAAGAAACACAAAAATATTGACATTAGGAATTGGTGAGTTGAGGTGAACTGTGTTGGAACTCTTTGAATTAGATAATCATATGATCTACGGTGCTGATAATGAAAAAGTGAGGAAAAATGGGATAGCATACATAATCAAAAAGGCCATTCTAGATCCATCCTGAAGTACAATGTTGTGAGTGACGAGGTACTATGAATAAGAGACACTATGAGATGTATATGAGGGAGATCTGTTAATATCACTATCATTCAAATATACACACCAATAATTAGAGCCAAAAAAAAAGAAATAAAAGTTTTCTACCAACTTTTCTAGTCTAAAATCAATTGAACATGCAACAAAGATTAAGGAATAATAATTGGTGACTGGAATGCAAAAGTGGGGAACAGGGAAGAAGGACCAGGAATTGGAAAATATGAGCTTAGTGACAGAAATGAGGCTGATAAGAAAATTCTGGAATTTTGCACAATCAATGAATTATGCATTGAAAATACCTTTTTTAAAAAAGTTTTCAAATACTTTTTATAAAAAAAACACAAATGATAACTATACACATGGACTTCACCTGTGAAAAGAATTGTTGGAGATGCTCATTATCAGCTCGCTAGGGAACAAAACATTAACTAGTCATGTGCAAGTTCAAAGTGAAACTAAAGACTATTAAAACAAATTCACATGAATTAAAACACATCCTTGAGTCTCTCTGGCCTGAATTTAAAAACTGTCTTAAGAACAGATTTGAGGCAATGATATCCATAAAGGAAATGTCATTATAAAGGTGAGAACAAGAAGGAAAGATTAGAATGCATGTTAGAAGAGACTTCTCAGAACACTGAGAAGCCAAAGCAAAGAGCAGAAATGAGGAAGTTAGAGAGTGGAATAGAGTATTTGAAAGGACAACTTGTGACGACAAAGTGTTATAACAAAATGTACAAAGATCTGGAGTCAGAAAACCAAGAGGGAAAAACTGGTTCGACATTTCTCAAGCTGAAAGGACTAAAAAACAAAGTTAAGCCTCAACTTGCAATACTTGATGATATTATGGGCAAAATCTTGATTGATCCAGGAAGCATCAAAAGAAACAGGAAGTGGGGTACACAGTCACTGTACCAAAAAAAATTAACTGATACAGTATCATTTCAGGAAGCAGCATATAATCAAGAACCAATAATAATAAAAAAAGAAGTCGAAGCTTCTCTGAAGGCTTTGGCAAAAGGTAAATCCCCAGGAATTGATGGGGTACCAATTGAGATAGTTCAACAAACAGATTCTTGTGCCAAGAAGTCTGGAGGACAGATACCTGGCCAACTGACTGGAAGAGATCCATATTTAGTCCTATTCAAAAGAAGGTGATCCGGCAGAATGTACAAATTATCTAACAATATTATCAATACCACATGCAAGCAAAATCTTGCTGAATATTATCCAAAAACAACCATATCTGTACAGTGACAGAGAACTGTCAAAAAATACAAGCTGGCTTTTGAAGAGGCCTTGGCACCAGAGTAATGTCTATTTGTGTTTTATCAACTATTTACTGTGTGTATCACAACAGATAGTGGATAATATTAAGATGAACTAGATTGCCAGAACACTTGGTTATGTTCATGACTGTGTTCAAAGGGTTGTTTGAACGGAGCAAGGGAGCTGCATGATTGATGTATGTGTCATTTCTCCAGACTTTTTCAGTCTATATGGTAAACAGATCATTCTGGAGACTAGATTTTATAAGGAATGTGGTATCAGGATTGGAAGAAGACTCATCAACAATCTGCATTATGCTGATGACACAACCTTCCACACTGAAACAAAGGAGGACTTTAAGCCTTTGTTGCAGAAGGTCAAGGACTGCAGCCTTCAATATGGAATGTATCTCATCATTAAGAAAACAAATATCCTCACCACTAGACCAATAGACAGTGTCATGATAAATAGGGAAAAGGTTGTTAACAATTTCAGCTTGCTCAGGTCCACAATCAACACTTCGGCACTGTCAATCAGGAAATCAAAAGATGTCTTGCACTGGGAAAACTGCTTTCAAGGACCTCTCCGGAGTACTAAAGAGCTAAAGATGCCAGTCTTGAAATTAAGGTGTGCCTGATCTAGGCCATGGTATTTTCATTTGTTTGCTATGTATCTGAGAGGCGGACAATTAATAAGGATGATTAAGAAGCATTGTTGCCTCTGAACTGTGGTACTGAAGAAAAGTATTAAACATACCACGGACATCCAAGAGAACAGATCTGACCTCAGAGGGTGAAAACAGCTTTTTTCTTTGAAACAAGGATTTTAAAACGCCATCTCACATATTTTGGGCATATTGCCAGGAGCGGCCAGTCCTTGGAGAAGGATATCATGCTTGGAAAGGTCGAACATCAGGGTCGAAGAGGAAGATCCTGGATGAAGCGGGTTGACACAGTGACTGGGCAATGGGGTCAGGTGTGTCAGAGGTGATGATTTTGGCTCAGCATAAGTCACAGTTCCGAGTCATTGTTCTATGGTTACTGTAAGTCATAGCTTCATGACATATAGTAATAACAATAGCTGCTAAATGTCGTGAAATTTACCTTTTAAGACGTAAATACCAGAAATGAAGTAACATAGTCAGATGCAAATTCAAAGAAAATGCTTGCTGCTTTGTAACTATGGTTGGTTTGTAATGTTGAGTTTGCAAACCACTCATAGCTGACCTCTAAGTGAGTTATCAGTAGCTATAAACTGAATTGGAGGAGATTGCCCATTTTTTCTCTCTGAGCAACAGATGGATTCCAATCACCTGCTCTTGGGCTGATGTTGCAACTTTTTAAACACTAAGTCACTAGAGCTCTCAAATGTAACTGTTATTACCCCAAATATATTTTTTTTTAAAATCAAAAGCACAAATGTAAACTACAAGTGAAACTTATAAAATGATGATTTCAAAGAATGGCCTGTCTAATCATCAATCAAACAGTGTAAATTAAAATGATTTTTGTACCAAATTTCAAAATTTAATCCCTTTTAATATGTAATTGAAATGTTATAGTAGAAAAAGTAGTATTTATTAAAATGAAAAATACATTAATTTTGACACTAACCCTTTCTTTCTACCATTTACCATGAAAATGCATTTGGTCACAAGGCCAAGGAAACATAAGCAAGAATGTACCTTGTAGAATTTTTAAACTGTGAAATCACTGTAAAATCCAAGTTGCTATTAATAGAGAAATACGGAATAAACCAAAACCAAACCAGTTACTGTTGAGTTGATTCCAATTTATTATGACTCCATGTGTGTCAGAGTAGACCAGTATTCCATGACCAGGTTTTCAGTGACCCACCCTTATTCCAGCAGCACATGTCCACATCTTTCCTCAGAATCTCTACATGGATTTAAGACTCCAACCCAGGGAAGTAGCTGAATGCTTTCCTGTTTGTACCACCTGTAACCACAAATTTAGGGGGAAAGCGAATAAAAATCACTGTTGTTGTGTAATTGAAAATGAAGCAAATAGACATAAATAGATACAAAAGTATTCTTAGAACATTTATGTAGTGGTCTAAAATACTGTGTTACTGTGTTCAGTATGCAAAAGGTACATAATTTTTCACTTTGTTAGCAAAATTTAAATACAGAAGGACTGCAAAATTTAGTGGTCTAAATGATAGGATATCTAATTAATTTTTAATTTCAGGGAAAAGAAAACCCAACAAGTAAGGTCTTCCATCTATTTATGTTGCTGTTCTTTTTCATGGGATATTTTCATGTTAAAATGGAAATAATTTCTCATGTAAAACTCAAATTTAACTTGGGAACCTGAAATTTATATGGAACATTAAGTTGATTAAGGTATCATGCTGAGTAATATGGACATAATACAACTAAAAAAGAGACAAATGTAGAGCAGACATGGGTGTCCTGACAACCAAGTATATTAATTACATATAAAGTATGTATTTCTGAAAGACAAGTATATATTGATGAAATGTCTTGACTCATAAAAAATTATTTAAAATAATTTACAAAAAAATAAAGCAAGTTCAAAAGTTAATATTTTAACTTTGATTAATTTTCTGCCATATACTCCAACTCATAACAAATCTAAATGACAGATTAGATTGCTCCAGAGTGTGTAAACTTTAAGAAACCAAATTATCAGGACTCTGTATCAATGTCTTTATTAAAAAAGTATAAAAAAAGTTAATATCACATATCTAAGAAAGAGTAATCATTTTCTGTGATCACAAGAATCTTAGTTTTGTTTAAAAACTTCGAGATTGAATTTTTATAGTTAATTTTGTGGTTGTTAGTTGCCCTCCAGTGGTATAGAACTCCTAGCAGCCCTAGGAACAACAGATCAGAGCCCTGCCTGTTCTGTGTTGCCCACACAATCTCTGCCACACTTGAACCCATTCTACGGTCACTGTGTCAATCCACCTAATTGAGGGTCTTCCTATATTTTGCTGTTCATGCACCTTTCCAAGTATGATGTCCCATTCAAGAAAAATGTCTCCCAACAACATGCCAGAGTGTGTCAGATGAAGACTTATCTCAGAACCTCCTAGGAGCATTCCAATGCTCACTCCAACTTTGTCCAAGACATATCTGTTTCTTCTTTTGGAAATCCATGGGATATTCAGTACTCTTCTCCAGCACCATAGTTCATAGGCATCAGTTCTTCTGTCATCCTCTGTTTATGTCTCAGCACCATAGAAAGTGAATGTAAAGACCATGTGGCCTGAATCAGGGGCCACTTAGTCCTTAAACTAACATTTTTACTCCTCACTAGTTTGGAAGGGTCTCTAACTCCCAATGCAATATGTCTTCTGATCTGACTGCTCTTAATAAGTGTATTGATTGTGGAGCCACATAAGTTGAAGTCATTGACAGTTTCAGTCTTTTCCCTATCTATCATGATATTACATCAGAGAGCTGGACGAATGACTCAAGATGATGGAAGAAGAATTGATGCCTTTGAGTTGTGGTGCTGGAAAAGAATATTGAACATACCATGGATTACCAAGAAAACAAATAAGTCTGTCTTGGAGAGGGTAAAACCAGTTTCTCCTTGGATGGTAGAATTTTGAAGCTCAGTCTCACATAATTTGGGCACACGGCCAGGAGGGATCGGTCCTTGGAGAGGGATATCATGCTTGGAAGTATAGAAGGACAGCACAAGAGAGGAAGACCCCAGATGAGATGGATTGGTACAGTAACTACACAAAGAGGGTTGTTGTCGTTGTTGTTGTTATGTGCTGTCGAGTTGTCTATGACTCATAGCGACCCTATGTACAAGGGCCCTAAACCCTGCTCTATCTTGTGCCAATCCCACTGTCTCTGACACACCTACCCCCCCATTACTCCAGTCACTGAATCAGTCCATCTCATTGAGGGTTTTCCTCTCCTACACTATCCCTCTATCCTCCTAAGCATGACGTCCTTCTCCAAGGACGGGTCCCTTCTTGCAACAGATGAAGCTTTAGAATTCTTGCCTCCAAGGAGCAGCCTGGCTGGAGTGCTCCTTGGAGTCAAGGGTTCTGAAGCTTCATCTGACATACTTTAGGTGTATTTCAAGGAGGGACTGGTCCTTGTAGAGGGACATCATGTTTGGCAGAGTGGAGGGATGGTGCAGGAGAGGAAGACCCTCGATGAGATGGATCGATTCTGTGAGTGGAGTGGTGGGAATGAATGTGTTTGAGACGGGGAGGTTGGCGCAGGATAGAACGGTGTTTTTATTCTCCGAAGAGCTTTACTGGTCAGAAGGCCAATCCCAACATAATAAATTGAATTGTTGTCCAAATCCACATTTAACTGACAGAGAAAATGTTACACAGTAGCTTGTGTGATCCTAAATATAAAATAAAGATGGACAGTGTCATTGCAGGCATTTTACTGCCTCTGAAAGCCCACTGGAAGGTCAGCTATGCATAGGTTCCAACTCAACAGCACACAACAATGAATTTACTAAGTCCTCAAATCTCTTCTTTCTCTACCCGTGCTCGTAGAAACTCATTCACTCATTGCAACTAAATCTGTTCCAACTGAAAGCTGATCCTCTAGAGATTTCCCAAGCCTGAAATCCATCTGGCAGCAGATTGACCATCTTTCTTTTCTTTTTTTTTACACCTATAGCTTAGTTTTTAAATATGCCATGAGAAGGTATAGTGTCATTTTGTGTCAAATATCAGAAGTTTAAATGCTTTAATGAATTCTAGAAGAGCTTATGTTCTCCACTAAGCAATACAATCTGAACAACCAACATGATATCCAAACATTAACAGACGCATTCACCCTCAGTTTGCTGGGAAGGGAAATGGGTGAAAGAAAAAAGTTTATGAAAATTCCTGAACATTTAAATCACATAGAAAATGCATACTCTTCTCCTGTTTCATCTCATTTGCTCAAAGACATCGTGGCACATATCTGTTGGAATGAATATTTCTTGGAATATTCCCTAATATTAAAATGTGAATTAAGAAACAAATTCCTTTGACCTCCTCCTTCTGTTCTATAGCCTCAGCTGTTTAGGAAATTCACCTTTTTAACAGCCAAACATTACTGGACTAATTCTGTTTAGCCAGTGTTTCGTTCACTAGCTACACATTTCCTTTCTCTCTACTACCTACCGGAAAGTCTGCTCTTCTCAAAGTGGACTCTGATATGCCAATCCTGTATGTGCGCTCGAAAGTGCCTTCCATGACCTGGTAGTGTTCTCTGTGTGTGTCACCTTCCTCCTCACAAAGAAAACATGTTTTCCTGTTTGTTTTGTTCTTATATTTATGTGATGACTACGCATTACACTTTAACATAACCCTTAACACTTGGGTTATGCCGATGGCACAACATTGCTTTCTGAAACTGAGGAGAATGTGAAAAACATGCTTCAGAAGATCAAGAACTACAGCCTTCAGTATGGATTGCATCTCAGCATCAAGAAGGCAAAGACCCTCACCACAGACCCAACAGTCAGCATTATAATAGATGGAAGAAAAACTTGAAGCTGTCAATAATTTAATCTTGCTTAGATCAACAATCAATAACCTTAGTACTAGCAGTCAAATCAGGAGCTGTATTACTCTGGGTAAGTCTATGGCCAGTGATCACTCCAAAGTTGTTGTTCGAGTCTCTTGTGGCTCATAGTGACACAGTGTACAACACCTATGAACACTGCTCTATCCTGAGGCAATCTCACCCGTTGTTTCTGACACACCTTCCCCGTTACCCTCGTCACTGACTCAATCATCTCATCTACCATCTTCCTCTCTTATGCTGTGCCTCCACCCTCACAAGCATGGTGTCCCTTTCCAAGGATTGGTCCCTCCTTACAACAGGCCCAAAATATGTCACACGAAGCTTCAAAGTCTTTGCCTCCAAAGAGCAGCCTGGTATCACCCTCTCCAGGTTGAACCTGTTTGTTCTCCTAATAGTCCATGGTATATTTAATGCTTTTTTTCCTACACCACAGCTCAAAGGGATCTATTCTATCATCTCTAGTCATTGTCCAGCTTTCTGTTGCATAACAAGTATTTGCAAAGACCATGGCCCTGTATCAGGGCACCTTAGTCTCCAGACCAACATTGTTGTTCTTCAGTAACCTGGAGAGGTCTCTGACAGCAGATTTTCCCAGTGTAATTTGTCTTCCAACTTCCTGGCTGCTGGTACCAAGAGTGCTGACTATGGAGGCAAGCAAACGGGAGCTGTTAACAAACTCAATTTCTTCACTTTCTTTCATGGTGCTGCCAGTTGGCCTAGTTGTGAGAATCTATGTCTTCTTGATGTTGAGCTTTAATCTATACGGAAGGCTGCAGTCCTTGACCTTCTCCAGCAAGCACTTTAAGTCCTCCTTAGTTTCACCAAGCAAGGTTGTATCATCTGTATTATGCAGGTTGTTGATGAGTCTTCCTTCAATCTTGATACCACGTTCCTCCTCATAACGCCCAGCTTTCTGGATGATCCGGTCCACATATTGATTGAAAAGGTATGGAAATAGGATGCATCCCTGGCATAAACCTTTTCTGATTTTCAACCATGCAGTGTTTTCTTACTCTGTTTTGATGACTGCTTCCTTGTCCAGGTATAGGTTTTGCATAAGCACAACCAAATGTTCTGGGATTCCCTTTTTTCTCAGAGTTAGCCATAGTCAAATGCCTCTGCATAGTCAATAAAGCACAGACATTCATCTGGTTTCTCTCTGCTTTTAGCCAAGACCCGTCTAATATTAACTACACTATCTCTAGTATCACAGCTTCTTCTATACCCAGCCTGGCAGTTCTCTGTTGATGTACTGTTCCAGTCATTTTGTAATAATTATCTGCAGGATAGTGTTTCCATGTAATAATGAGTGTTTGATAATTTTCCTCACTTTGTTGAGTTACCCATTTTTGGAAGGGGAACAAATATAGATCTCTTCCAGTCAACTGGCCAGATGGTTGTCCTCCAGAATTCTTAGCACAACTTGGTGGCTGTATCTAGGACAATATCTGTTTGTTGAAATATGTCGATTTTATTGATTCCTTCTGCTGCAAGTACAATTTCAATTTAAGTGATTATTTCCCTTCTCTCTGTTGTGTCTTCTTCCATTTAGATTTAATTTGTGGTTGAGGTTTTGGGGACCTCGTTTTATTTTCAAAGTATTAAGATTTACATTTTCCTTACATTTATATATACTCACTTTCAATTATACTATTATGTTATATCTTATTCTTACTTAGTTAAAAATATTTTCTGCTATGCTTATAATTTTACCCTAAGTATGTGTGCTGTTTAGAAGTGTTTAAGTAATGTTAAAAAAACTAAGGAATTTTAAAACTGTCCTGAAAGAAATCCCAGTTTAGTTTTTCCTTAGTCAGAGAACATACTTTAGTTTGATTTCTATTATTTAATTTTGGAAAACAAAATGCTTCATTTGCACACTTAGTATCAACTTAGTGCAACCTCCAGTCAGCAGCTATAACTTTATACTACTGCTCTTGCGCTCGCCTCAAGCATCACCCTCTTACTGCTTCCAATATGCTGCTTTTAATTTTCTCTGTACTAAGAAATCAGATAAGCAAGCAGTTTTAACAGTGTCTAAAATAAAAACGTATAGGACCTAAGGGACACGACGATGAAGATAAGGGCTCAGTTTTTGGTTTACAAGCTACGCCAAAATTATTTCTGCTGAAGTTACTAAGTCACACCTTGGTGTTATTTTTCGCATTCAAGATTCTTTCTATCTGACCTGATGGAGGTCTACAAAGTTAGAGCGAGCTCCCACTAAATACAGGCCTAGACAAGAGCAGGAGTGATAAATGGAAGACAGGATTCATTGTTAAGCCTCTTAGTTTAGTTTAGTAGAAATGCACATATCTTGAAGATGTCAATATACCACAATTATTGCTATGAAAAAGTGCATGCAGGATATATGATAGTATAATAAAAGGAGGCATATCATCAAGCCAAAGCAAGTAGGAGTAGAGCATGTATGTGGGTATGTATGTATGTTTGAATGAATGTGCAAGTTCAAGTGTGTGTAATAATATAAGGAAAGAAAACCTTTGAAGTCAGTATTAAAGACTTAGAAAATATTATATACATATATATAATTAACTAAA
>NW_006399754.1:25597589-25599331 GCF_000299155.1 Elephantulus edwardii
GTAACCATTATCATATTTGACACATCAGTGTCACAGTGTTCAGCATCACAGCAAACTTGAGCTAAGATAATTACTGGTTTGCTTGCAATATGACTGCTAGTTAAAATATTATCTATATATAGATGATAAACACTGTGACACTGATGTGTCAAATGAGGTAATGGTTCCCCAGGGTGGACAGTGCACTTCTGGAATAGGGTGCTTTTGAGTTGGAACAACTCAGTTGTTTCTCCAGTGGATTTCCAGTTTCCATAAGCTGTAAATTGCGTGGGAGTGGAGTGCTTGTCTCTCTCTGCTAGAGCTGCTGGTGGATTCCTCATGCCTATCCTTTGGATTGGTAATGCGACTCCTTAGCACTAAAGCCACCAGAGCTCTGAGACAGACAGAGATGCAGAGATACTGTTTCAATCGTTTTAGCAAATTATAGCAGCCAAAAGGAAAAGACAGGTCTAAACTGTTTGATCATCCATCTGCACTCTCGGCTTTTTCTTCTTTTCTGTTGTTGAAATTCTCGATTACTGTGGCTAAATCTGCTAAATTTAATGGCAAGACTAGCAAATCCCTTTGTGGACTGATTAATGCACCCTGTGTGGAAGAAATGACTCATGCAATTATTGATGATGTAGATGAAGCCACCTTTCTGCAGAACAGACACATTTGATTTGGATCAGACTGAAGCATTGTCTCAGAGAGCCAAAGCCAGGTAAAAACAATGGTCTAAGCAAGCCAGTTGTGAATCAACAGATCCACTGCAATTGCCAAATGTATATAGAAAGGTACTGCCCATCTTTCTCTGATACAGGAGCAGGTAGACTTGAACTGCTGCTATTTTTGTTAGCAATACAACAAGTGAAGTACTAGTTCTCCAAACACACACACACACACACACACACACACACACACACACAGAGACAGTGAAAACAGATTAGTTACAGTTACATACAGTCCTATTTGTCTACCCTGAACATAGCATATTAACTAACAATTTCTTAAGCAATTTTGAGGCAAAAGAGCTTTTGAATTCTTTTATTCAGTAAGTATTTCTCTATATTCAGGTGCTGAACTAAAGTGTATAACTGTGAGTTCATAGTAGTTTAGTTGTGGCATTTGTCTGTCTTGAAGATAGTTCAAAAAGGCGATTTCATAGAATGAAGGGCAGTAAATTTTGTCTCACTAATTTGAGTATGTTGTCAGAAGGTTCCAGTCTTTGTTTAAAGATGTCATCCTTGGAAAAGCAGACGGTAAGCAGAGGAGAGGAAGAGCAACAGTGAGCTGCTCCGACACAGTGACTGCAATAAGGAGTTTGAACATGGCGGGAATTAGAAAAATGATATTGTTGTTGTTGTTATGTGCCATCGAGTCATTTGCGACTCATAGCGACCCTATGTACAAGAGCCCGAAACACCGTTCTATCCTGTGCCCACCTCGCCATCTCAAACACATTCATTCCCACCACTCCACTCACAGAATTGATCCATCTCATCGAGGGTCTTCCTCTCCTGCACCGTCCCTCATCTCCCACAAACATGATGTCCCTCTTTGCAACATGCCCAAAGTATGTCAGACAAAGCTTCAGAATTCTTGACTCCAAGGAGCACTCCAGCTTCACCCTCTCCAGGACAAACCTGTTTGTTCCCCTGGCAGTCCATGGTATATTTAACACTCTTCTGCAGCAGCACAGCTCAAAGGCATCAATTCTCTTTCTATCATCCCTATTCACTGTCCAACTCTCTGATGCATAG
>NW_006399754.1:25603116-25604094 GCF_000299155.1 Elephantulus edwardii
TGCCTGTTCATATCCTGTGCCCATTTTTCTATTGGATTATTTACCTTTATCTTGTTGTGGTGCTCAAGTATTTCATAAATTCTGGATATAGGTCCTTTATTGAGATGTTATTACTGAAAAAAGTTGTAAATCTGTACTTTATAGTTTTGCTGTGTGTCAGAGTTCACTGAATGGCACTTAAAAACAATTTGCAACTTTATGTCTTTTCCCAAAAATATTTTAAAATTGAAACATTCAAGGAAAAAACAAGACCAAAAATATCTGCCCAAACATACAACGTTCATCATAATGTACTTATGAAAGGTTGAGTTGTAAAATTCAACATCTTTTTTTTTTTTTGTAAAATTCAACTTCTAATCTATGGTGTAGAAATATAATATTATTTCTAGGCTAATAGTATTGGGAATTAAGTTTCCTTAAAGAAGTAAATTTGTACCACACATTTAAAAATATTTCAGGGTGTGTGTATATAGAGATATTTCTAATATATACATTAGAAATATTTGTAAATCTCCATTTTAATGCTAAACAATTTGTGCTAAATCCAACACACTACTTAAAATGGTTAATTGATATTTAATGATTATGAGAATTCTGTGGTGAAAACACTAAATAAGGGAATATATTTTACTTACTGAATATATTTTACTGACTGAATGGGAAAAAAAGGTGAGAAATATAATGAACTCTTTACATAGAGCGTTCTGTTTGGGTTGAACTAATATCACTATCTTTAAATGAAACTGTATAGACTCCTATTAGATCAGTGTTCTTTTAAAAATCATATTATGATACTCGTATTGTTGTAATTATTTTCTATTGTAAATGTATAGTCAACATGCCTAAGAAGTTAATTATTTAATTTTTTCTATTAATTTTATTCAGTATTAAAACTAAATCAAAGCATACCTTGGAGATGTTATGGGGTGGTTGTAGAGGACACTGTGTTTGGAAAAGTTGTTGTTGTTTTGTGCCATC
>NW_006399754.1:25605254-25624218 GCF_000299155.1 Elephantulus edwardii
CCAGAATATCTCTGAACATTGCTAAATGTTGATAGTTGTAGAGGGTCTTCAGGGCTTTTGTTCATAGGGTCGCTATGAGTTGTGATAGATTTGAAGGCAATCAACAACAAAATCCCAATGATTGAACAATACAAGATCAGGCAAGATTTGTTCCTGTTACACATACTATAGTATCTGTGGTTTGAAGCTGGCTCAGTTGAACCAAATAACAACAGTAATTGAATTTAAAGTGATCTGGTGACATAGTTAGTAACATATTCATCAGCTAACTACAAGCTCCCTCATTAGAATCCACCACTATCTACAGAGGAGAAAGATAGACAGTCTCTTTCCTCAAAGATTTGCACTTAGGTCACTGTGTGTCAGACTAACTCAACAGTAGTAGATAGTAATGGGATTTTTATAACTTTTATTCCAAAATACATTTTAGATTAGAAAATGCAAATACATTAGGTGATGATATCTAGAGATTAAAATCTAGAGATTATAATTTTATCTTCATATCCTAGCAACAGTAGCAAAATCAACAATGCAGTAACAACACATACTGATGAAAATGCAGATACGTTGGAACTCTCTTGAACTGCTGGTGGAAATGCAAAACGACAAAATCACCATCAATGTTGTATTGTTTGTGGATCCAAAGAACATGAAATTGTTGACAACTTCATTCTTTTCTCCATCTATCATGATGTTGCTTATTGGTCTAGTGATAAGAAGTTTGCACATTTTTACTTTCAGATGCAATCCATATTGAAGATTGTATTCTTTGAGCTCCTACAGGAAGTGCTTCAGGTCCTCCTCACTTTCAGCAAACAAGGTTGTGTCATCTACATAACACAAGTTACTGATGAGTCTTCCTCCAATCCTGATGACATATTCTTCCTTTGTTATTGTTGTGTACCATTAAGTTGGAACCGACCCGTAGCTGACCCTCTGTCAGAGTTTCAGAGGCAGTTAATCACACAAGAGATTGTCCATCCTTCTCCCAAAGAGCTGCTAGTGGGTTTGTACTGCATGCCTTTAGAATTGCAGCTAACCTTCTTGCCACTGGAAGCAATGATGTCAATGAGAGGATTAAAGTGCATCTGATCCAAGCCAAGGTCTTTCCAATCACTGACTATGCATCTGAGAGCTAGGCAAAGAGTAAGGATAACAGAGAAAGGTTGATGCCTTTGAACTGTGGTGTTGGAGAAAAGTACTGAATAGCCCATGGACTGCCAAAAGAACAAATACATGTTTCTTTGGAGAAAGTCCAGGCAGAGTGCTCTTTGGAGGCAAAGATGATAGTTTGTCAATATTTCTAGGAGAGGCTATTCCTTGGAGAGGGACATCATGTTTGGAAAGGTGGAAAGTCGATGAAAGAGAAGAAAACCCACAGCCAGGTGGGTTAATACAGTGATTGCTAAAAAGGGCTCACATGCGTCGGAAGTGTGAAGATGACATAGGCTAGGACAAGGTCCAGATCTATTGTTCATATAGTTGTTACGGATTCTACTCAACTTGATAATGCTAACAAGAACACATCAATTGTGGAAGACAATTTAACATTTCTTCAAAAAGCTGAAAAATAGAAATACCATTTGATCCAGTTAATGTGCTACTAAGAATGTACCAAAGAGAAATAAGAGAGGTAACATGGATAGTTATATGCACCTTGATGTTTATTGCAGCATTACTCACATAGCAAAGCAGAAAGAAACTGCACAAATGCCCATCAAGAAAGAAATAAATAGAGAAACTGGGGTATATTCCCACAATACAGTATTACACTCAAATTAAAAACTTGTGAAACAGTACACAACATGAAGGAATTTGAAGATAAATTGCACTGAATGAAATAACTCAGAAAAGAAAGGATAAACATTGTATAAGACTAGTATAATTTTAGTAGGGGTGGGGAATAGAAAACTAATGAATAGTTAATGAACACTTTATTGGATTAGGTGAAGAGAAGGTCAATCTGAAATAGACTATCAGGTTGTGTATACTGCAATTAACATTCTGAAACAGGGTATGCATAGCTTATCGAGGTGGACAGGAAACTAAGAAAAGATTTACACACAAATGGAAACAACCATGGTAAAGAGTTGACAGCGCTGGAACTGGAGGGAGAGGCTAGCAGAGATCAGCAGATACAAAGGCACAGTGAAGAGAAAGAGAGGGTGCAGTGAAGATGTAATAAGACATTATAATAAAGGGCATCGAACAATTGTAACTAATATTATAAAACAACATAAATGGTTAGATTAAAACATTTTTTAAATAAAGAGAAAATAAAACTTAACCTTAAATGAAGAGTAGATAAAGTGAAAGATAAAAAAAAAAAAGAAATAAAAGAGCTAAGCAGGGCAACTCAAGAAAACAAGGCAAATTATTATAACAAAATGGTCACAGACCTGAAATTAGAAAATAAACATTGTCAATAGTCTTAGTATCTCTGAAGCTGAAAGAACTGAATAAAATAATCAAGGTTCAAGATGTCATATTGAAGATAATGTATTTAAATAATTGAATGATTCTAAAAAATATGGAAGGAATATACAGATTCACATAACAAAACAAAAAAATTAATCAACATTGAATCATTTCAGGAAGTATCACATTATCAAGAAGCAATAGTACTAAAGGAAAAAGAAGCCCAAGCTGCACTTAAGGTATGTTGTTGTTTTTGTTGTTGTTGTTGCGGTGTACTGTTGAGTCGGAATCAACCCATAGCTGACCCTCCAGCAGGTTTTTAGGGGCAATTAATTGCATGACAAGAGATTTTCCTTTCCTCTCCCATGAAGCAGCTGGTGGTTTCAAACCACTGCATTCTCTTGGGATTCCAGCTCTTCTTCTTGTCACTAGGCCACCAGAACTCTCTGTATTGAAGGCATAGGGAAGAGAGAAAAAATAAAAATAAGAAATCAGGCTCTAGGAGTCGATGGAATGGCATTTGAATTATTTCATCAAATGAATGTAGCCATAAATATGCTAACTTGCTCATGCCAAGAAATGTGCAAGACAGCTACCTGGCCAAGAGACTATAAGACATCTAGATTTGATGACCGCTAAAAAAAGGGGGAGTCATCAGAACGCAGAAATCATTAAACAATGCTATCAACACAGAGGAATAAAATTATGCTCATTATTATTATAAAACAGCTCAAGCAGCCTATCTGCAGGAAACTTGCAGAATTTCAAGCTAGATTCAGTGCAGGTCATGAAATGAGCAATATCGTTACAAATGCCTGAGGGATCTTTCCTGAAAGAATATGGGAAAGATGTTTGTGTTATTTTCTGCTGTACAAAAACATTTGACTCTTTGTATCATAATAGATTTCGGACAATATTGAAGACACTGAAAACTCCTAAACACTTAATTGTGCTCATCTGGTAACTGTTCTTAGAAAGAGAAACAGTTCTTTGAACAGAACAAGAGGATATGAAATAGTTTAAAATCAGGTCAGAGTTCTATCCTTTCACTATTGTTGTTGTTGTTGTTATGTGCTGTCTAGTCATTTGCAACTCATAACGACCCTATGTACAACAGCCCTAAACCGTGCTCTATCCTGTGCCAATCTCATTGCCTCTGACACACCAATCCCGAGTACCCCAGTCACTGAATCAATCCACCTCATAGAGGGTCTTCCCCTCCTGCGCTGTCCCTCTACTCTACCCAGCATGATTTCCCTCTCCAAAGACCTGTCTCTCCTTACAACATGTCCAAAGTATGTCAGACGAAGCTCCAGAATCCTTGCCTCCAAGGAGCAGCCTGGTTTAATCCTCTCCAAGATGAATCTGTTTGTTTTCTTGGCAGTCCATGATACATTCAATACTCTTCTCCAGCACCACAACTCAAAGGCGTCAATTCTCCTTCTATCCTCCCTAGTCATTGTCCAACTCTCTGATGCATAACAAGTGATTGCAAAAACCATGGCCTGCATCATGCGGACCTTAGTCTCCAGAGAGACACTGTTGCTCTTGAGTATTTTGGAGAGGTCCCTAACCGCAGACTTTCCCATCGTAATACGTTTTTTTTTATTTCCTGGCTACTGGTGCCAAGAGTGTTGACCGTGGACCCGAGCAAACTGAAGCTGTGAACAATCCCAATCTCTTCGCCATCCATCCTGATGCTACCGATTGGTCAAGTGGTGAGAATTTTTGTCTTCTTGACATTGAGCCTCAGTCTATATTGAAGACTGCAGTCCTTGACCCTCTGCAGTAAGTGCATGAGTTCCTCCTCAGTTTCAGCGAGCAAGGTTGTGTCATCTGCATAACGCAGATTGTTGATAGATCGTCCACCAATCCTAATGCCACGCTTCTCCTCATAGAGCCCTGCCTCTTGGATAATCTGCTCTGCATACAGGTTGAAAAGGTATGGAGACAGGACACATCCCTGACGTACACCCTTCCCAATTTTGAACCATGCAGTGTTACCTTGCTCTGTTCTGACTACTGCCTCTTGGTCCAAGTATAGGTTTCGTATTAGCACAATTAAATGTTCTAGGATTCCCATTCTTCTCAGAGTCAGCCACAGTTTGTTATGATCCACTCAGTCAAATGCCTTTGCATAATCAATGAAACACAGATAGACATTCTTCTGGTATTCTCTGCTTTCAGCTAAGATCCATCTAACATCAGCTACAATAAGTCATAAGTACATTGACCAAATAATTAAAAAAAAAATCCACCCTGAAAATACCAAGAAGAATGTAGCATCAGGAATGGAGAAAGCACAAATTGCAATAGGCAAATGACAACTTTTGATACGCAGATGACACCTTTGCTTGTTGTAGGAAACTTCCAATATTCACTGAAGATCAAAGACTAAACGTCTTCATTGTTAATGGCACTTCAATATACAGATGACAAAAACTGTCATAACTGGATCAGTAAGTGACATCACAATAAATGGATAAAGGATTGAAGTTGTCAGTGATTTCATTTTACTTGGATCCACAATCACCATCCCTGGTGGCAGCCAGGAGGAAGTAAAGTATATATTGCACTGGGCATATCTGCCACTACTGATTTCTTTAAAATGCTAAATAGTGAGGAAGTTACTTTGAAGACCAAGGTGCATCTGACCTAAGCCATATGACTTTTTACTTGATTCATATGCCTGTGAAAGTAGATAATGGATAAAGAATATCAAAGAAGAACTGATATCTTTTCATTTATGGTGTTGGCAAAGAATACTGAACAGTAGACTTCAAAAAGAACAAAATGTATCTCCAAGAAGTAGAGTGAACCCTGCATATTCTTTGGAAGGAAAATGGTGAGATGTTTTGTCTTTTAAACATACTTCTCACACACTCTGGGCATGTTATCATGAGGTGTCACTCTCTGAAAAATGATGTTATGTTTGGTAGAGCAGAGAGTCATCAGAAGAGAGGAAGATTCTCATTTTGACAGATTAGCCTCCTAACTAGAACAATTGACTCAAGGTCAGAAGGGATTGTGAGAATGGCACAGGATCAAGAAGAGATTTTTCCTTTGTTCATTGGGTTGTTCAGAGTTAGAGGCAAATTTAACTATCAACAACAATGTAACATTCACCTCAATCGAATGCATTTAGGTTAAATTACGAAAATATAAATGTATAAATAATTTTACCAATCACATTTGCTGAGATATATTGGTCTATCCAATTTTTCAACCTTTTTTAGAACCCCTTGAACAGCCAAGCATATAACTGTTGTAATGGTCTGTTTATGTAAAAGGCTTTATATAATTGCTCTAAAATTTGTCACGTCCTCTGTTACCCCAGCGAGAAAATGTACTTTCTTAATCTTTGCATTGTGTCTTCTATTTAACTTGATAATAAACTAGATATCCATGACACTTTACCCTTTTCCTTGGATAAAATTAAAAGTCTCTGTTGTACTGTATGCAGTGTTTTCATGGTGATAGACTAAGAGCTTAAAGGTGACTTAGATGGTTTGAACAGTTGGAAGGTCTGCACTCAGTATTTATCCTGAAGTTGCCATGACTACTAATGCAGATCGCATTTGCTGAGCAAGTTCCAGTTAGAGGTAGCGGAAAGGCACAGGGGGTTTCATTAATGGTTTCAGTGATTAACCACAGTGAAAATTACGGAGTGAATGTGTTGTCTTGATTTCCTATTCTGTTGATCGCACCAAAGAGGAAGTACTTAGGGAAAAAGTTATAATTATGTTTTGATAAATGTCATTTTTATTTTTATTGTTGATGAGATAGCAGAGAGAAAATTAATTTAGCTCCATTATTACCTCAAAAGCATAACATAAATAACATTATATTCTTAAAATCGGAGATTAGAATATATTCTTACCTTAAAATCAGAAGTAACCTTTTGTTGTTTGTAAAATATTTTAACTACATCAATATATTCACAGATACACATGACACAAAATTAATTTTACCTGAGAGATAGATCGATAGATAGATAGATCGGTCAATCTCAATATACAGTTGTTGTTATCATCGTGTCAAGTATGATTCATAGTGACCTTATGAACAAAAGGCCTGAAGCCTTTCTATAACTATCGTCATTTATCAAAGTTCATAAAGTTTTCAGAGGCATGTCGTTTCGGAAGTGGATGCCACTCCTGCTTCCAAACCTGTCTTAAACTGGGAGTGCCACCTAACACTGTCCGTCATTTTGAGATAGATAGATAGATAGATAGATAGATAGATAGATAGATAGATAGATGATAAATGGATAGATAGATAGATAGAATCTTCATCCCAAACATAAGCACTGTTTCTAGAAGAAAAAAAATAACTTTTTTCCTCACAATTAACCTACATTTTCTTTCATTATTACCATTTTAAATGAGGCTTATTAATATTTTAAATATTGTTGTTGTACCATCAAGTTGCCGTGACTTACAGCAGCTGTATGCACTACAGCTCTATCCTGCCCTGTCCTGAGCCAGTCTCACTGACACACCTACCCCCATTACATCAGTTACTGTGTCAATCCCTCTCATCCAGGGTCTTCCTCTCCTGTGCTGGCCCTCCACCCTTCCCAGCATGATTTCATTTTCCAAAGACTGATCCCTCCTGGCTAAATATCCAAAGTATATGAGGGAGAGCCTTAAAATCCTTGCCTTCTCTCCAGCAAGGAAAGAACTAAGTAGATCTCAGAGAGTATAGTCTTGAGCTTATGTGGTATCTACACCTAGACTAGGAAGCTGTTGTACATATAGAGCAAGGGAACACTGCATGTATAGTTCAAAATTAAGAGAGGAGTGTGTCAGGGATGTACCCTTTCAATTTATTTGTGGAACAGATCATTTGGGAGGCTAGCCTCTATTAGGAGGGTTGTGGCATAACTGTGAAGGATTTCAAGGTTTTGCTGCAGAAGGTCCAGGACTACAATCTTCAATATATATTTGCCTCTCAAAATCATGAGAACAAAGATTCTCATCATCAGACCAAATAGCAATATCATTACAGATGGGGAAAAGATTGAGGTTGTTAACAATTCCTTCATCCCTAAACAACATGCCTCCGGAAACTCTATGAACTTTGACAAATGTCGATAGTTGTAGAGGGGCTTCAGGCTTTTTGTTCATAGGGTCACGATGAGTGGTGCTCAACTCGGGATCAATCAACAACAACACAACAACAGATCCACAATCAATACTTGGCACCACAATTCAGGAAATCAAAAGATGAGTTGTTTTAAAAAACCTGCTCTCAAGAACCTCTCCAGAGTGCTAAGGAGCAATTAAGTCAGTTTAGAGACTAAGCTACGATTGATCCAGACTATGGTCTTCTCAATTGCTTGCTATGTACCTGAGATCTGAACAATGACAAATGATGACAAAAGAATCAATATTTTTAAGTTGTGGTGCTAAAGAAGGGTGTTGAATATGCCATGGACTGCCAAAAGAACAAGCAAGTCTGTCTTAGGATGAAACCAGGTTGCACTTTGTAGGCAAGAATTTTGAAGCTCTGTCTCACATACTTTGGGCTTGGTTCCAAGAGGGAACAGTCTTGGAGAAAAGTATCATGCTTGTAAGGTTAGAAGTTCAGTGTAGAAGAGGAAGAACCCTCGATGAGAAGGATTGGCATGATAACTGTGGGAATGGGGTTAGATATGTCTGAGATGGTGAGGCTGGCTCAGGACGGGGCAAGATTCAGAACCATTGTTTATAGGGTCACTATGAGTCATAGAAAACTCAACGGCATATGACAACGACAACAAGATGAGATTGTTTTTATTGATCTTCAAAAATATAATTATAAAGGAAATTAATTTTCAATTTAACTCAAGGACTGTTACTAATTAAGACACTATCAATGTACTATATAAAGATTTTCTTCGGCTAGGATATATTCTCCACAGTCAACAGTCTTAGCACCAGCAGCCAGGAAATTAAAAGGCGCATTGCCATGGGAAAATCTGCTTTTAGGGACCTCTCCAAAGTGCTGAAGAGCAATGGTGTCTCTCTGGAGACTAAGGTGCATTTGATACAGGCCGTGGTCTTTGCAGTCATTTGTTATGCATCAGAGAGTTGGACAATGACCAAGGAGGATAGAAGGAGAATTGATGCCTTTGAGCTGTGGTGCTGGAGAAGAGTACTGAGAATACCATGGACTGCTAGGAAAACAAACAGATTTGTCCTGGAAAGGGTTAAACCACGTGGCTCCTTGGAGGCAAGGATTCTGAGACTCTGTCTAACATACTTTGGACATGTTGTAAGGAGAGACCGGTCCTTAGATAAGGACATCATGCTTGGTAGGGTCGAGGGACAGCGCAGGAGGGGAAGACCCTCTATGAGGTGGATTGATTCAGTGACTGGGATAATCGGGATGGGAGTGTCAGAGACAGTGCAATTGGCACAGGACAGAACAGAGTTTAGGGCTGTTGTACATAGGATCGCTGTGAGTCGCAAGTGACTCGACGGCACATAACAACAACAAGGATATATTTATTTTAGTATAGAGCAATTTTCCTTAGGTATAACAGGTCTGCTGTTGTTGAGTCAAATATGACTCCTCACAAATCTATGAAAGTAGATTTGAACTCTGTCCTGTCCTTTGCATCTTGCCATTCCTATCATCCTCAACATGTTTGAGTCCATAGTATCAGTCCACCTCGTTAAGGGGTTTCCTCTCTTTCAGTGACTCTCCTCTACGTTTCCAAGCTTGAGATCCCTTCCCAAGGAAAAGCCTCCCCTAACAACATGTCCAAAATATGTGAGACAAAAGTTCACCATCTTTGCCTCAAAGGAACATTCTGATTGCATTTGCTCCAAGACATATCAGTTTGTTCTCCTGGTAGTCCATGGGACATTCAGCACTCTTCTCCAACACCATCAGTCAGATGCATCAATAATTCTCATGTCATCCTTATTCGTTGTCCGATTCTCAGATACATGGATGGTGACAAGACAGATTGTGGCTTGAAAACAAATAAAATATTTAAGAAGGATTTGGAAAATATTTGGATCTGGAATCTAAATATCAGTCCATTAAAATCTTTAGGGACCCATACTTTCTCATCTTTCTGCTTGACATGGATAGTATATTGTTGATGTCTCTTTATAATTTAGAAGATTACAGCTATATATTTAAATATCAAATATTGCATCCTAGTTATATCTGAGTTTCTGGTAGGTTTCCAGAGGCTATAAATCTCATTAAAGGAGATTACCAATCTTTTTTCCATGGAGCAGTTCATGGATTTAAACGACTTGGCTTTCGGTAAGGCAGTACAGCTCTTTATCACTAAACTCCTCTTTTAATTTATTGTTCTTTCTTTTAATTGATGAACAAAGTTTGTTCTTTGAACGTATGCTTTTCAAATATAATAGTAATGGCTTACATACTGGCCATAACAAATATTAAAAGTGTAATCATGAGATGTCTAAAAACCAAGTGCTATGACATCAAATTCAGACTCCTAAAATTTCTCCATCCAATTTCTACTACAGTGAATTTTAATTAACTCAGGTGAAAAATCTTTCTCCTAAAGAGCAACTGATTAATTAAAACCATCAACATTTCAGTCAACAAGTGTAGAGATATAACCTTGTTCACCTCCAATAACTTCACAGGAGGAATAGAACCTCTCTATAATGACTACAAGGAGAATTGATGCCTTTGAGCTGTGGTGCTGGAGAAGAGTATTGAGAATACCATGGACTGCTAGGAAAACAAACAGATTTGGCCTGGAAAGGGTTAAACCGGGTGTCTCCTTGGAGGCAAGGATTCTGAGGCTCTGTCTAACATACTTTGGACATGTTGTGAGGAGAGACCGGTCCTTGAAGAGGGACATCATGCTTGGGAGGGTGGAGGGACAGCGCAGGAGAGGAAGGCCCTCTATGAGGTGGATTGATTCAGTGACTGGGATAATTGGGATGGGAGTGTCAGAGACAGTGCGATTGGCACAGGACAGAGCGGAGTTTAGGGTTGTTGTACATAGGGTCGCTATGAGTCGCAAGCGACTCGACGGCATATAACAACAACAAAACATAATTACTACAATACAAAATCAATCCTCATGAAGTTAGACATGTCTGTACAATCCCAAATCTACTTCTACTAATTCAAATCATGATCTTTCCTCCAAGAGCTCTTTCTGTTCTTCTGCTTAATCTTTAATCTGTTGCAATGACCACACAGAACTCACAGAACCATACAAAAATTAAAAAATTAAGGTATGGGTTGGGGAAATGAGCAGGTTACAAGTCAGGTTGAAAATAGAATCTCATTTTTCAGTCAGGACAGCTTCTCAGATGTATTCACAGACCCTTTGTCCTTTCACCTAGAGCCTTAATATAAATGTTACCAAGCATTCTTATTCTTGCCAATTAAGATATCTCCTTCTTACTCACCAGTACTCCAGCAAGCTAACTCGTTTTGATTTTTTGTTTCTCCGTTGCTCCTATGTGTGTTGATCTTATTCTGTCTCCATCTCAAATAGGAAACTCTAGCCCTGAAGGAGAAGAAGAGATACGTTCTCTGTTTCCTTCTTGCTCGGAACAAGATTCCTATTTTATGCCTCTAAATCTGCTCCATTTAAGCGTCGTGAAATGGCAGGACTGATCAATTTCACCATTAGTATTATGCATACTGAGTTTGTATGTTCCTACTTAAATGTGTCATTTCATTAATCCATTAATTCACATGAATTCATTAATTGACAACATTAGTATAGCCCTACAAAGTCATGTGGCTAAAGTCAAAACCATTTGAATAATAAACCACCAATTATTCCACAAGCCATGCTCTTAAACATAGGGTCTCTCATTCAACTAACTACTTTCAAGTTGGAACCGACTCATACTTGGTATCCCATCAGATTTTGGAGGATGCACAGAGATTTGCCATCATTTTCCCATAGAGTGCCTAACAGACTGAAACTTCCAGTTAGATGTCTTTGGATTAGTAGTGCAACTCCCAACAAACCACAAAAGTGGAGTATCAGATCCAGTTCAAGGAATGTTAAAACCCGTTAGCCAGTATAAATGGGAAAGAGAGAATCTCAAAATCTCCTGTCAATCTCTAGCGTTTCTTTATAAACAGTACTGAATTTGTTAAATTTATTGGGTCAGTAACTCAAACCATTATTACGCTTGATAAAAACTTTCTGTCTTCTTCATGGTGCCTTATCATTGGTTAATATTTGTCATCTATCCATAAAAGTTAAGAATTAGACTATTTATTTATCCAGTTTGGAAGTTGTCTGCAGGAGCTGGATTCTACGGAGGCTTGCTTGTTTATTGAATCTGGTGAGGATTAGGGTGGAATGTTGACTCGCTAATGTGTGTGAAATGATGTCATTTGGCCTCCTATTTAAAAACCCATTGATTTTGTTGGTAGTTTGAGGCTGGAACCCAGTTTGGAAGTTATCTGCAAGAGCTGGATTCTACAAAGACTTGTTTGCTGGTTCAAGTGAGGACCTCACTAGAGGAGCTTCCTGATTAAAACAAGCTTGGAAGCAGGAGTGGCACCCACTTCCGAAATAGCTTGCTTCTGGAAACTCGAATCCAGAAAGTTATACAAGTGTTCGGGTCTTTTGTTCATAGGGTCACTCACTATGAGTTGTCTATGACTCAATGGCACTTAACAACAAGAACAACATTTATTTATGTGTGTGTGTGTGTGTGTGTGTGTGTGTGTGTGTATTTTGCACTCCTTATGTCAAGAATCATTATGTAAGTCAACAGTTGTTTAATTACATAAATATTATGCATTAAATTAGATAATATAACATTGAAAGATAATTTTGCTTAATTTCAGAGAACTTATAATTCTTATCACCAATATTTATGCAGAGAACTTAGAAAACTCCATTGGTATCGTTCATTAAATTCCATTCATCATTTATGCTGGGTGATAAAGACTGTGGCATCAAGATTGGAGGAAGAGTCATCAATTTTGACTCATCAATTCATCAAGATTCATCAGTTTGTGATATGCAAATGGGACAATCTTACTTGCTGAAATAAAGAGAATTCGAAGCACTTGTTAAGAAGACCAAATCCTACAGCTTTAAGGACAGATTACACCTCAACATTAAAAAATACATAAATAAATCCTGCAAAAAAGACAAAGGCAAGCACATGGTAAATGTGCTATTGTTATGAGCCGTTTAGTTGCCTGAGTCATAGTGACCCTATGTACAATAGTCCTAAAGCCTACCCTATCCTGTGCCAATCTTATTATCTCTGACACACCTATTCCCATTGCCCTAGTCACTGGAATCAATCCATCTTATCAAGGGTCTTCCTCTCTTGCGCTGTCTCTCCATTCTCCCAAGCATGATGTCCCTCTCCAGGGACTGGTCCTTGCGACATGTCCAATGTATGTCATACAAAGTTTCAGAATACTTGCCTCCAAGGAGCAGCCTGGTCTCACCCTCTCTAGGATGAACTTGTTTGTTCTCCTATCAGACTATGACATATTTAACACTCTTCTCCAGCACCACAGCTCAAAGTCATCAATTTTTCTTCTATCATCCGTAATCATTGCCCAGCTTTCTGATGCATAGCATGTAATTACAAAGATCATGGCCTATATCAGGCACACCTTAGTTTCCAGACTAACATTGCTGCACTCCCGTACTTTGGAGAGGTCTGTGACAGCAGACTTTCCCAATGCAATTCATCTTTTAATTTCCTGGCTGCTAGTACGAAGAATGTTGACTGTGGAGCCGAGCAAACTAAAGCTGTTAACAATCTCTATCTTTTCAGCATCTATCATGATGCTGCCAATAGGCCCAGGGGTGAGAATCTTTGTTTTCTTGATGTTGAGCTTCAACCCATATTTAAGGCTGCAATCTTTGATGTGATAAATGTAGAAAATATTAAAGTTGTCAATGATTTAATTTTTCTTGTATCCACAATCAACACCAATGAATGTAGCAGGCAAGAAGTAGTATGGATAATGGAATAAAATACTGGATAGATATGCTGTCAAGGACAATTTTAATGTGCTGAAGAATAAGATCACCTTACACTAAGAGATGTCTAACATAAGCCAGTACATTTCAATAACTTGAGATGCATGAGAAAGTTGGATTCCCATATGTGAGTAAGAAAATAAGAATTGGTGTCTTTAGATTTTGTCATTAGAGAAAAATATTGACTATGCCATGGACTGGCAAAATAATAAAGAAATCAATCTATCTTAAAAGAAGTATGATGTGAATGCACCTCAAAAACAAGGAAAGTAAAATTTCATCTAACATGCTTTGAGTATGGTTTTAGGGAAAAAACTGTTCCATGGAGAAGACTATCATGACAGGAATAGTATAAGATCAGCTAAAGAAAGAGTCTCAGTGAGATGATGATGAGATTAAGCATAATAGAAATTCTGAAGATGAGCAGAACTTTATTTTGTTGTGAACAGAATTGTTATGGGTTACAGTTGATAGTATCTACCAACAATAACGTTCAGACAAATTCTTAATCCTACAGTTGTTTGAGATTTTTTTTTCTTTTCTTTATGGTTCATAAATTTTCTGAGAAAAGAATTCTTGGTTGGTAATTTTTCACTCAGTATTTTATATATTTTATTTAATTATTTTTTGGGAGCCCTGGCGGCCTAGTGGTCAGAAGCTGTGCGGCAATCCCAAAGGCATGTGGTTTGATGCCACCAGCTGCTCCAGGAGGAGTAATCTCTTCCCATGTGATTAACTACCGCTGAAAACCCACCACCCGTGGTGACCCGTAGCTAACTATATGTTGGTTTCAACTCTATGGTACAACAAGAACAGCTGTCTTATAAAATTATTTTTGGGAAGTTTATATCCATATTTTATGGTGCTTAGTATGTTATTGTGTGTTTTCCTTGTAGTGGTTTAAAATCTTTTGTTCTTTGTTTTCAAGAATTTTATTATCACATGATGTAAAGTTGATGATTTTGTATTTTTTCTAAATAAGGTTCATATTAATTACTATATTTACAGCCTTAATTTTTCTCTTCAAGTCTAGAAGATTATCTCTGATATATGATGGAATATAGTTTCTATATATTTATCATTGTCTTGGTACTCTTTTGTGTTGTTGTTTCTCTTTGAAATAGCAAGTTTAGTCATTTTGTCTTCTAGTTCATTTATTTTTTCTCCTATTGTTCAACTCTATTTTTTTTAGTGTTTCTTTTAATTTTCCTTTTCCTAATTCATGATTGTTCCTCAGTCATAGTAATTATCTCTCTTTTTATTAATGTTATCAATGAGTAATTTTGTTTCTGTATTAATTTCTTGAGCTCTGCTCATTTCATTTCTGTCTGCTTTGCAGTTTATTTAAACATACTTTGCAGCATAGTCTGAAAATTATTGATTCTTTACAATAGTCTGACATTGATAGGGGAAATTTTCTGTTCAACTTTTGGTTTTGATTGTTACTTCTTGATGTTTAAATCATTTTTTAAACTTCAAATTTTGTGTTCTGGTTTCTATGGGAAGATTATCTGCCTGGGTGCCCTGATGTTGGAGTGATCAGTTATATGACTGCCAGTCAAAGGACTGAAGTCCACATTCACTACCTACCCCATGAGAGAGAGATGTGAAAGTCCACTTCTGCGAAGTCTTGAGGCAAATTCACTTCAATTGACAGATTTGCAACAAGTAAGAATCTGCCTTCTGACACTGATCGGCTCCTTAGAATCACTAGAGGGCACTGTTATCCTTATTTATTTTTCTCAGTACTCATTCAGTTCTGGATGCTCTATCTCTGTAATTCAAGAAACAAGCAAGAGAGTGTTGTAGCTGTGTACTATAATACACGCAGGAAGCTCAACTTCCTACGCAAAGGTGAACGGCTTCTAAGAGAAAGAATCTTTCTCTTATGAGCAGGAGTTAGCCATATTCCTTCCTGTTACTGTCAGAAGCACTTTCCCAACCTTGCTGCTCTTGTAATTCATATGGTTTTATTTTTGGGGTTGTTATGTGTCAACAAGTCAAGTACAACTCATAGTGGGCCTGTGAACAACAAAACTGAACCATGTCTTATCCTGTCAGAATTTCATGATTTTGGACACACTTGAGCCAATTGCTATAGTCACTGTCCGAATCCATCTTGTTGCAGGTCTTCTTGCCTGAGCTTCCATACTTCCAAGAATGATATTCCTTTCCAAGGAATATCAACAAGCCCAAAGTATGAGAAATGAAGCTTATCCATCTTTGCCTCTCAGGATCACTTTGGTTGCATTTTCTCAAAGATATATCTGTTTATTCTTTTGGCAGTCCATGATATATTCACTGCACTTCTCCAGGAACACAACTCAAAGGCATCAATTATTCTTTTGTTATCTTTATTCATTTCCAACCCTGAGATGCATAGCAATTAATTCAAGAGACCATGGCCTGAATCATGTACACTTTAGTCTTCAGACTGACATCATTGCCCCTCAGTATTGTGGAAAGGTCCCTAACAGAAGACTTTCCCAAAGCAAAATACCTCCTGATCTCCTGATTGCTGGTACAAAAGATGCTGATTGATAATCCAAGAAAGATTAAATAATTGACAATTTAATCCTCTCTCCACCCATCATGATGCTGTCTATTGGCTCTTTGATGAGGAATTTTCTTTTCTTGATGTTACGATACCTTATGTGTCTATGTTTTTTTGATGTTAAGATGTCAGATAATTGTATCTATGAACCCTGACAACATTAAGATACAAAAACATTCTCGTGCTATAACATTTTCTTCCCTCATTTTCTTCTCCCAATTGTGTACCTTGTGGATTCACAAGATAACCTACAATGTTCAAATTGATAGCCTTATGCTTTTGCACTATAAAGATGTTCCCGACAGCTGAAATGCCCTATTAAATAAGTTTTGTGTTTTTATTTAAGATTGAACATTGTGAAAATTGCAATTCTATCAAAAACAATCTACAAGTTCAACCCAATCTCAATACAGACACCAAATGTATTCTTCAAGGAAATAGAAAAATTTCTGATTTCAAGTGAAAGGAAAGAGACCAGGCATAAGCAAATATCTTCTGAAAAACAAAAATGAAATGAGAGGCATCTCACTCCCTAATCCCAAAACCTACTACTAAACAGCCATATGAATCAAGACAGCATGGCATTGGCACAATAGACACATAGATCAATGGAATAAAGTTGGGAATGAAAAAAACAACCCATCATCCTACATACAGTCAAGTGATATTTGCAAGGTAACCAAACTGACTGAATGAGGAAGCAATGGGCTCTTTAACAAATGGTACTGGCAAAATTGGACATTCACCTGTAGAAAACTGAAACAGAATTCACATCTCACACCATACACAAAATTCAATTTAAAGTGGATCAGAGACCCAATGGTAAAATCTAAAACCATATAGATCATAAGAAACAAAATGCGAATAAAACTTAGAAGATATTCCTAGGGACTAAATAGGCTTTCAAACAACAAAAAAATGTAGCTTCTAGAGAGGATATAATCAATGAATGAGACCTTCTTAAAATAAAATCCCTGTGTACATAACATTTTCTTCAATAGTGGAAAAGAAAGCCCAGATACTGTGGTGTGGGGGACCTTTGGCAATATGATTTTATACAAGGTTCTCATAACTTAAGTTTTCAGAGTACTACAAGGCCTCCACAAGAAATGCACTGACAACCCAACCACAAAATGGACAACATGCTTTTTGATTTCTTGTGCTGCTGCAACGGATGTTGATTTTGTATCCAAGTAAAATTAAATTCTTGATAATTTTATTCTTAATGATGTCTATTGGTATGGTTTTGAGAACTTTTATTTTCTTCATGTTGAGGTGTAAACCATGTTGAAGATTGTAGTTTTTGATCTTCAGTAAGTGCTTCAAGTCTTCACTTTCTGAAAGCAAAGTTGTTTTATTTGTATAACACAGGTTGTTGAAGAGACATCCTCCAATCCTGGTGCAACATTTGTGTTCAAATAGTCCAGCTTCTTGAGTTGTTTACTCGGTGTACATGCTGGATATAGAGATAGGTATGGAGAAATGATACAACCCTGATGGACATATTTCTTTATTTTATATCATATAGTTTTCTGTTTCAATGACCATATATTTGCTTATGAGCATATTTCATATAAGCACAATTCAGTGTTTTGAAGTCCCATTCTTCTTAATGTTTTCTGTACTTTCTTTTGATGCGTATAGCTAAATGTGTTCGCATAGTCAAGGTGCTTACACATATAAATCGATTTCGGCTATTCTCCGTTTTCAGTCAAGATATATTTGACATCAACAATTATATTTCTCCTTCTATGTAGCAGCTTTATAATCCAATTTCAATTTCTAACTATTTCCTGTCAATATATTGCACCAACCATTAAAAAAATAATCTTAAGTAACATTTAATTACTGAATGCAATATTAATGCCATTGCTTGATAATTTCTACCTCTGCGGGATTACCTCTTTTTAGAATGGGCACACAAATGGTTTTCTTTCCTCTAAGGGGCCAGGTAGTATAGATAGGTGATCACGTCTAAGGCTGCATCGGTTTGATCCAACAACTAAATTGGTTTTCCATTAGTTTCTGGATTCTTAGTCTTGTCAATGCTTTCAGTGTCACTTAGACTTCTGACTTCAGAATCACTGGTTCTTGATCATACATTACTTTATGAAATAACTCATCATAATGCTTTTGGTATAATGGATTTAAGATTTCTTTCCATCTTCTTTTGATAATTCTTGAATCATTCAATATTTTGTCTATAGGATTCTTCACTATTGCAATTTGAGCCTTGAATATTTCCTTAACACGGATTGCTGAGAGTTCTCGTTTCGGTTTTCTAACTCCGAGTCTTTGACATTTTGTTATAATACTTGTCCTTCTTGAGCTGCCCATTTAAATCCTCTAATCAGCTCCCTTATTTAATAATTTCTGCCATCTAGTCTTCCCACTTGCCCAAAGGGAAGAACCAATATCAGCATTTCTTTTGGGTGTTTTGTTTTTTGTTTTTTTCTTTCATGTCTATTTAATGACCTTTTGTTTTCTTCCGATATAATGTTCTGGATGTCATCTTACAATTTGTTTAATCGTTAGTGATATGTGTTGAATATGTGAAATCTGGAACTGGACTGTTTTTAAAACTTCAATAGGAAAAATTGAAGACTATATTATGATTATCATGTACATATTTCAGCTAACAGATGCTGCCCTGGACATGCTCACCAAGTTGTGCCAAGAAATAGAACAATCACTTGGCCAACTGACTGGAAGAAATCTGTATTTGTTCCCATTACAAAGAAAGGTGACCCAACAAATTATGGAAACTATAGAACAATCTCATTGATCTCACATGCAAGCAAGATTTTACTGAAGATTATCCAAGAACAATTGGAACAGCACATCAGCAGAGAACTACCAGAAGTCCAGGCTGGGTTTAGAAGAGGTCGTGGTACTAGGGATATTGTAGTTGATGTTAGATGGATCTTAGCTGAAAGCAGAGAATACCAGAGGAATGTCTATCTGTGTTTCATTGACTATGCAAAGGCATTTGACTGTGTGGATCATAACAAACTATGGCTGAC
>NW_006399754.1:25625103-25644982 GCF_000299155.1 Elephantulus edwardii
TGTTGTACATAGGGTCGCTATGAGTCACAAGCGACTTGACGGCACATAACAAGAACAACAACAACAATCATGTACTTTTAAAATTTTCTTCAGCTTTAATTTTAATTTACCTAAAAACACTTGACAGTCTAGTCAACAGTTGATCTTTGGCCTTATTTTGATTGCTAATAATGATCTCGCCTGCTCCTTTCCACACATGCCATCAATTTACTTCTTGTGTACTCCGTAAGGTGAGGTATATTTGTTTTTTTTTTTAAAAGAGTATAAGCAATATTATTAGCAATAATCATTTAAATAATTGATGGTACAAAATTCTACCATACTATCTCTGTCCTCACTTCTATCTCCAAATCCATGTTTTCCAACCCTCAGCATTTCTTTAATTCCAGCTTTTGTGTTTCACAAATTGTTGTTAATCCATTTTGACTGCATGTTCATTCAATGTCAGATGACAAAAGTTGGTAGAAATTCTCAATTTCTTTATCTTTTTTTTAGTGATTTGTACAGATATTTGTTTAGTAGTCAAAATTAACATATCTGCCTTGTATGTATCATTATTCTGTCAATGGTAGTATTGTATTTCAGGGCTGATCTTAAGATATTCTTTGTAATAATGAAGGCAGCAACATTGTTCAATCTTACTAATGTATAGAATATTGATCTTTGTGCATTTCCTTTGATTTTAGGCAAATTTTGTGTTCCAATTATTAATGTATATTTGTCCTTGTTTTCCTAATTTATTCCGAGTGTCTTCCAACCTGACAAGCCTATCTGGCATAAAACCAGACAATATTTTTGCCACTATTCTTTGGACATTTGGAAGCCCATTGTTTCAGAAGTGCATGATCAGTCTTTGACTTTGTCTCCTTCTGTAAACTCCACTGAAACCTTTCCACCGTGGGTGACAAGGTTCTGTTTGAAGCACCAGTGACTTAGCTACTAGCATTACAGAAACAAGCACAGTACTACAGTAGGAAATGACAGATGAGCAGTGTCTTAATCAAAACCCTTTTAAATTAAGACTAATTCTCAATGTATCATTACTTCTTTCATCTAATTTTGCAACATATTTTTATCTAGACTTCCTTTGAATCTCAACTTCTAGTTCAATAGAAGATAAACTTTAGGGAAAATTATAACAATTGTTTCAAATACCCTCTTCCTGTGGAGAGGGGACAGAATACAGAGGATGTTAAAGGTATATTTATATAATTAATTTCGCCAGTTTTCTTGGAAGTGCTTTTCTTTCATATGAATAATCTGTAGCCTTTGAAAACTATATTGCATAAAATTAATCATTCAAAACAGGAAAAATAATATGTCAGTATTGTTATTGTCATAGTGCGGACTCTACAGCTCATAACAACCCTAAGAACAACATGTAACACCTGGCCCTTTTCTGCATTATCCCTAAAATCTCTGTAATCTCACTTCCATTGTGAAATTCACTGTGTCAATCCATTTTATTGATGATCTTTCTCTTTTCCTGACTTTCCACCTTTCCCAGCACAATGTCTCTCTCATTATGATAGGCAATATCATGATAGGTGGAGAAGAGATGGAAATTGTCAATGATTTAAACTTGCTTGGAGCCATAATTCATACCCTTAATACCAGCAGCGAAAAACCCAAAATATAGATTGCACAGGGGAAATTGGCTGTCAGGGACCACTTCAAAGTACTGAAGAATACTGATGTCAATTTGAAGACTAAGATCTTAACCCTCATGCTTTTTTATTGTACCATGAAATTGTTGTCTTGTGCCATCAAACAGGAATCAACCCATAGTTGACCTTCCAATGGGTTTTCAAAACAGTTAATTGCATGGGAGGAGATTCCACATCCTTCTACCACTGAGAAGTTGGTGGATTTGAACTGTGTGCCTTCAGGATTGCAGTGCAGCAGCTGAAAGTGTCACTTAGAAAATAACATTATCTCTTTGGTAGGCACAATTAATTGCTAATCTGGTTGTTTACTCTTACATTATTTTGTAAAAAAATGATTTCTCATTTGTTTAATACAGATACATAAGTAAACACATTATTATTTTAATACTACTTTTTTAAACATTATATTTAAATGTTTAAAAAATCTTACTATAAAATTTAGAAAAATCAGAAATATTCACTTTACTGTCTTTAAAACACCACATCATTACTCCTTAATAATTTGGAGAGGCAGATTTTCCTAATACAATATTATGTCTCCGTATTTCCTGACTGCTCTTACAATGGGTGTTAATTGTGGATCCAAGCAAAATGAAGTTGTTGACATTTTCAATCTCTTTTCTATCCATCATGATGTTGTCTATTTGTCCAGTGGTAAAAAAATCTTTGTTTTCTTGACACTGAGATGCAATCCATACCGAAGGCTGCATTCCTTGATCGTCTGCAATAAATGCTTCAAGTTCTCCTCCCTTGCAGCAAGCCAGGTGTCATCTGCATAACTCAAGTTATTGATGATTCACCCTATCATCCTGATGCCACACTCCTCTTCATGGAGTCTAGCTTCCCAGATAATTTGCTGTACATTACAGATGGGATATAGGTATGGAGAAGGAATACAAACTTGATGCACTTTCTTCTCAATTTTACAACAGAATCTTTTTCCCTCCATCAAGCACTTTTTATTACATGTAGTTGAATCTGAGAATGTGTGGCGAAAAAAGCAGACTCTCAACAAAATGGATTGACATGGTGACTGCAACAAGAAATTTGAACAAAATTCGGCAGGATAGGGAAGATGTCACTATAAATTGTAGTCTATTTGATGGCATCTAACTAGAAAAAGAAAAGTAATGTAATTTCTGGGTTTTGTGATATTTTTACTTTTGTAATTTGTCATTCATTTTTTTCGTTTTAAATAAATATTTATTAATATAAGACCAAACCAAATAAAAGTCATTACCACTGCATCAATTCTGAACCAGAGTGATTATATAAATCAAAATAGAACTTACTTAGATTTTCCAAAGCTATACATCTTTACCAAAATATATTGCCATATTTTTTTCCCCTGCATAGAAGCAAGAGAATTTGAAGTATCAACACTTTATTTAGCGATCTAATATTTAACCTTTGTACCATCAGCATCCTTGCTAATAGTTTATGGTCCAAATGCTATTTACTGCAATGTGTATTTACTTTAAATTGAAGTTTCCCATATCAGAGTAAAAATTTAATCAGGGTGGAAAGCTACTGTTTATAGAGCCTTTTTTATACTGTTTCTTAACTATAAGTTTTTAAAAATGTGCTTTATGTAACATTTTTAAGATAAACACATGCCTTATTATTTCTTGTTTGATGACTTGCATAAGGTCATTGATCTGCTTAATTTTTACTAGAATCTTGATTTACTTTAAAAATTACATAGAGAGTTATTTTAAGAGATAATAATACACTGGTTTGAAAAACAAAAGAACAAGACATGTTCAAATGATTTTCTGGTGTTTGTCAGTATATAATTAGAATTTACACACAAAACTACGAAGAATCATTTTTAACATAATTTATGACACTGTGTCTTTGCATTTATAAAGTAAAATTTTAATCTAACTTCAGAGGAAGGGAGTGAAGATTAAGCTAGTGAACTGAAAAATCAGGAAGAACATTGTACATCCAATAATTTTTCTACACAAGATTTTTATGAGCAACTTGTTCTAGTAAAATCCAAAATAGTATGACAACTCCCCTGCAGAGCTATTAAATATTCCATAGCTCAGAAAGGTAGAAAAACAGTATTATATAAAGTAGACAAGAGAATAGGGTAAATTTAAAGTTGTGTCTATGAAGTGTAGAGATCATTGATTTTGAACTATTAATATTCTAGGTTAAAAGGCTTTTGATTTACCGAATAATGAAGATATATGATATAAGATGCAAATTAGAGAGAAAACTCATTCAAGTGACTAGTCTACAAATGTAAATGCACTAAAAGACAAATTCAATGCAGTCAAGTAGCTTTCCATTCGTGGTGGCCTTGTGGACAGGGGACAACTGCTCCTTAGAGTTTGGAAGCTTTACATCTTCACGGAAGCTGAGCGCCTCATTTTCTCTTGGAGAGTAGATGAGAGAATCAACCCATCGGCCTTTCAGTTAGCAGTTGAGTATTTTAACCACGATACCACCCAGATTCCTTATTCACTGAGTTAGTCATCACCATTAAATCAGACCGTTCTCATTGCTGATACTCCAGCAGATTTCCAGAGACTGTAACGCTCGAAGGAAGAGATTGTCTATCTTCCTCCTACAGGGCAGCCGGGGAATGTCAATCACCTGTCTTTGGGTTGACAGCATCACTCATTCCCTTAGCTTCCAGAGCTACTATTCATTGAAAAATAAGCAACAAAGAACTCTAAGCCTGTCTTTATACAACAGATCAGTGATAGTTATTAATGTATTATAAAAGGGCAAACATTATAACTAGATGATGGCAAAATCAGAGAGTAATTATAACCATCTTCCTTGTGTTTTATTTGTGTAAAATACTAGAAAAAGTACATGTAATTCAACTTGGAAGCAGGAGTGGCATCCACTTCCATAAATAGCTTGCCCCGAGAAACCCTATGAATATGGACAAAGGATGAAAGTCACACAACTATTGAGGACTTTATGAATAGCCTACAACTCGATGGCACTTAACAACAACAACAACAACAATTCAACTTTAACCAGCCAATGGCTCAAGTTTTTATCATATTCTGTGATGGAAGAGGTGATTTTAGTGCATCTACCATTAAACATACTCCCAAGTGAGAGGTTATAAAAAACAGAATTTATTGTTTCACACTTCTGGAAGTTAGGTACACACATTCAGAGTATTGGCATAACTCTTTTCTGTTGACTAGGAGAAGATCCTTTATTGTCTCTTTCAGCATCTGTTATCTGGGCATTTCTGGATGTTTCCTATCTTTTGTATGCATCTTCACGTAGCATCTGTGCTTCCTTTGTGTTCCTCTGCCTCCTGGTCACATCTCCCCTTTCATAAAACACGGCTCTGAAGAAATGCACCCTACTCAAGCATGACCTAATTAACTGAACTAATAGCATCTTCAAAGAAACAAACTAGTTGCAAACAAGGTCACATTCACAGACAAAGGGTTTAGGATTCAATCCAATAAAAGCCTATTGTCTGCCCCACTCTATTTTATGGTGTTCTCATAAACAAAATATATTCCGTTTACTCTCAGGATATCCAAAAGTCTTTACCCATTCCAGCATCAACTCTACGTCTGAAATGTCCTCAGTTAAGTATACATAAAACTCTGTTCTATCTGGGAAAAATTCCTCCCATCATTGGACACGTGAAATTTAAAATATAAATTACTGCATGCACCATAAAATGATAGATGAGGAATAGACATTCTCATTCCAAAAGAGAGAAATTGGAGTCAACGAAAGACTCATAGATATCTTGTGAGTCCAAATCCCAGCATGGCAGGATTCCATTTCATTTAAAGAGCATTTCTTTGCCTGATTGATCATCTAAGTGGTGACTGCAATCCCTTGGCCCTTGGCCCGCAGGGATCCCTTTGTCCAAGCTCAATGAGAATAGGCTCCATTATCTCAGTCCATCAATTAGTACCCTCATCCTTTTGGCCCTGAATAGTCCCAGCATCCCAGCGCACTGAAGCTATTGTCTTATCTCTGGAACCAAGGAGATAGCTTTAACCTCCAGACTCATGCCAGCAACCCCATCAGCCTCTGCATTCTTCTAAGTGCATCATACATTCTTTTTATTCCTGAGAAAATAAAGGTTTATGGCTTGATAGCTCTGTCATTCCACTTTTTGCCTGTAGAATTCTAGGCACAGAGAGCTTTTTGCCATTTTGTATCTTTCTATACTCTTCAGACTAATCTAATAGGGTTTCTACTGAAATGGTCGATTGAATTCATAAGTGATAATCTTGGTCTTTTCAGAACATGATGTCTTAATTTTTTACTGTAGGAGTTGACTGAAAATTCTTCAAAACTTCAAGTTTTCATTCTTTGTGGCACAATATATTACGTTAGAGAAGTCCTTGGCACCATATTTGATCAATTCAAGACATTGTGTGATTCCTTGATTGTTGCTACCAACTGCATTGATTTTGGATCCAAGTAGATTAAATCATTGACAACTTCAGTCTTTCCTCCACAAATCATTATGTTGCCTATTGATCCAGTTGTGAATATTTTTGTTTTCTTTATATGGAGGTGTAATCCATGTTAAAGGTTACAGTCTTTGCCCTTTCTTGAGAAGAATTGAAGGGTAATATATGTTCTTGTTAGACCATATGAACAAGAGATTGGCACTTTCCCCAATTCTACATTATCATAAAAATCGCCTTCAAACCCATTGTTTCACTTGTTGTTTCAACCCACTTGGTCAGTAATCTTTCTGTCTTTCCCTCACTCTTTCCCTTTCTCAGTATAGTCATTGTTGTATTGTGCAATTAAATCAGAATCAACCAAACATTCTGTTGGTTTTCAGCGATTGTAAATAATGGGAGAAGATTGTCCATCTCTTTCTCATTGAACAGCTGATAGATTCAAACATTGTGTTTTTGAGTAACAGCAAGGCTCCCAACCAGTCTACCAGACTTTCCTTCTCAATGTTGTTGGTAGGTGCCATCAAGTACAAAGCCTAAGAACCCTAAGAACAACACATATGAACTCTGTTTCATTCTGTGCCATCCACACAACCTCTGAAATTCTTGAGCTCATTGCTGCAGTCATTGTGGCAAACTTTCTGGTTGAAGGTCTTCCTCATTTTCACCAATCCTCCACCTTTTTAAGCATTTTGTGTCTCTCTAAAGAATAGCTTCTCCTAGCAACATGCGTAAGGTGTATAAGATGAAGCTTTATTGCCTTTGCTTCCAAGAAGCACCCTGGCTGCACTTTTTCTAAGATATATCTGTTCTTTTGGTAATCCATGGGTTATTTTAGTACTCGTCTCCATCACAGCTCAAAGTCGCCAATTCCTCTTCTGACATCTTTATTCATTGTCCAGTTCACAGATGCATAGCAGGTTGAAACTGTAATTGAAATCCATCAATTGAAAAAGATCATGGCCTGAATAGCCACATCTTAGTCCTCACATTGGCATCATTGCTCATCAATAATTTGGAGAGGTCCTTGACTACAGACTTTCTCAATGCAGTGCATCTCCTAATCTCCTGACTGCTTATATCAAGGGCATTGCAACTGCATTTGAGTAAGACGAAGTTGTCGACAGTTTCCATCTCTTCTTCATTATGACATTACCTATCAGTTAGAGATACCCTCCCCTAATGCCCCTTCAGGTGGTGGTCTCCGGTGGCCAAACATTGGTGTCTCAGAATGCCTTGACCTTGGAAAGTGCTGGAAAAACCCTTCCTAATATATATGTTCAAAAGGAGTAAACATGGGGCGCATGGAGGCAGACAAGACTGACTTCTGCTAACTCTACAAAGGACTGTCCTCGTCAATAGGATCTGGTATATAAAACAGATCCCTTATACAATATAATCTTGTATATAGAACTGATCCCCCCTCATACTGCTGCACTTATTTTCATTAATCTTTAGGTCCAGTAGTCATTATAAAAATGTGGGTTTAATTAAAATGGGTTGTAAGGAGTGAGGAAAGGCAAAAACTTATCACTCAGTGAAAGTCCAGATTTAGTCCAGCAACAGTAAGAAGCTTCTGATTTCCTTCAGTCATCCATCAAATCTCATAGTAGTCCCAGATCACCTCTTCCTTCAGTCATTGAGAAGCAAAATTTTAACTCTGACTTTAACTCAAAGGCTTCCTCAGACTACGTTTTACTATAGTCCCTCGTCTGTCTCTTTATTTCTCTCTCTTATGTTGACTTCATAGCTGTTGATTGTGTGGAAGAAGCTGATCAACTTAGAACCACAGACTTGTAATTGAGGCAGGTGGAGACCAAGTACCTAGAGGTGGCCAAGGAAGTTTATGGAAAAGTCATTTTTCAGAGTTCTAACACCACAATATGGTAGGAGTAAAATAGTACCAGAGGAAAGTCTGTGTTTCATAGGCTGTGCAGAGGTCTATGACAGTGTGGACCACAACAAACTGTGGCTACCACTGAGAAGAATGGGAATCTCAGAACGCTTGATTCTGCTTATGTGAAACCTATAATTTGACCAAGAGGCAGTCGTCAGAACATAGCAAGGAGACACTGCATAGATCAAAATCAGGAAAAGTGTAAATTGTGAATGCATCTTGTATCTCCATACCTTTTCAATCTATATGTGGAACAGATCAACAGAGCCAACAGAGGTTGGTCTCTATGAGGAAGAATGTGACATCAAGATTGGAGGAAGACACTTCAATAACCTGTATTATGCAGATGACACAACCTTGCTTGCTGAAACTGAGGAGGAACTGAACCATTTGCTGCAGAAGGTCAAGGACTGCACTCTTAAATATGGATGGAAGCTTAACATCAAGAAAATATTCTCAACACTGGGCTGACTGGCAGCATCATGATAGATGATGAAGTGATTTAGATTTTTAACAGCTTCAGTTTGCTTTGGATTCACAATCAATACTCTTGGTACCAGCAGCCAGGAAATTTAAAAAAATTAGCAAAAATAACCTACTAATTGCATTGGGAAAATATGCTATCAGGGACCTTTCCAGAGTACTAAAGAGCAATTATGTCAGTCTAGAGGCTAAGACCTAATCTAGGTCATGGTATTCACAATTATATGCATCAGAAAACTGGACATTAACTAGGGATGACTGAAGAAGAATTGATGCCTTTGAGTTGTTGTGCTGGAGAAGAGTGTTGAATATACCATGGACGGCTAGGAGAACAAACAGATTCATCCTTGGAGGGTGAAATTAGGCTGCTCCTTGGAACCAAGGATTCTGAACCTTCATCTGACATACTTTGGGCATGTTGCAAGGAGGGACTGGTCCTTGGAGAGGGGCATCATGTTTGGGAGAGTGAAGGGATAGTGCAAGAGAGGAAGACCCTTGATGAGATGGATCGATTCTGTTCGTGGGAGGTGGGAATGAATGTGTTTTAGACGGCAAGTTTGGCACACGATGGAACGGTGTTTAGAGCTCTTGTATATAGGGTCACTATGAGTCGCAACTCGTGGTTGTTGTGCTGCTGAAGACTGTGACGGTGATGTGCCAATCATGATAATGGGTACCCATGATGGACAGTGTTTGGTGGAGCTTCTTGACTAAACCAAGCCTGGAAGCAGGAGCGGCATCCACTTCCGAAATGGCTTGCCTCCGGAAACTCTATGTACGAACAGTGCTCAGGCTGTTCGTTCATAGGGTCGCTATGAGTCGTCTACGACTCGACGGCATTAAACAACAACAACAACACGAGTTGCAAGTGACTTGATAACACATAACAACAACAAAATCTGATGATGTAATCTCTAGGATGCTGTGTTAACCAAAATGCTACTTGTCTCAGTTTCAAATCCACTCCGAGCCGAATGGGAGAAAGATGCGTGGTGTCATTACATTAAAATTTAGTGCCTCTGAAACCCAATGGAAGGTCACTGAAAGTCTTAATCGATGCTAGGACAGTGAGTGAGGATGCAAACCAGGTAAGAAGGGACTGGAAAATCATTAAGTTCTATATTAATTGTAAAGTTCAGCATTCTAGGAAATTTAAGCAATCGCATTGTTTAGTAAGTCAAACTCTAAGCTATTATAGTTGCCAGTTACCACAACAGTATTGCGTTCAATGGAAGATTCCGCTAGTGAAATTAATCACAAATGTGAAGAGAGTTACTGACTTGTATATATCAAGGGAAAATAGAGCTCAATATTAATACATTTACAAGAGCTTAAGACTGAGCTTTACTTACAGAATGTATGGAATTAATTACTAGGAAAGGCTTTGGCATTTGACAGGAATTTACTTAGTCAAAGCAGACCTTGTGACACAATGGGGTAAATATTTGGCTGATAACAGGTAGGTTAGGTTAGGGGTTCAGGCCCAGCTGGCATTCCCTGGGAGAAGAGACCTAATAAGGTGATTCCTCAAGTATTTCTCAAATTTAGGAAATTCTATGGGGTACTTTTACTCTGAAAATCAGAATATTATGAGAAGAATTCAACTGGAATTCACCAAATAAAATTATTAGTCAAAAAGATTCAATGAGGCCTCCTCTAGCCAAATCCTGGTAATGTTATGATGACGGTGTTTGATGTGAACAGAGTCAGAAAACTAATGATCATCTCTGTCACATGCACTTATTTCTGGGGAGCTCTGGTGACTTAGTGGTCAGTTGTACCAGCAATGCAAAGACAGTTTGAATCCACTAGCTTCTCAGTGGGAGAAGGATGAGAAATCTCCAGAGTGATATACAGCCATAGAAAACCAGCTGGAGGGCCAGGTATGAGTTGGCTCTCACTCAAAGGGACAGAGCAACACTGATTAGTGGTATAGTCTGCAGGGCGTTGGACTGCTAAGACTGATAATCTCCTTCCAAGCAGTGTATAAACACAGAAAATTACTGAGAGTTAACTGTAAGTTAATTCCAACTTGATGGTAATGAGAGAAAGACATATTTCTACACATCTGGGAATACTTAAATACAATAATATTAACAGCGATCAGGTATTAAAAAAAGAAACTGAATTTTAGAATGACTTCATGAAGGATGAGTAGAATAATCATTTTCTTATCATATCTTTTAGGTTTGTGGCCATGGTGATATAATAGTAAAATTATTCAGTGCCACTTAGAAATTTAGCAGTTCCAATTTGCCCATCTTTCTTCTGAAGAGCAGCTGGGGGTTCAAATCATGTACCTTAGTGTTTGCAGCACAGTTTCTTACCATTAAATCACCAGAGCTCCATCTGTTGGAGGAAAGACAAGGTCATTTATTCCTGTAAAGGTCACAGCCTACAAAACCCATGAGACAATTCTACTCCGTTTAACACAGGAGCTATGGATGAGCATCTACTCAACAGCTAACAATGAGCTCTTACCATGTTGGTGATCTATGCTGGTATACTTTGGAGCGTTTCAAAATGCTCATAATGATTTTTGTTGTTCTTTACTGTCAAGTCAGGACCAATCCATAGCTGGCCCTCTGACGGGTTTTCAAAGGCTGTAAATTGCACAGGAGGAGATTGCCCATCTTTCTCCTGTGGAGCACCTGGTAGCCTTGAACTGTGTGCCTTCAAGATTGCAGCAGAGCTTCTTGCCCCAGGCCACCAGAGTGTCTTTTAATGATTAAGAATTTCAAGTAATTATGAATTCTGAATGATTAGGAATCATCATGTTTATATATTCCTAAAATCCCTCACTGTTTGCAATGTCATGTTTTCTATCCATATGCAATCTAATTAATTGTACTGAGATAACAAAAAAATTAGTTATATAAGTTCCATGTGAAGAATCATACATTTGGTCATAATACTAAGCTAAGGAAAAATAGTGAGTTGCATGGATATCTGTATTATGACTTTGCATTTTAGTCCTGGTCATGGAAACACAAACGAATGAAAGCTGTCTAAATACATGGAAGGCAAACATGTCATAAAAACCCAGCAGTTTAGGAATAGCCACGTGGCAAGCCATAAAACCTACAGCCAGCTGGTTGTGCCTGGCTCAGCCAGCATGTTTATAAGTGTAACTAGGGTCACGATTGGGAAGTGGTCTCATTTACATCTAGTCAGTCAAAGCAAAAGTCTGCACAGAAACAATTTTAAAGAAGGAATCACATAATAGAGTATAAAAACTGTCTGAGATTTATGAGACTAGGTCATTTTTATTCTCATGCTGCATTTTAAATTCAACTATTGGTCAGAATTTCCAAGTAGATTTCCTTGTAAAATGTCATCTGCAGAGACGTTCTAGGTAGTTTCCTGACAGACACAGAATGCAGTCATTTAACCATTAGGGGTCCACATTAAAAAAAAAAAAAAAAGAAGATGTGTGATATATGTATATCGGTGAAACTTTTAGTCTAAAACTATTTAAAATACTAACCTAGAAATAGATTTGTTTAACAATAATTTGAAATGATTAGTAATTTGAAAAATAGTTATGATCGATATCTGAATTATTACAGCAAAACCAAAAATATTCTTTTTTTCCCTTTTAGTTTTTAGGATTTCTACCAGTGCTGGGATCGTTATAGTTAATACATTTAAATTTGTGGTTAAAAGTTGAAAAAGAATCATATAACCTAAAAACAAATGAATGTTGACCTTATGCACATTATTAATAGTAGTAATTTATTAACATGCTGTTGGGTTCTTTTGGTTCTCTTAACTCATAGCCACTGCTTCTGAAACAGAAAGAAACCTGATGTTCCTGGGCCATCTTCACCATGTCCACTGTGTGTCCGTCCATCGCTGTAATCACTCCCATCTCATTGAGAATCTGCATGATCCAAGCTTGATGGCCTTTCTCAAGAAATGACCTTTCCTGATCACGTGATACTCACGTGATACAAACATTGTTGTTATGTTCCGTTGAATTCTAAAAATAGCTGACTCCCTAGTGGGTTTTCAGAGCTATAAATCACATGGCAGAAGATGGCCTATTTTTCTCCTGCAGAGCAGCTGATGAATTCAAACCATCTGTCTTTGGGCCGGCAACAGAACTCCTTACCCACTTGGCCACTAGAGTTCAGTAAGTAAGTGGTAAATATTATTTATACAGTTGTTGTTAATGTGTACCATCATGTCATGATCAAACCATAGCTGACCCTCCAGTGGGTTTTCAGAAGCAGTTAATCACAGAGGAGGAGATTGTCCCTCCTTCTCCCACAGAGCAGCTGGTGGATTAGAACCACACACCTTTCCATTGCCAACGTGATTCCTTATCATTCACAAATACATAGAAATAGCAAAGTAATGTTGAATTTATACCCACTTTGGAAGCTGACCAGTGTCCTGCAGTCATTAGCTTTTAGAACAAAGAAGTCTAAGACAACCAAAACATTCCATTTTCTTATAGTGAGTCTGTCGTAAGGTAGTGTGAAGTGTGGCACATAGAAGTTGTGGTCTTCTGGTATCCTGATTAAGCTTCAATTTGAGATACCCCCTGAATCATGGGACGTGTGACTTCCACAATGGCTCTGCCCATCATTCCCACCAATAATGTTATGTGGGGTTTATAATTTTTTTCTTGTGATGGAGAACATTTTTCCATTCCTCTCCTTCTACCCCAGCTAGTTTCCACAAAGCGCTTTCCTCACCTGCTAGTCTCCCTGTCATTTTTTTTCTTCTCTCCCTTGTAAGGAAGATAGTAAAAAGAAGCTGGGCAGAGGCTTCAAGATAAGCTTTCTCTGGATTCTTCCCTATGTTCCCTGTGAGTCTTGGGAGTTGTGGTGGAGGAAAGGCCTGCAGGGGGTGCAAACACCCTATGTCTGAGCCCTTAGCAACCTCATATAGCTTCACGCTTCGGCTTTGGGCAATTAATTACCAATTGTAATCTGAATCTTCCTTCTGCTTTATATGGTAGTCATTGGCATCTGCTGTAGGTAAACAAATGTTCAAGCGTATTTTTTTTTTCTCCCCGTAGCTGCCTTTCTCCTTAGTTTTTGGGTCAGTTATTTGTCTGAAACATCAGTTCTGAGATGTATTTTTTTTAAATGACATTTTTTCTGGCATTTTCTTTTTATCAATCTGTGAATGATGCTCTCTCAGCCCTCTGAGAAACTATCCTGAGTTAAGTGACACAAGGGAAGTTTTGTTTTGAAGAAATAGCATCCAAACATTCCGTTCATATTTGTCTATTTAAACCAACAGACTAGAGAATGATAAATGGAACTTGTTCTTGCTGTTGTCACTGCTGGAGGGTTGACTCTGACTCAGGACGACCTAACAGAAGCAAACCCGGTGGGGGCTTGCCCCTGTCCTCACAACCTCCTGCTGCGCTCATGCCTACTTTGCAGTCACTATGTAAATCCATCTTTTTGAGAATCCTCCTCTCTTTTGTAGATTTTCCATTTTTTAAAGGCATATGCTTTTTCAGGCTCTGGGTCCTCGTGGCAATATGCCCAAATTAAAGCAGCTGAAGTCTGGCCGTCCTCACCTCTAAGGAGTTATCTGGCTACACTTTTCAGACAGGCGTGTTTGTTCCTTTGGTAATCCATGATCTACTCAATATTCTTCAGCAGTACCCTAATCCAAAGGCATAAATTGCAAATTATTTTTAAAAGATTTACATTTAAATTTTATTATTCAGCCTATTTGTTAAAACAAGTAGTTTTAATCAGAAAGAAGTAGAACAATTATAGTTGTGTAAATCATAGACTAGGGTTAAATATGAACATAAAATAGTGGAGGCTTTTTAGAAGAAATAACCAATCAGTAATAGGAAATATCATCGTCTTATCTTCCTATTTGTTCTTGAAAAAACACAGATGAGAATGTTCTGAACAAAGTCAATACCAGAGTAATTAGGCCATTAAATTGTTCAGACATTTTATTTTAAATGGAGTCTGAGGTAGTCTTTTACACATGGATGGGAGGGTGTCTAGTATATTTGAATTTCTGAATTTTTTATTGTAATTAAATTTTTAGGAGTGTGAATGGTCACAAAGCATGTGTATGTTCTATGTTCTTTCTTTCCCAGTAGAATAGATTTTATTCTATATAACAAACCTCATCTCATTTTACATAGAATATCTCTCAATGAATTTCTCAGATTCAGCTTTTCCGTCTTCTTAAATTCCAAGACTAAAATAACTTTTTCTGTCCCCAGCTATGCTTTAAGCCATATCTCAGCACACATACACACACACACACACAGAGAGAGAGAGAGAGAGAACTTTAATCAAATCCTGTATCTTGTTAAAATAAATTATTTACCCCCTGGCAAACTTCTTTTTTGCACAGACATCAAGATGTATTGGTGTCTAAAACTAGATGTGTTTCCACGTACATCAACTCTACCTTAACAGAAAATTATTAACTTGAGTTTAGTTACAATATAATGTCAAAGAATAGTTCATTTAGATTTTCTAACAGTCTAATTATCTCATTCTTTGCAACTCATTCATCCGTAATGCAAAAATAACCATATGATAATTTTTCCATTTTATTGACTCATTATCTATCTATCTATCTATCTATCTATCTATCTATCTATCTATCTATCTATCTATCTTTCCATACACAGTTGTTGTTGTTGTATTGTTGTGTACCACAGAGTTAGGACTAAGTCCTGTAGGTTTTCAGAGACACTTAATTGCATGGGAGGAGATTACGCATCTCTTTTGCACAGAACAGCTGTTCCTTTGAAATTGTAGTGCAGCTTCTAGGCACTAGGCTACCAAAGCTCCCTATATTAGCCAATATGAAGTGTATGAAATAGAGTTATTGTGTAAAACATTATAAAGACTAGAATATAGTGGAAAAGTATAATATGCTAATAATGAAAAGAGCTGTAGTTATGAAAAAATAAGTCATTAATATTGAAAAACTAAGAAATCCTGGGTGAAGTGTAAGAGGATTAAGTAAGTTGCCAAAAAAGCTTTCTATATTCCGTTATCACTCTAGTTTCCATTTGACTATCCTCCCTGTATTTTTATGACATATCATCATTTTACTTGAATATTCTATTAGTTTATACTACTAAATTCTCTCAGTTCCTAGAAATCAAATGAACTAGGCACATCAGACTTAATGTGTATACGTTTTCACTAAACATTGATTTTCTGTTATTATGATACATATATCTTATGGTGGAGCTGTATATATTAATTCTTTTTATACTGGAATTTCATGTAGGAAAAAGTGTAAGATCAACTTAAATCAACTCATTGCCATTGAATTGTAACCAACTCACAGCTGATTCTTGAGCAGGTTTTCAGAGGCTGCAAATTACAGGTGGAGAGATTGCCTCTCTTTTCCATAGAGCAGCTGACGGATTCAAACTTCCAGAGCCTGTCACCAGTGGATTTGTAGCACGATCCCTATTACTAGTCTGCCAGAGTTCCCTGATAATAGAATAGATGAAAATGTAAATGTAATATCTGAAAAACAAGAATCCTAAAATTGTTCTATGTACTTTCCACCACTCCAACTCTTCACTTATAGACCTAGTAGGTTTAAATGACCAAGCCATTATTTGACAATTGGCATTATACAAAAACTGAGGATGATTCAATCAGATAACAAAATGAAGGATAACTACATCATTATGTAATTTCTAAACCTGTCAAATTAATTTTAATCATCATAGTCAATATTACTTTTGCCTTATACATACACATTTAAGCTCCAAATACTCAGCATATTTTAATACTAGTGTACGTGTGAACTGGCAAACATGAGATAATTGATATTATTGAAATTATAATTGAAATGTTATCACAGGGGTCCAGAATTAAGGTTGCATAGTGGAGTGCATTCAAGGTGGGGGGATTGTGTACCAATGAAGGAGTTTATCTTTTGCTTTTTGAAGAGAGGAGCAAACTGGTAGGGGCGGGGGAGAAGGGTAGAGAAAACAGTGCAACAATAAATGAATGGAAATCCAAAATCTCTGTAAATGTTCATTAAACTTAATAAAAAAAATTAAAAAAAAACCCTAAATACTCACTTAAATATATCTATTATATAGCACACATACTCTGCTCTTAGGAGAAATGGAAATTTTTGCCCATGAAAGTATATTTACATAAATAATATTTATACTGTAGATAATAAATAATATTTTTAAAAAGAAATTAATATTTACAAAATATGATATGCTTGCATTTAAGCCACACAATTTCTATATAGAATATATGACAAATGTTAAGTATAAACTTCTTCCCTGTTTATAGCAGTTTGTAAGATGATAGGTAAGTCCACATTAAAACTACAGTTAAAAGTATATTGTTTTACAAATAGCATTGGTCATACTTCAATAACAACAGATTAATTGTTTAAGCCACTTCTATAGTAGCAATTATCCTTATTATTTTTCCCCCAATTCTTGTTTAAAAATCATATATTTTTATGATATATTTTAAGCAGGCGCTGTCCTACATTTCCTTTGTGTTAGTGAGTTGTGTGAGCTCTGGGATTACCTCCACAGATTTTACAACAGTTTTACTTATATTTAGAAATAGAAGGTCTTAGTGATTTAGTTTTACTTTCTGTTTTGATTCAAAGGAGCTCTAGTGGCCTAGTGGTCAGAAGCTGTCCTGCAGTCCCAAAAGTATGCAGTTCAAATCCACCAGGTGATCCAGTAGAGAAGAGGCAATCTCCTCCCATGCAATTAAAAGCTTCTGGAAACTTCCAAAAAGGTCAGCTATGAGTTGGTTCCAAATCAACAGTAAACAACAATAACAACTTTGATTCAGTTGACTTTTGTTTGGTGGCAGTTGCTATTACATGCTAAAAATAATATCAAAATCTTCCCAGTATTCAGATTAGTTCATAGGCTTCAGGCCAATAAATCCTAGGAAAACTTCTGAAATATAATGTCACAGGATATTTGTAGATGTATTTTTTTATATTATTAAAACATCACCAGATAGGCAACTTTGATACTTTAAAAAAAATACACACCGAAACATCTGTCTTTTTTTTAATCCCTTCTTTTCTTAGTTCCCCCCACCCTCAACCTCCAATTCAGTCCTCTTTTATAACTGTGGCATTGTGCAGTATTTGTTTAGTTTGGTTTTATATTGCCAATGAATATGTAAACTAAAGGAGAGAAGAATTTTTTTTCCCTATTTTAGTTTTGCTTTTCAATGTCTGGTTTTCAACACCTAGAACAGTGTCGTTCTTATAGAGATTTATCCTTAAAGGTATATGTAGAAAAATATTAAACAAATAAGTCCTAATTTGTTAGCCTGTTGCCTGCTTAAGAAATTATTGCATTGAGTTACTATATTTAAAGTTTAATTCTTCTTAATTTGATGATCTAAAGTATACGAATATAGACAAAAATAAATCAATTTACTTACACATTTACATTTGTTATTTATGGATCAACAAGAAAACACCATTTAGAAATGCGAAATGAGATTATTCCTAAGTAATTTGTCATGTCTTAATTAGTATTTAATTTACTTTGTTGAACTTTGTTTACAAGCTGTCAAAAATTTAAATCTTGATTGATTATCTATCATCAAAACAATATTAAGAAGACAAATGCATATCAATGATACATAGCTTTCAAAGATAATTATCTTTGATGATACATAAAATATGAGTAGTAAAATTCTTACCATCTCATAATCTTTATACCCAAAATATCTGAGAAGAATTTGAAAGAATGGAAAAAAATGGTAAGTAATGATTAATGTTTCCATTTACCATAAAGTACTAGCTCTATGGTATGACAATACCAAGAAGCCCTAGTGATGCAGTGTTTGGAGCAATCAGCTTCTAACAAAAATAAAATCAGTAATTGAAACATACTAGCTGTGCCTTGGAGACCCTATAGGACAGTTCTATTCTGATCTATTTAAAATAAGAAATTTCCCTCAAGAAGTTACACATCTTTCTCCTTTGCAGTTTATGGGGATTCACACTGTTGGCATTTCTTTATGAAAATGGTGTATATGTGGTCCCAAGGCCTTCTTTCTCTTATGTGGTTGTAGTTAGGTGCCTTTGAGGGTAGCACAAGTCATAGCAGCCCTGAGAACCGCAGATCTGAAGCCTGTCCTCTCTGTGCCATCCTCGTCAGCTCTGACACACTTGAACCTATTGCTGCAGTCACTGTGTGAATCCATTTCAGAGAGGGTTTTCCTCTACTTTACTAATCCTCCATCCTGCCAAGCATTATGTCTACTTCCAAGCAATACGATACTCTACACAGATAACGAATATGTATGAATTAAAAAAAAACAACAAACAAAACAAACAAAAACACAACCAAGTGCTGAATGCTTAGGTTGGAAAATGTAAATATTTTTTTATCTTAATTGATAAATTTATATAACCTTATTTGCAACTTTTATGAGATTTAGTGATTTGGAAGGCAGAACAGAAATTCTATCATGAGAATGTTTCTTAAGGATAAGAAATACTTTCAGATTGAAAAGATATGGAGAAAGTATGTATCCCTGATGCATTCCCTTCCTAATTTTGAACCATGCAGTGTTGCATTGCCCTGTTCTGATGACTGTCTCCTGTTCCAAGTACAAGTTTCTCATGAGCACAATCAAGTGTTCTGGACCTCCCATTCTTCTCAAGGGAACATCATAATAATTGGAAGTGACAAGGAATGGCAAAGGACATGCTAACAAAGGAGACCAATCAGAACTGGTCTTGAAAAAGACTGTAACAATAGAAACTGACCCTCAGGGAATGCAGCTATAGGACAATATAAACAGACTCAAGGAATGTGGCAAAACAACAGACTCAAGGAGAAGACCAAAAGTCACCACATATCCATTAGAAGGAATGCACTAATCAGGTGTTTAAACCCCACTCCCCAAACAAAGGATATATAAACCCCTTTGTAAGAAAAAGATGAGTCAGTCTGTCTGACCCGTTCATAGTCTGTTATGAATGTCTAATAAACCTCAGTTTTGTTCTCTTGCTCAAAAAAAAAAAGGATAAGAAATACTTTCAGGAGGTGGTGTTAGTTATAGAGATCCATGAGTTAAAGAATAGAAAGGTTTCACAAAGGGCTCTTTCGTTATAATCTCATCAGAAACAAAGTAAACCTACTGGAATGTTAAAGGGATATCTTCATATCATTAACTGATTTGAAAGGCAAAGTAGTCTTCTCTTCTAAGTATTCTGTGATTATTTATTTGTTATTTAAATATTGTTTTCGTGTGTGTGTTTGTGTGTGTGTGTGTGTGTGTGTGTGTGTGTACGCATGTGTGCTTGAGTGGGAATGGAACATAGTTCTTCAGTAATTCAAAAAGTAGATGATGAAGATCGCCTTAAAAAACACACCAACACCTCTACATAGAGAGCTGAGTAGATATTTTATTTACATATGTTAACTA
>NW_006399754.1:25645791-25651819 GCF_000299155.1 Elephantulus edwardii
AAACAATCCTTGACATTCCAAGCTTTCAAATTTAGGAGGTGCTTCGTTTATTAGCATCATCACTTTCACCTTTAGTGAATAATCACATGTTAACCTTAGAAGTAACAAAAGACTGACTTCCTCTCCTTTATAAATGACTTGAAAAATTTACTGAATTTAAGGTAGCTATGGCTATGTTTACATTTTACTTCCCAACTTTTAAATGTATGCTTTAGCTATGTTGGCTGGGTCTATACAGAGCTGCATTGTCAACTTGATCTACCTCGTGGTGGTTTTATTACATTAGTGGCTCCATAAGAAAGAACAATAGTTTGCTTTCATGTGATTTAAGGCCTCATAAACCCAGTGGAGACTTACCCATGATTTGATTTCACCAGACTGTCAATGAATTTTTTAGTTTGACTATCATGTTTGATACAAAAGATGTTCTAATAATCAGTATAGCAGTTTAATCTTGATTCATCACATGACTTAGAATTGAACTCACTATTGTTCAATTGGACCTGACTCACAGGTAACCCTCCAATGAACTATTACTAATTCTACTTAAATTGTTTAAAAAGAAATCAAAATGAAAAAATAAGAAAGGAACACTCCAAGTGTCATTCTATGAAGCAAACATAACCCTAATAACAAAATAGGCAAAATCATCACCAAAAAGAGAACCATAGACCTACATATCTCTTAAGAATAGATTCAAAAATCCTTTACAAAATTCTGGCCAATAGCATCCAAAAGTGTATAAAAAGAATTCATTATGACCAAGTGGGATTCATAATAGATGTACAAGGGTGGTTCACCAAGAAAAGCAATTAATGTACTTTATCACATTAATAAAGCGTGAAAAAGGACCAAACGATTCTATTAATTGATACAGAAAAGTCCTTGGACAAAATGAAAAAAAACAAACCAAAGTCAAACCTTCTGTTGTTGTTGTTGTTCTTGCTATGTGTTGTGTCGAACAGCCAGTGACTCATAGCGACCCTATGTACAACAGCCCTAAACCCTGCTCTATACTGTGCCAGCCCCACTGTCTCCAACACATCTATCCGCATTACCACAGTCACATCATAGAGGGTCTTCCCCTCCTGCACTGTCCCTCCACCCAACCAAGCATGACGTCCCTCTCCATGGACTGATCCCTCCTTGCAACTTGGCAACATGTCCGAAATATGTCAGAAGGAGCATCAGAATACTTGCCTCCAAGGATCAGCTTGGTTTAAAAGAGTCAATCAACTAGGAATAGAGGTGAATTTCCTTAACATATTGAAAAGTATGAAAAACTAAGACCCAAGATCACTATCAATGAAGAAAGACTAAAAGCATTCCCCTTGTGAACAGAGATCAGGCAAAGATACTCACTATTTCCATTCCAATTCAATATTGTTTTAGAAGAGAATAGGAAAGAAAAGGAAATAAGAAGCATTCAATGTGTCAAACAGGTACTAAAACTATCACTTTACTCAGACAATATGATAACACAGCTTTAGTTTGCTTGGCTCCATAGTCAACAGTCTTGGCACGAGCAGCCAGGAAATTAAAAGGCACATTGTCATGGGAAAGTCTGCTGTTAGGGACCTCTCCAAGGTGCTGAAGAGCAATGGTGTCTATCTGGAGACTAAGGTGCATCTGATACAGGCCATGGTCTTCGCAATCACTTGTTATGCATCAGAGAGTTGGACAATGACCAAGGAGGATAGAAGGAGAATTGACGCCTTTGAGCTGTGGTGCTGGAGAAGAGTAATGAGAATACCATGGACTGCTAGGAAAACAAACAGATTTGTCCTGGAAAGGGTTAAACCAGGTGGCTCCTTGGAGGCAAGGATTCTGAGGCTCCGTCTAACATACTTTGGACATGTTGTGAGGAGAGACTGGTCCTTAGAGAGGGACATCATGCTTGGGAGGGTGGAGGGACAGCACAGCAGAGGAAGGCCCTCTATGAGGTGGATTGATTCAATGACTGGGATAATTGGGATGGGAGTGTCAGAGACAGTGCGATTGGCACAGGACAGAGTGGAGTTTATGGCTGTTGTACATAGGGTCCCTATGAGTTGCAAGCGACTCGATGGCACATAACAACAACAACAACATAGAGAAAACACCAATGTCTCAACAACAACAACAACAAAACTGTTAAAAAGCTGCCCTGCGATCCAAAAGGTACAAGGTTCAAACACACCAGTTGCTTCATGGAAGAAAGATGGGGAATCTTATATTGTGCTATTTATTTTGCCAGAAAGCCCACTGGAGTGTAAGCTACAGATTTATTTTGAATCAACAGTATACAATAACAATAACATCCCCAGTGATGCAACAAAAAACCTGTTAGACCTAGTAGGCCAATTTCGTAGAGTGGCAGAATACAAAATCGTTGTATAAAAATCAATTGAAATTCTCTACAGCAACAAAGAAAGCACAGAAAAGGAAACTAGAAAAGCAGTACCATTTATTTTTTTTTTCTTCAAGGAGATAGAAGAAACAATTTGCAGTCTTATTTGGAAAAGAAGGAGAACCCAAATATGCAAAGCTCTTCTGAAAAATAAAAATTAAGTAGGAGTCATCACATTCCGAATCTCAAAGCCTACACAGTCATAGTAACCAAAACAACAGGATAGTATTAAACTACAGACGCACAAACCATAGAATCCAGGACCACCCAACCATCCACTATCTGTTGATATTTGACAAAGAAACAAAACCTATTAAGTGGGAAAATGACAGCTTCTTTAACAAATGGTGCTTGGAAAAATTAGACATCTACCTGTAGAAAATTCAAACAGAATCTACAAATTATATCCCACTCAAATCGCAACTCAAAGTGAGACAGATGTTTTATTCTCCTCAAATTTCTTGTCCTTGAGATAATTATAATTCATGAAGATCTCCTTTTGGATTTCTAAGGCTGAAATCTTAGGAGGAAGACTCATCTTTCTCTTACAGAGATTAAAACCAGCAACCTTTCGGTTAAAAGGCAAACTTGCAATTTTCTGTCAATGAAAATGGTCTAGATTTAATAAACTGATATAGAGTTAGTTTGTTGCATTTGATTAGGTTAATTAAAATAGCAAAAACAGGGTGCTTCTGTTTAAATAGAATCTTTAAATCTTAAAGATTACTTTTGCTGTCTTCTGAATTATACCACCAAATAATGGCATTTTAGATATTAAAATGATAATCATGATCTTGAAGCCTCCAATTCTCTTTATGTTTTCTTAAATACTAAGCACTCAATTGCAGCCCATATGGTTGGGATGGTAGCGATTACACACCATTACCATTAAGGACACAAGAGATGTCAGATCCATGGAAGTTTTCTAATTTAACACCTTGCTGTTGTTTGTTCTTACTTGCTATTTTTTTGTTGTTGTTATTCACGTGTGACTTATAGTGACCCTTGTACTATAGCCCTGAAACTTGCTCTATCCTATGCCAACTTTACTGTCTCTGACATACCTACCCTCATCAGTCCAGTCACTGAATTTAAAACCTAGAGAATATAAATACAACTTCTTAGAAACAGTAGGCACTGATTTTTAAATTACTAAATAACTTCCTCTATTTAAAACAATAGGTAATGTTTACAAAGGTATATAAAATATTTTGGTTTACCTTGATTGTTAAGTTTTCGTTAGATTAAAAAGCAGTATAAGAAATATGGTCATAATATAATACAAACGAGATGAAAGATATCCCATAGGGAATGCTATTTAAAATCTAAATATTGTCTCATTTTCTTTATAATCAAGTAATTAAGACTACAGATATTGTCATGACACATTATCAAGTCAGTTCCAGCTCAGAGCAGCCCGAGGACACAGACTAGGCTTGCCGCTGGGGTTCTCTTGGTTGCACTCTTCAGAGAGTCAGATTACAACGTCCTTTACCCCCTTGAATCATGTGACCTCTTAGTTAGAATCCACAAACATTTAACCATTGTCCTAGTAGGGGGTCCTTCTAAATTAAATATTTGAAAAGAAAAAAATAAATGAAGAGAATTTATGTACTTAGGCCAATATATTCAAGCCTATATCTAGCTATAGGGATGAACACTAATTCATTGTAGTATAATTTTCGTAAAAAAATTATCTAAGCATAAGATATAATCAAAATAATATACACTTACTCTTTTCATAATTCACCCGCTAAAATTAATTACAGACTATTATTTATATGGAGTTTTAGGTCAACACAGTCCTGAATACTTGACTGGCCTTAAAAATCCATGATTCCTAAAGTCACTAGCTCCTCCTTTTCTTGGTTTCCTAGCTCCTTTATGTCCTTTGGGTTGAATGGTGCACTAGAAGGTCTCCCAGAGACTCAGATCCATTAAGGGGATGACTCGTGTGACTGAAGGTAGCAGGCTGGTTTTGGAGAAACTGGTGAGCAAAATGCTATGATCCTGTAGACTGGTGGTTATGGTATGGCTGGACGGCGATGGTGGGTGATGCGTGCTGGTGGTGTATATAGGGGTGAGCAGCTGAAAGGTATGTCTCAAGTGAGTGAGATTTTCCAAAAGAAAAAGGTTCCTAGTGCTAAGATCCCATGAGTTTATATAGGCCTCTAGTAGGATGGGGCTGGTATCCCGTTCTAATTCTCTCTCTTAATACAATAATTACTTCAGCACAAAGTAAACCGTTAATCTTTGCAAATAGAAGACATCTGAATGAAAAACCTTCAACACTCAGACCTACTTTTTCCACTTTCATTAAACAATGAATCAATAACTACTAGGTAGAAGAGGAAGAATCTGAAATCATATCTACAATCTCTATGTAGTTAAAGCAATATTCAATTTGTGCAGTTAAATTCAAATAACCGTTTTGGGGCTTTAAAATTTTATGACCCAGCTTAACTATTTGAATAAATATTTCATTTTTCAAAGATTTTCTTTGGCATCACATAGCTATGGATGAGATATGTGCCAATTCTTATTTAATCTGAATTTAATACTACTTACATTGCTTTACAATGGATTACCAGTGATTACCAAATTATATATCAAACTACCTCCACTGTTTAACTTAGGTATTTATCTATATAGATTTTTTCAGTCTCAGCAGGTTACTAAATCTCACTTTTTATTTTTTATTTAAATAAAGTTTATACAAAGAAACCGGCTTTTCTTCTTAAAAATTCCCAAATGATGGTATAAAATAATTCTAACAAGTATCATATTCACTAACACTGCAAAGTATTTTAAATTGCATACGATGTAAATAATTTTTTATTATGTTATTTATGTCAGAAGAATAGTGAGTTGCTTTATTGTCAAATCAGGGCCATTCTAAATGGTAATTAATTACAGAAAGAAAATTAAAATTGGTCTATTATTTACGGGGAATTGTTTTCTTGAAAATACTACTTTTTGTTTTTAATGTCAGATGATAGCACTATGGACCCTTCAGGAAGTTTTATAAAAAAGATATGCTTGTGTTTTAGATGTTGTTCATTTTGAGACAGTCAATCACACAGGAGGAGATTCTTATCTTATTTCAGTGGAGCAGCTAGTGGATTTGAACCTTTGACGTTATAACACAGTCTAACCACAAGATCTCCATAGCTCCCTAGTTTTAGATGTGGTGGAGTGCTTGTCTATTCCAATCTAAATATTTGGCTGGAAAATGGGAAAGAATAAATGTGGAGCACACTCAACTTTGACTGAGAAAAGTCAATTTATATGTTCAGAGAAAGGATCTCCTGTGAATTCAATATTGATCCCTATTGGCCTCTTTGCTTTCTGTAACAAAGATTTATGAAAACATGCATCATAATCTAAACCACGATTGAGTCTTTGCCACTCCTACTGATGATGGCACTGCCCTGTCTTCCTTATTCTGTTCCTCTGTTTGCACATATGCTTTGCTTAGAGCTACGCCTGGCTCATTGTTCTCCCCTTCACCTCTAAGTCATCAGAACGTCAGCCATGTCTCAGGAGCATCCATACTTGAATCACTTCCTTCTACTCTACTTCATCCTTCTCTGAGTCCTCAGCAGCAGTCACCTTCATTATTACAGTGGCCTTCTATGA
>NW_006399754.1:25653255-25657217 GCF_000299155.1 Elephantulus edwardii
GGGGTAATCGGGATGGGTGTGTCAGAGGCGCAGGGTAGAGCAGGGTTTAGGGCTGTTGTGCATAGGGTCGCTATGAGTCGCAAACGACTCGATGGCACATAACAACAACAACATCAGTCACCAAAGGCATTATCAGTATAAGAATACTGAAATTATGTTAAAAGTATGAGAATTTTGAGATATTATATATGTTATTTTGTTCAGACATTCCTCTAAGTCTTATAGCCCTGGTGTACTAATTTTCCCGTGGTCACTTATGGTTGCTGTGAGGCTGAACACTGTGACACTAATGTGTCAAATGTGTTAATGGCTGGTTACCCAATGCAGACAGAGAGTGGGGTGGAGCTCCCTGATGAAAAAAGAGTGAAAGGAGGAGTGGCTTCCACTTCCTTAATAGCTTGCCTCTGGAAATCCTATGAACCTGGAGAGAGGAGGAAAGGCACCCAAGTGTTGAGGACTTGACTTCATAGGGCCGCTATGAGTCACCTGTGACTTGATGGCACTTAACAACAACAACAACATATATGTCATGTGAATTTCAACCTCTAATGAGAAGGACTCCTGGTCAAAGGGTTAAATATTCAAGGGAATATTTTTCTGTTTCATAAAATTTAACCATATTAATCACAAATATGTTCATTTTTCAATAAATTGGCCAAGTGCTTTTCTGTTTGATCTCTAAGAAGTCCAGCAGCACTTGTTACATTTAGTGCCTCAAGATCCTGCTTTCATTAGAACCTTAATATATAACAACCTTGTTGTCTTAGGAGCTTTTAACTATTGTTGTTGTTGTTATGTGCCGTTAAGTCATTTGCAACTCATAGCGACCCTATGTACAACAGCCCTAAACCCTGCTCTAGCCTGTGCCAATCTCATTTCTTCCAGCACTCCCATCCCGATTACCCCAGTCACTGAATCAATCCGCCTCATAGAGGGTCTTCCCCTCCTGCGCTGTCCCTCCACTCTGGCCAGCATGATGTCCTTCTCCAAAGACCTGTCTCTCCTTACAACATGTCCAAAAGTATGTCAGGCAAATTATTATTCTATTTTATTTTCAACATAAATAATCCTAATATATAATTTTTAAATGTTTTAGAAAACCCTCAGTCTTAGAGTTTATTGTTTCCAGGGCTACAGTCCATAGGTGGTTCAGAAAGTTTGCATTCAATGACCATTCTACATGTTAGCAGTTTAGTCACACCAAGCTGTCCCACTGAAGGAAAGGTCTGTGTTTATTAAGATTACACTCAAACCCCCTGTAACATATGGAATCACCCTCAGTTGTAAATAGTGCAGTGACAACTAACAATAAGGAACAACAATAACTATTTTATATGTTGTTGTGGCTAGGTGCCATTGAGGTGACTATGACTCATAGTGACCCTATGAACAAAAGGTCTGAACCCTGTTCTCTCCTGTGCCATCATCACACTTCCTGGCAAACAGGAGCCCATTGCAGCAGTCTCTGTGTCACTCTACCTGGTTGAGGGATTTCTCTCCTTTGTCCCTCTGTCCTTCCCAGCATCATGTCCTTCTCCAAGGAACAGTTCCTCTTAGCAACATGCCCAAAGCACGTGAGGCAAATCTCATCATTTTTACTGCCATACAGCACTCCAGCTGCACCCTCTGCAAGACATATCTGTCCTCTTGGCCAACCTTGGGATGTTCAGTGTTCTTCTTCAACGTCACTGTTCAAAGGCATCAATTTTTTTTCATTCTTATTCATTCTCCAGCTTTTATATACAGACTGGACTAAATTAGCCAAATAATCAAAAACAATATATTTTGAGTAGTTAACAAATACTGGAATTAACTGTGCAGAATTGTGTGGAAATGTATGTTACAAAGTGCTGAGCCTAGTTTCATTATTATAAAATTCAATAAAGCACTGAATTTTTGCTGCCACAGAAAAACATCACCTAGATATTGATTGAATTTGTCATTTTTCATCTTGTTACTATTTAAAAAAAGAGTTGATAGCATGTTTTATGCTATTTACTTTTTTTAGAGTGCCATTTCATTTCCATAAATTCCTATAGGTGTGTACAGTTTAAGGAAGGACAAGATAATTGCAAACATGCCAGTGTGTTCTGAAGAGAAAGCAGCAAGTGAATCACTCTGCAGTAGGTGCATTTAGGGAGCAAGGTCTCCGTAGTGTTAAGTGTGTCAGGGAGTTGTCAAGGACTGATCAGTGCAGAGGTATAGAATTTAATTTGCATTGGTCCGAAATCTGGGCCACAGTGACTGACACCTCCATTAACTCTCTTAGAAGAAATAAGTCATCAGTAAGCTAGGAACATCCCAGAGGTTGGAGTACAATTTCAGTCATTCATTCTCTGGTAACTAAGGAATAAATCAATGTTTTCAAATTTAATCCGACTATTTAAGATGATCTGAATTTTAGCAGCAAATTGTACTCATTACGATGCTGAAATGTGTGGCTAATGGTGAGACAGTACACTACAATCCTAAAGGCATGCGGTTCGAATCTACCAGCTTCTCTGAGGGAGACGGGTGGTCAATCTCCTCCCATGATATTTACTGCTTTTGAAAACTCCCTAGAGGGCCAGACATGGGTTGGTTTCAATTCAATTCAATGGCAAATAACAGTAATAATAACTATAAAATAAGCGATAAAGCAATGGAAGTAGTATGCACATTGATTTCAAAAGCAGTCCTCTGAAAATTTTTTTTAAAAAAATCTATCTACAAAGACCAGGGAAGAGGGTTAACTCTGAGGTAAAAGTCGTGCCCAGGAAGTTCTGGAGGATTGAATCCAAGCACTGGCATGCACACCAATTTGTTTTGCTAGGTTTCTCAATTATTTGAGGTCCAATACTGGTTTTACCCCTCAATTTTTTAACTTCATAATAGAAGTTTATATTTTATTCTTATCTCACTATTGTATTCAGAAAGCAGATAATTTATACCCTGAATTCCACAGGTCTGTAAAGAGAGTAATTTCTTCCAAGAGATAGACTAAATCCAGAGACCCACGCACACTTGTTTGAAAATATTTAAAAGATGAGAGTTTTGGATCTAGAGTGGGTGCAGTAATGAAATAATATTTCTCTATGCTCACCTCTGAACCAATTGGCAGTATCAAGATGGATGGTGAAGAGTTTGAGATTGTTAACAATTTTAGTCTGCTTGGCTCCACAGTCAACACTCTTGGCACTAGTAGCTAGATGCATTTCTATGGGAAAATCTGTTGTTAGGGACCTCTCCAAAGTACTGAAGAGCAATGGTGTCTCTCTGGAAACTAAGGTGCATCAGATACAGGCCATGGTCTTTGCTATCACTTGTTATGCATCTGAAAGTAAGACAATGACTTGGGAGGATAGAAGGAGAATTGATGCCTTTGAGCTGTGGTGCTGGAGAAAAGTATTGAGGGTACCATGGACTGCTAGGAAAACAAGCAGATTCATCCTAGAGAGGGTTAAACCAGGCTGCTCCTTGGACTCAAGGATTCTGAGGCTTCGTCTGACATACTTTGGACATGTTGTTAGGAGGAACCAGTCCTTGGAGAGGGACATCATGCTTGGGAGAGTGGAGGGACAACGCAGGAGGGAAAGACCATCTCTATATAAGTTAGATTGATTCAGGTATTGGGGTAATAGGGGTGGGTGTGTCGGCGATGGTGAGATTGGCACAGGACAGAGTAGGGTTGTTGTACACAGGGTCGCTATGAGTCGCAAGTGACTCGATGGCACATAACAACAACAACAACAAGTTGAAAGAGGAACATTAATTCATGATAGTTGTTGTTAAATGCTGTAGAGTTGAGTAGGACTCTTAGCAACTCTCTGCCCAGATTGGAACTCTGTTTTACCCTTCACTATCCTTACCATTAATTCTCACCACTGGACCAATCAGTAGCATCAGGATGGATGGCGAAGAGATTGAGATTGTTCACAGCTTCAGTTTGCTCGGCTCCACGGTCAACATTCTTGGCACCAGTA
>NW_006399754.1:25657587-25678877 GCF_000299155.1 Elephantulus edwardii
GGAGGGGAAGACCCTCTATGAGGTGGATTGATTCAGTGACTGGGGTAATCAGGATGGGTGTGTCAGAGGCAATGAGATTGGCACAGGATAGAGCACAGTTTAGGGCTGTTGTACATAGGGTCGCTATGAGTCGCGAAAGACTCAACAGCACATAACAACAACAACAATCCTTACCATCCTTGACCATCCTTGAGCCCATTGCTACAGCTATTTTATCAATACACTTTGTTGAGATTTCACTCTTTTGCTGATCTTCCTCCCTACACCTTTCTCAGAAAGATGTCTCTCCCCAAGGAGCAGCCTCTCTAAGTAACATGTCCAAAGTTTGTGAGATGAAGCTTCACCATCTTTGCCTCCAGAAAACACTGGGATTCCAAGAGTATTGAGTCTAGTATGGATCTAAGCAAGGTGAAATCGTGATGCCTTCTGTCCGTGACATTGCCTGTTGGACCATGGGTGAGGGTGTCTCCTTGGTGGTGAGATGTAATCCATATTGAAAGCTGCAGTTCTTGACCCTATGTAGCAAGTGCCTCAAGTCCTCACTTTCAGAAAGAAAGGTTGTATCACCTGCAGAATGCACACTGTTGATAGGTCTTCCTTTAATTTTTATGGTGCATTTTTTTCCATAAATACTAAGATAAAGAGTCTGGAATTAAATGACTTTATTTTCTTTTAAGGGAACTTCTTAATGAATATCCTGCTAATGAATTACTTCTAATGCAATGCAAGAATTCAAAGCCCTTTTCCAGCCAATATATTTCCACAAAAGACCAGGAGAATAGAGCATACAGATAGTTTTGTGTTTCTTATTAGGTGTCTTTGAGTTGAGTATGACTCATAGCAACCTTATAAACAATAGCCCTGAATCCTGCCCTATCCTATATCCTCCTCCTCATTTCTGACACACTTGAGCCCACTACTACAATCAACAAACTGTTGAAGGTCTTCCTATCATTCACTGACCCTCCACCTTTCCAAGTATGATGTCCCTTTCCAAGGAATAGCCTCACCTAGCAACATATTTAATGCATGAGAGGCAAAAGTTCACCATCTTTGCCTCCAAGGAGAACTCCGTCTGCACTTTTCACAAGATGTAGCTGTTGTTGTTGATGATGATGATGATGTTGTTGTTGTTGTTAGATGCCATCAAGTCAAGTATGACTCATAGCGACCCTATGAACAAAATATCTGAACCGTCCATCCTGTGGCATCCTTACATTTCCTGACACACAAGAGCCCATTGTAGCAATTATTTTGTCAATCCACCTAGATGAGGGTTTTCTTCTCTTTCTCTGACCCTCTACCGTTCCCCAAATAATGTCCCTATTCAAGGAATAGCAGGTCCTAGAAATATGTACAAAGTATGTTAAGCGAAGCCTCATAATTCTTTCCTGCAAAGAGCACGCTGGGTGCACCCTCTTCAAGACATATCTATTAATTTTCTTGAACATCCATGAAATGTTCAGTTTCTCCAACACCACAGCTCAAAGGTGTCAATTCTTTTTCTGTCCTCCTTATGCATTGTCCAGGTCTCAGATGCATAGCTAGTAGTTGGAAAGACTGTGGCCTGAATCAGACACACCTTAGTCCACAAACTGACATCATTACTCAATAATTTGGAAAGGTCTCTAATGGCAAATTTTCCCATTGTAATGTGTCTCTTTATTTCCTGACTACTCATACCAAATATGTTAATTGTGGATCCAAGCAAGCTAAAGCTGTTGACAGTTTCATTCTCCTCTCCATCCATCCTGACACTGCTGATTAGTCCAGTGATAAGAATCTTTATTTGTTTAATATTGAGATGTAATTTATACCAAAGGCTGCATTCCTTGATCTTCTGCAGCAAGTGCTTCAAATCATCTTCACTTTCAGTAAGCAAGGTTGTGTCATTTGCATAATACAGGTTATTGATGAGTCTCCCTCCAATCCTGATGCCATACTCTTCTTCATAGAATCAAGTTTCTCAGATAATTATCTCAGCTTATAGATTGAACTAACTGTTCAATAAAATAGGAGATAAAATATATCCGTGATGCACTCCTTTCCCAATTCCAAACCATGCAGTGCTCCCCTGATCCATTCACACAACAGCCTCCTGATCCAGGTATAGGTTCCACATGAATACAATCAAGTACTTTGGAATTCCCATTCTTTTCAGTGTCAGCCATAACTTGTCACAGTCCACACAGTATTTTGTATCTAATCTTTTCTGGATGTGGTTTTGGTTTGATGGGCTGTTTATGATTTGGTTTTGTGTTTCTTTAACCCTTCCCTAACTACCTTTCCTATTTTTTAAAGCTTGTTGATTTTTTCTCCTCTTAATTAAGAAATGTATGATTACAGTTAAAAAATAGGCCAGAGACAGGTCAAGCATTTATCAGAAGGCTTTAGGGAAACAGTGTAGTAAGAGAACTGATATTAGTTGACTAAATTCTTGTGGCCTGGTCCACAGAGATCTGGGCTGCTACCCCTAAGGCGAACCCCTCTGGGGGTTCAAATCCAGCAGCAGCTCTACAGGACGCAGATGAGCTATCTCCTGCGCTGGACTTAGAGTCATGAGAACTGGCTGGTAGGTCAGCTGTGAGTCAGTTCTGACTAGACAGCAATGTGCATGAGCATTTGAGAATATGATGATATTACTAAGAAACAACGTTGTTATGTGCCGTCAAGTCACCTGTGGCTCATCGTGACCCTCTGTATAATAGATCTGAACCTTGCCCTATCTTGAGACAGTCCAAGGACTCCAACTCACCTACCCTCAATACCCCAGTTACTGAGTCAATCCATGTCATCCGGGTCTTCCTTTCCTGCACTATACCTCCACCATCTAGGGCATGATGGTCTTCTCCAAGGACTGATTCCACCCCCCCCCATGTCCAAGTGCCCAAATTATGTGAAATAAGCATCAAAATTCTTGCCTCCAAGAATATACTTGGTTTCACCCTTTCCAAGACAAACCTGTTTGTTCCCTTGGTGGTTCATGGCATGTTCAATACTCTTCTCTAGCACCAAATCTCAAAGGCATCAATTATTTCTCCGTCATTCTTAGTCATTGTCCAGCTCTCTGATGCATAGCAAGTAATTGCAAAGACTATGACCTAGATCAGGTGCACTTTTGTCTCTAGACTGACGTTATTGCTCCTCAGTACTCTGGAGAGGTCCCTGATAACAGGTTTGCCCAGTACTGTTCTCCTTTTGATTTCCTGACTGCTCGTGCCAAGAGTGTTGGTTATAAGCCTAGAAAATGCCAACAAAAATATTGTTTACAAATAGAATTAAAGAATCAGAAAAAAATATTGAATATACCACAGTTAGCAGGAGTGGTATCCACTTCCTAGACAACACGCCTCGGGAAAATTCTATGGACTTGGATAAATGTCGATAGTTGTAGAGGGGCTTCAGGTCTTTTGTTCATAGCGTTGCTTTGAGTCATGCTCGACTCAAAGGCAATCAACAACATTATTAACACAAGATATAAAATTTATATTCAACTTATTTTTCCATTTTTAATCTTTTTTGAAAACATTCAATTTACTAAGAAGAAAAATATTAACAAATATAGGATATTTTCCTAGCAAGTAATTGCAAAGACCGTGGCCTGGATCAGGTACACTCTAGTCTCTAGACTAACGTTGTTTCTCAGTACTTTGGAGAGGTTACTAACAGCAGATTTATCTAATACAAATCATCTCTTGGTGTCATGACTTCTGGTGTTAATAGTGTTGATTATGGAGGTGAGCAAGCTGAAACTGTTACTCTGTACTAAAAGCTACCATCTTTAATCTTTATCAGTAAGTCATTCAAGTTGTCTTCACTTTCAGCAAGCAAAACTGTGTCGCCTGTATAGTATAGATTCTTCATGAGTGTTACTCCAATCCTAATGTAGCATTCTTTTTCATAGAGTTCAGCTTCTCATATTCTTGTTTAACATTCAGATTCAAAATTATGACAAAAGGACAAAACCCTGTTGCACATTTTCCCTGATTTTAAAACATGTAACACATACTCATTCTGTCCTAAAGACTGTCTCTTGATCTATAAACAAGTTCACTGTGAGCACAAAATTTTGTTTCAGAGTTTCCATTTTTTGAAATATTAACCATGATTTATTATAATCCACATTGTCAAAGAGTTAAAGGGAATTCTGCTGCCCTAGTGGTAAAGTGCTGCAATCCTGAAGGCACATGGTTGAAATCCTTGAACTGCTCCATGGGAGAAAAAAAGAATCACTTTCCTCTCATGTGATTAACTGTTTTTGATCTTGAACATATCATAGACTGCCAAGAGAACAAACACGTCTGTCCTGAGAAGGTGGCTCCTCAAAGGCAAGAATTTTGAAGGAGGAGTGTGGTTGCATCTGGACTGGAGAAAGACTCATCAACAACCTACATTATGCAGAGGACACAAGCTTGCTTGCTGAAACTAGGGAGGACTTGAAACATTTGTTGCAGAAGGTCAAGGACTATAGTCTTGGCATATTCAAAACTCTTCTTGAACACCACAGCTCAAAGGCATCAATTCTTCTTGTATCATTCCTAGTCATTGTCCAGCTCTCCAATGCATAGAAAGTGATTGCAAAGACCGTGGCATGTATAAGGCACACTTTAGTCTCCAGACTGGCATCTTTGCACTTCAGCATTTTAGAGAGGTCTCTAACCACAGACTTTCCCATAGAAATACATCTTTTAATTTCCTGGCTGATGGTGCCAAGAGTGTTGACTGTGGATTCAAGCAAACCAAAGCTGTGAACAATATCAATCTCTTCACCATCCAGTATGTAAGTCTTCAGAACTTACAACAGAAAGGCAGAATAATTAGAGACATATGGGAGACGACGACACATAGACATATAAAGAAGAAAGATCTGGAAAAAGGAAGGAAGCAAATGTGGCAACAGGCAAAAGAAGCTGGCAAAAACAGATGCTTTAAGAATAAAAAAAAAGCCAAACCCCAAATTCTTTCTAGAACCCAAGAGTGCATGCATGAATCTCTGTAAACATCTTAATTTTACACTTAGACTCTCTATATTTATTAAAAAACCAACAAACCCTTCAAACAACTTCTGTTATTTAGATCTTAATAATATGTATTCATTTATTACAGCAGATGCAAAGCCCAATATCTATAATTTAAGACTGTAAAATTAGGCTTTTAAACTGCATGTAAACTTCACTGTAAATTTCATTTTATTTCAGAATCAATATTGTTTTGAGATCACACAGTCTAGCTACATGGAGCAAAATTCTATGACTAGTCTTCTCACTCTTTTGTAATCAACAAACACAGAGAGAGGGTGAATAAAACTAGAAAGTCAATCTACAGATGAGTGAGTATAAATGCACTGCTGGCCTCACACACTCCTCTTTACACTTGAGAGATGGTGTTGTTAACATAGTCTGTAAGAGGTTGTGAAGGGAACCCAAAGGTGACATACCTCCTGTGGTTAAATCAACTAATGGCTCCAAAGGAGTAAGTTGGAGAGGTCCCACCATTATATTTTATAGCCTCAGAAACTCAGTGAAGGCTCATTCTGAGTCAGAAACATCTTGAGAGCAGTGACTTTGAACTTTGTATTTATTACTATGTAATGAACTTGAGTGTAACCGATATAGATAACAACTATCACATTTCTAATCCAAAGAGGTAGATAACATAATGATTAGACTTTCACCTCCTAAAATAAAGGTTAGTGACTTTAAACCCACCAGCCACTCTTCGAAGTAAAGACCTGTTGATGTGACCCATTAATGTTAAATGTGGGAGACCCTGCAGGGAGTTTGACTTTCATAGGGTTGCAGAAAAGTTCAACTTGATGGCACCCAAAAATATAATTATCAACTCATTTCCTAGGGCTGTAAATGCTATTGTTATTATCATTGCTAAGAATTGCTGTAGTAGTAATCGTGTTTGTGTTATGTGCTAACCAGTCACCTGCAACTCATAGTTGTACACAATTCTGAACCCTGCCATATCCTGAGCCAGAACCGACTCCTAACTGACCTTCCAGCTGGTTGTCAGAGGCTGTATACACATGGGAGGAAATGGCCCGTATTTCTCCCACATAGAAGCTGGTGTTTTTGCACTGCATGCCTTCGGCTTGGCGGTGTAAGTGTTTGTCACTCAGTCAACAGAATCCCTTTGCTATGATATGAATAGTAGGAATAGCAGGAGTAGGAGTAGTAGTAGTAGTAGTAGTAGTAGTAGTAGCAGCAGCAGCAGCAGCAGCAGCAATATCAGAAACAGCACTTCCTATTGAATGAAGCTGTGCAATAACTGGCCTAGAGTAAACAGGTCACTGGTGGAACCCTTAAAAATATAGTCTTTAGTAACTTTTCCAATCTGGAAAAAAACCAATAAACGATTTCTTTTGTCTCAATTTTTACCCAGGTAATAGACCTATAAAGTAAACACCAGGGAAGTACGCAGTCCTTAGAATGATCGACCATACATGAAATTATAAGATTTCCCAGAAGATGGTAAAGGGTAGAATACAATTATTAAAAAGTAAAGAGTAAACAAATAAACAAACAACAACTCCAGGGTGACCCAGAGCGGGTAATGTTCATATCTGGAGCGCGCTGGGCTTCCTATCCCGTTGTCTCCTAGGTCATGGTCCTCTCTCGTGCTAATCCTCATTCTCTACTCACCACATACAAACACATCTGTTCAAACACGGAAGAAGCAACATTGAGACAACTTTTAACTCACTCCTTGGAAATATTCACTAAAGGTTATTTTTGGGTGTTTTATCTTCCTGTATGGTTACTGGACGGCCAGGAGAACGAACAGGTGTGTCCTGGAGAGGGTGCAGCCATCGTGCTCTTTAAAGGCAAGAGTGATGAGGCTTCACCTCACATACTTTGGGAATGTTGCTAGGAAGGGTTATTCCTTGGAGAGGGACATGATGCTGGGAAAGGTGGTGGAGGGTCAGCAAAGGTGAGGAAACCCTCAGCCAGGTGGATTGACACGGTGACTTCCGCAATGGGCCTTGTGTGTCTGGATATATGAGGCTGGCTCAGGATAGAACAAAGTTCAGATTTTTTGTTCATAGGGTCACTACAAGTCATACGTAACTCGATGGCACCTAAAAACAACAACAAAAACAACATATGGTTACAGTGAATTGTAATCAATTGAATTTCAGTAGCTTTAGGGATTGTATTCAGAATTTTAAAAGCAAATTCTTAACAATAAATATTAGAACTATACTTTATGGGAAGGTTACAAAAAAAATAAGTTCTTCACACAAGCAGGATAAATTTTGTGGCTAAGCAAGTTTTTGTGTTCCAAAACAATATGCCACAATAAAATCACTGATTAAGTCAATTAGAAATCATTATGTGTATATTTAAGGAGCTCTGGTAGTATAGTGCATTCTGTGTTATACTGTTAACCAGAAAGTAAACCACTGAAAGCCACAGCTCACACTTTGGGAAAAAGACAGGCTGTCTCCTCAATTACGAACTTGTCCTGGAAACTGACTTAATTTTGGTTTTATGTATATTTTTCATAATATCACTAACAAATATAATAGGTATGTCATCTTAAAATATCAGACTTTTGAAATAGCATGTACATAAGAAGTAGAATTTCACCTAAAGGAAAATAAAATATTTCCTAAAGAAAAATTTTCTTTAAAATAACAATGATTTGATGGAGAATTATTCAAATGAGAGTTGAAACTGTTACTTAAAAATAAATATCAACTAATCAAGTAAGAATGATGAAAAAATACTTTTAATAATTTTAGAATCACATGTTGTTATGTGCCATCAAATTGACTACAACTCATAGCGTAAAAGCTCTGCACCCTGCCCTATCCTGAGCCAATCTCACTGTCTCCAACACACTTACACCGTTTTGGCCAAGTTACTGTGTCAATTCGTCTCATCCACGGTCGTCTTTTCCTGCAGAGACCCTCTACCCTTCTAAGCACAATGTCCTTCTCCAAAGACTGGTCCCTTCTGGTAACTTGCCCAAGATACATGAAACAGACCTTCAAAACCTTTGCCTCCTAGAACAGTCTGGTTTTATCTCATCTTGGACAGACCTGTGTGTTCTCTTGGCAGTATATGCTATGTTAAATACTCTTCTCCAAAGGCACTGATTCTTCTTCTGCCATTCTTAGTCATTGTCCAGATATCTGATGCATAGCAATTAATTGCTAAGGCCCTGGCATGAATCAGGCACACCTTAGTCTCTACAGTGACATTGTTATTCTTCAATGCTATAGAAAGGGCCCCTGACACCAGATTTCCCTGATGCAATTAGTGTTTTGTTTTCCTGATTTTGGTGCCAAGAGTGTTGATTATGGAACCAGGCAAGATGAAATTATTAACAATATCTATCTCTTCTCCATTTATCATGGTGTTATAAAGAATTCTTAGTGTTCCCTTAAAGTTACAACACATTTGTTTTTCAGTATTGTTTTCTGTACTTTTGTGACCAACTATTCATTGTATTTTAATAAACCTATTCTCTTATTCTTTATTACTTCAGTAATTTGTTATCATCAAAATGGATCATTGGGTAGAACTCCAAGGGAGAAAAAGAAGCAATATCCTTCCTTGTTATTTACAGTATTGGAAATTTGCTTGGGGATCAATTATGAGTCAGAATCTGCTTTGCAACAATGGGAGAGAGAGATTTCTAATGGATAGTGTTAAACTATTTTAAAAAGAAAATCATGATAATCTCAATAGAATCAGAGTAAAAATTTAAAAAACATTCTTTCATGATTAAAAAGTATAGAATGAACTTAGAGCAAGAGGAGTTTTCACAGCTCTGATAAAATGCATCTACAAAAAAGTAACTAGCAACATCATGCTTAATCATGAAAAATTAGCTAAATGCTCACAAACATCAGTGGAATAGCAATACATCACTAAATAATAATTTCATCAAACTAATAAAATCCCACCTCTTGATAGACCCCTGATACACCTTTCACATAACTTGTGTGTCTGTCTTTGTTTGTTTGTTTGTTTGTTTTATTTTATTGTGTGTGTGTGTGTTTGTCTTATAATATTTATATGCTTGTTCTTACGGATACAGTACTTTCATATCATTTTGTTATATTGAGGAAGGATGACTTCAGTGTTACTTCTTATGTTCTAGTTTGTGTATTTATATGCTTGCTTGTTTATGGTTTGCTGTAATAAGTACAGTATGTGTCTGTCATTTTGCTGTACTGAAGTGATCAGTGGCTGCAGTGAGGATGAAAGGTTTGGCACCAATATTTCAAAAGCCAGCAATGTCACCCTTAGTGAACAGGTCTCAATGCAGCTTCCAGACTAAGACAGACTAAGAAGTAAGATTAACCATCCACTTGTGAAATAGGAGGTTTTGCAAAACTCTCTGAATAACAGAGGAACACCATTGGCTATTGTTATGCAGATGACACAACCTTGCTTGCTGAAAGTGAGAAGAACTTGAAGCACTTGTTGCAGAGTATCAAGGAAAGCAACCTTCTGAAATGGATTGCATCTCAATGTCGAAAAGAACAATTCAAGGTCTACCTGAAGTAGAATGCTATGAATTGTGGGATGTGGTTCATACCCATTCAAGGAAGACCTGGCCAAATGCCTGGAACTTGCCAATTGACTGGGAGAGATCCATATTTGCTCCCATTCCAAAGAAAGTTTACCTGATTTAGTATGGAAATTATTGAACGATATCATTAATGTCCCATGCAAGCAATAGTCTACTGAAAATTATCGAAAACAGCTGGAAGAGCACATCAGCAGAGCACTATCAGATGTGCAGGCTGAGTCTAGAAGAGGCCGTGATACTAGGGATATTATAGCTAAGGTTAGATGGATCTTGGCAGAAAGCAGAGTTTCTGTGAAAAGGACTGAACAAGCTGTAATTGCTAACAACCTAAATCTCTTCTCTATTATAGTGCTGCCAATTGTCCCAGTGGTGAGAATCTTTGTCTTCTTGATGTTGAGCTTCAATCCATATTGAATACTATATTCCTTGACCTTTTGCAGCAAGTATCTTCTTCAGGTCTTCTTCAGTTTCTTCAGGTCTTCAGTTTCAGTAAGCAAGGTTGTGTCATCTGTATATTGTAGGTTATTAATGAGTCTTCCTCCAACCTTGATGCCACATTCCTCCTCATAAAGCCCTGCTTCCCGAGTGATCTGTTCTGCATACAGAAAAGATATAGGGATAGGAGGTATCCTTGACACACTCCTTTCCTGATTTTGAACCATGCAATGTTTTCTTGCTCTGTTCTGAGAATTGCTTCTAGGTCCAAGTATAGTTTTCATATAAGCATGATCAAGTGTTCTGGAATTCCCAATTTCCTCAAGGTTAACCACAATTTCTTGTGATACATACAGTCAAATTTATTGTGATCCACTCAGTCAAATGCTTTGCATAGTCAATGAAACACAGATAACACATTCTTCTGGTACTCTTTGCTTTCTGCCAAAATCCCATGGACATTGGCAATAATGTCTCTAGTGCCTCCACCTCTTCTAAACCTTGCTTTTATTTCTGGTAGTTCTCTGTCAATGTACTGTTCAAGTCTTCTAGATAACCTTCAAGAGGATTTTGCTAGTATATAATATTAGTGATATTGTTCGATAATTTCCACCCTCGGTCAGGTCACCTTTTTTTGGAATGGGAATAAATATGGATCTCTCCCCAAAAGAGAAATGTCTGTGTTTCATTGACTATTCAAAGCATTTGACTGAGTGGATCACAGTAAACTGTGGCTGACTCTGAGAAGAATGTGAATACCAGAACACTTGATCGTATCGTGATTGTGCAAAACCTATACCTGGAAAAAGAGGCTGTTGTCAGAACAGAACAAGTAAACACTGCATAGTTGAAAATAAGGAAGGGTATACATCAGGGATCCATGCTGTCTCCATACATTTTCAATCTATATTCAGAACAAATCATCTGGGAAGCTGGACTTTATGAGGAGGAATGTGGTATCAGGATTGGAGGAAGGCTCATCAACAACCTGGACAATCAATTCTTTATTCATTGCAAAAAAAAATTTCTAAAAAAAACCAGTGTTTATACACACAGACTTCCGGTGATGGAGTGTACAGGAATCAGATTTACATCTGTGTAAAAGAGTATCTGAAGTGAGGAAACCTGGACATGAGGCACAAGGCCATGAGCATCTCTCTTAAATGGCCAGAAGGAATAAGAATAGCACATCCCCTCACTGCCCCCGAGCAGAAAGCAGATACAAAGCCTCTAGCCCAGCCCCAAAGTTGTTGTTGTTGTTGCTATTGAAGACCATTGAGTCAGAAGCCACTGAGAGCTGACCCTCCGGCAGGTTTTCAGAGGCACTAACTCACACAGTAAGAGATTGTAAATCCCTTCATCCACTGAGCATTTGAACTGTGTGCGTTGGGGATTGCTGCACCGTGTCTTACCATTCGCCAGCAGAACTTCCTTAATTCACTTTAAGTCTAACAATTCTCACTCATGGATTAACTTTTTAAATTTTTATAACTTATATGTTGGCTCTGATTGTGACCTACTTTTTTTTTTTTACTTTGGATTTTTTTAAAATTATTCTTTTCAACTGGTTTGACAGCATGTTTCTTACTATATTCTTCATTCACATCGTGTTTCATACAATCATTCCCATCATTATATTTTATAAAATTAATCTCCCTTGAATTATGCCCACCATTGCCCTGTCTTTTCAGGTCTCCACTAGATCTTGTCCATTTCCTTGGCTTCCTCCTTCAACCTACAAAAGTGTGCAACCTGTGATTTCGCCCCTATCTGTCTTTGCCCCTCTACTTCCACCCCTTCCCCACTTGGATCCCAATACATGTTTCAATATTTATCCTTCAATGTTTACAATAACAGTCTTATGTAGTATTTGTACTGATGAGCGTATAATGCTCTCCAGCATCTCCCATGTTACAGAGCTGTCTGTTGTTATTTTGGTTTTTGTTTTTAAGTCATTGCTCCCAATATCCACTTCCTAAACAACATGCCTCCAGAAACTCTCTGAACTTTGATAAATGTCTATAATTGCAGAGGGGCTTTCAAGCCTTTTGTTCATAGGGTTCCTATAAGTTGTGCTCAACTTGAAGGCAAAAAAATCCACCCCAACATATATCATATTAATTGTATTAATGAGTATGTTAAAAATATGAAACCATAATGTATGCTGCTGTTATCTTGTTGTGTGCCTTCAAGGAGGAACCAGTTTATAGCTCACCCTCATGCAGGTTTTCAGAGGCTGTAAATCAACCAAGAGGAAATCAGACATTTTCTCCGGTGGAACAGCTGATAGATTTAAACTGCCTGCCTTTGAGTTGGCATTGAAACCCCTCATCTCCTGAGTCACCAGAGTTCTCTTACATGCTATATAATAAAAATAAGTGCTATATTTTTGTTTTATAAGCAACACATTAATAAAAAGTTCATTTGGGGGGGCATCATTTCAACAAATGGTTCTAAACCTGTAATTTAGAATATGATTACATTTTAAAATTAATTACTTACCTGTATTTAATTAGACCATTATACTGTTCTTTGGAAAGAGACCTCATGCTGGGTAGAGTATCATCAGCAAAAGAGAGAAGGACCTTCAGTGGGATGCAGGGACACAGTGTCCGCAGCGATGGACCCATGCGTGACAGAGATGGGGACGGCACAGGTCTGCTGTTCATACAATCACTATGAGTCATGCTCAACTTGACAACACCTAACAGCAACAACATGAAATAATTTTAACTATTTTGGTTTTACCTACTGTTAAAAGGTGATTCATCAAATCTAGAATATATACAGTATGAAAAGAATGGTAACTATTTTTTTTTCTTTCTAAAAATTATCTTACTCTTCACCAGATTCATTTTAGTTACAATTGAGAAGCTTTTGCTGCAACTTACTTTGTGATAGTTGTTCAAGTAGAAAACACCAGCACAAAGATGCGACTAAAGAGGTGAAAATGTTTTGTTTCTGGAGTACTTCACAAGAAAATAAAAATTTACCTCATGTATACAGGTCTATTACTTTAGGAAATAAAAGTATGCTGTGAGGAATATTATTTTGAAAAAGGTTCTCTTCCTTTTATTAAAAAAAAAAAACACACACACACAAAAAAAAACCCAAGCATGCACACACATACATACAGGCAAAAACAAACCCTTCTTATCTCACATGCTTAAGGATAGATATTTTAAGAAATTGCTCCAACTTAACCTTGATTATAGTATTATATTCCCTTGTTGCAGCTTCATTTATTCTGGTCAATTTTCTTGTCAAAATATGCATAGATAGTAGTGATAAAGGTTGAATACAATGTGTGCTGATTACTACACTTATTTTCCAATCTCATGTTTTTTATTGTATTAGCTAGAGTAATTTATAAAGAGAACAAAGTTAAAAAGTTCAAGATCCTCTTACACACACTGAGAGGGCCAAAGGCTTTCATGTAGAGTCAGAAATGGAGATCAAACGTATGATCATATAAAAATCCAACCTTTCATATCATCTTATGTTAGATCAAATCATACCTTATTTATTATTAGAAAACCATAATCATACCTTATTTATTATTAGAAAACCATAGGCCTGAGCATTTATCATTCTCTCATCTTATCTTCTTCTTTCAGAATATACCAATAATCTCATTTGGGTAAAAATCTTCAGATCCCTTCTTGGAATCAGTAAGTAATTTCCCTTTAAAATGAGTTGAACCTAGGTTGATAAAACTCCACTGTTTATCATCATTAAATGGGAGTGAAAAATCAGAAATTTAAATCATTCATTTAGGGAAAAGTATATGTTCAACAAGGTAAATGCTTAAAGAAAGCTTGATAAAAATTTAAATGGATGAGAATAAATTGGTAAAAAATACTGAAATTGACAAACATTTTAAACATCCTGGTCAATATAAGGTGTAAAAAGCCCTTCCAATAAGAAGATAGCATTATAGATGTTATGTGGCATCATTTCAGCAAGTACTCATAGAGATCCTATGATCAGACGATCTAAAACGTGTCGATCTTGAGCTGTCCTCACTGTCTCAGCCCACACACTTGAGCCCATTGCTAAAGCCTCTGTGTCATTTCATCTCGTTGAGGGTTTCGCCCTCCTTTGCTGATCCTCCAACTTGTAAGTATAATCATGACCCCTCAAGTTTGAGGCAAACTAAGATACCAGAGAGTAATTGGACAGAAGTATGTATATATGTGTGTGTGTGTGTGTGTGTGTGTATTTATATATGTGTGTGTATACATATATATGTGTGTGTATACATATATATGTGTGTGTATATATGTATATGTGTGTATATGTATATTTGTATATGTGTCTATGCATATATGTATGTGTATGTATATTATATACAATATATATTTTATTAATCTATCTACCTACTTATTTATTTATGTATTTATTTATTTATTTGTTGCTGTTGTTCAGTGCCATCAAGCCATAAGTGACTCATAGTGACCCAATGAATGAGAGATCTGGACACTTGCATAACTTTCATCCTTTATACAGGTTCATAGGGTTTCCAGAGGCGAGCTGTTTCAGAAGTGGATGCCACTCCTTTTTCTACGCTTCTTTTAATCAGGGAGCTCCACCAAACACTTTTCACCATTAGTAAATCTTATTGCATTTGACACGTCAGTGTCACAGTGTTCAGCTTCACAGCAACACGAGTTACCTCTGTACAGCAAGTGGACCGACTGGGGCTATATGACCTAGAAGAATGGGTGGCCTTTGTGATTTACAGTGTTTTACAATTCCGGCATGCCAAATGCTGATAGACTCTGGGCCAGAGACACCCCCTCCCCAATTCATCTGGCAAGTCCCCTCTTCTGACACCCACTTGGGATGAAGAGAAAGCCATAAGAGCCCCAAACATTTCATATGTGTCCCTCCTCAAGATGTGAGAGGCCATTCTAAGGTGCAGCTGGAACCAAGATTCACAACACACTTGTCCTCAGCATGTCCAAATGCTGGTGGACTCTGGGCCAGAGACCCCTAATTCATCTGGCAAGTCCCCTCTGCTGACACCAACTTGGGAAGAAAAAAAAAATCTGTAAGAGCCTGGAGCGTTTCACCCATGTCCTTCCTCAAGACGTGAGTGGCCATACTAAGGATTGCCTTAGAATGCTAATATAAATGCACCCTCATTGTTGGCCTGGTGGACAGAAAGTGAGGCTACCAAGCCCAAGGTGGGTGATTTTAATCTGCAGCCCCCAGGCCTGGTTTAAATTGTTTTTGTCCAACATTCTTTTAAGTGGTTTAGCACTGCACCGTGCATTGCTGTACAGAGGTAACTCGCGGTTGCTATGATTCTGAACACTGTGACACTGTTTTGCCAAATACGATAATGGTTGCCCATGGTGAACAGTGTTTGTTGGAACTTCCTGATTAAAACAAGCTTGGAAGCAGGAGTGGCATCTGCTTCTGAAGTGGCTTGCCTCTGGAGCCTCTATGAACATGAAGAAATGACAAAAGTTATACAAGTGTTCAGGTCACCCATTCATAGTGTTGCTATGAGTTGCCTATGACTCAACACTTAACAACAACAACAACAGTAAATATGGGTGTACGTCTCTCTGGTATTCTCTGCTTCCAGCCAAGAGGCATTTGAAGTGATCTAACAATGATATCTCGCAATGAAATTCTGTTCCGTGCCCTTTTCTAAATGCTGCTCAAACTTGTGTCAAGTCCATGTTGATGTTCTGCTGTAAAATGTGAAACCTCCTTCATCATAGCTTTACTTTTATACTAATGATAGTATTGATATTTTCTGCAGTTTGTTAAATCACATTTATTTGGAGTAAAGACAAAGATGAATCCTTTTCAGTCAGTTTGCCAAGTAGCTTTCTTCAAGAAGTTAGTAGCATAGACAAATAGGCACGCTCGTGTGCTGAAAAATCTCCAATTGTATTCCATTTATACCCGCAATGTTGCCAATGTTTTCAGAGCTGTTTGGCCTCCTTCCTTCAATACCATGAGTTCTTGATCATATGCCACCTTCTGAAATGACTGAATGTTTACCAACTTCTTTTGCTGCATTGACTCTTTACATTCCCTCTATCTCCTTGTTATATTTCTCAAATCTTCTGATATTTTTATCCCCCGACTTCTTTAATTTTGCAGCTTGAGCCTTGAATTTCCCTTTCAATTCTTTCAGCTTCATATTGCTTGCTGTAGCTCAATTACAGCTCATATTGACCCTGCATACGGTTCTGAGCTTGCCGACGCTTACAGAAGGAGATGGGCACCTTTCTCCCGAAGAGTGACTTCTTTGACTCCCTGACCTGTTCGTGGTAGCAAAATCAAGAATGTACTACACTCTCAGCATGTCAGCAGAGTGTACCATCATTTATGCAACATTCTGCTAAAGGGAAAACTAGAAAGAAAATGGAATTAACACAATCACTGGTGATTTTTTAATGAGTTGGAGGAGAAGGGTGTTGAATAGATGAAGCACAAGATATATTCTAGGACATGGGAACTGTATGGAATTGTAGGGTGTTGTTAGATATATGACACTATATCCTTGTTAAAATAGACTGACAGCACAAAGGCTGAATTCTAATGTGTGAACATTAAAACAGTTATGTCAAGGATCCAAGAATGAAGACAGAACGTAACAAAAAATTTCAGATGTTAAATTGTATGAAATATTCTCATCGTAAAGAGGGATGAAAAAAGGATGTTGACCTCTGGGTAACTTTGGAAAATAATAAATGCTCTAAGAATCTGTTTGCAAGCAATGTTATCTCTTTGGTAAAATTGTTTCATGTGATGATGTGTATTAATAATTTAGAAACTCTTATGCATGTATATTGAAATTAATCAGTTAAGGAAATGGTTGACAGAAATTGGAACCAAGATACTCATTATTGGAGTGAAAACCTACTGCAAAGAGGAGCAGTCAGAATTATCTGTTGCAGTGAATTAGTGTTGGAACACCAAGATAAACTCATGTTCAGTTCAATACAGAAATACCTATTTATATAAATAACTATTTTTAGATATAAGTATAGAAATGTGGCACATTGCACACATATTTCCTTGTTCTATCACCTGAGGAAACAAGAAATAATAATATCTCAAAAGCAATGACCAGTTCTAATACTTGTAGTGTCAGAAAGTAAGGGGATTCTTAAAAACAAATAGCAACAAAAATAAGGAAAATAGAACACAAAACAAAAAAAAAATGATAGAGTTATGTCAAAAAGATAGAAGCACAATCTTAAAGGGGTCACAGTGTCAACAACTGGGACAATTTAAGCAATAAAATGGAGTTGCATGATAATGCAAAGCATACAGTAAAACCCGAGTCCACAATGATGAATATTGTTGAATAAAAATAAATGAGGATAAAAGACATGTCTATAGTGCAGAAGAATTCGAAATAGTTTACTTGAATATTCAATCTTTACAAATGTTTAACACATTTATCTGATTAACCACAGACCATATATATTTGTTTCTGCTCAAATAGTACAGTTTAGAAAGGAGAAAACATTGGTAAATTAACTCTCTACAAACCTAAACAATATGATTTTAGGTAAATGATGAAGGTGATATTAACTATGAAAACCCCTGTTCATAATATGTTGTTGTTATGTGCTGTCGAGTCACGTGCCACTCACAGTGATCCTCTGTACAACAGCTCTGAAGCTTGCCCCGTCCTGACTTGGTCTCACTGATTCCGACCCACATACCGTCATTGCTTCAGTTACTGTATCAAATCCAACTTTTCTGAGGTCTTCCTCTCTTGTGATGTCCTTCCACGCTTTCAGGCATGCTGTCCTCCGAGTACTGGCTTCTCCTGGCCATGTGCCCGGAGTATGAGAGATGGAGCTTCAGGATCCTAGCCTCCAAGGAAAACTTGGTTTCACCCTCTCCAAGACAGACATATTTGTTTTCTTGGTGGCTCCATGGTATGTTCCAGACTGTTCTCCAGTTTCACAATTCAAAGGCGTCAATTCTTCTCATCATCCTTAGTCATTATCCAGCCCTCTGATGCAAAGCAGGTAACTGTGAAGAACACAGGCTGGATCAAGCACTCCTTAGTCTCCAGACGGTATATATCCTTGATAAACCACCATAAGAATGCTATTTCACCCCTGTATTCCTTTTCTGACAATTCATTTTGATACAATAACTCAGTATATTCTTTCCATCTTCTTTTAATACTTTCTGGATCATTTAATGTTCTGCCTAAAGCATCCTTGATTATAGCAACTCGAGGTTTGAATTTGTTCTTCAGTTCCTTGAGCTTAAGAAATGCTGAGCAAGTTCAGCCCTTTTGATTTTCTGACTCCAGCTCCTTGCACATTTCATTGTAATATTTTGCTTTGTCATCCCGTGCTGTCTTTTGAAATCTATTCAACTCTTTAGTATCTTGAATTCTTCCTTGTGCTTTGGCTTCTCTGCGCTCCAGTGCAATTTTCAGAATCTCTTCTGATATCCATTTTGGTCTTCTCTTTCTCTTCTGTCTTTGCAAGACCATTTACACTCTTCCTGGATGATACCCTTGATATCCTCCCACAACTAATTTGGTTTTCACTCATTAGTGTTCAAGGCCTCAAACCTGTGCCTGAGATGGTTCTGAAATTCAGGTGGGATAGACCCAAAGTCATATTTTGGTTGCCTTGGATTTGCTTTAATTTTCCTCAGCTTTAGCTTGAATTTGCTTATGAGTAGTTGGTGGTCTGTTCCACAATCAGCTCCTGGCCTAGTTTTCACAACTGATATTGAGCTTCTCCAGCAGTTTTTTTTTCCCACAGATGTAATTGATTTGATTTCTATGCATACCATCAGGTGAAATAAATCCATGTATATAACCTGCATTTGTGTCTCTGAAAAAACATATTTGCAATGAATAAGTCAATTGGACCAATTGGCAGCTTTAGTTTGCTTGACTCCACAGTCAACACTCTTGGCACCAGTATCCAGGAAGTTAAAAGATGCATTGCAATGGGAAAGTCTGCTGTTAGGGACCTCTCCAAAGTACTGAAGAGCATTGGTATCTCTCTGGAGACTAAGGTGTGTCTGATACAGGCCATGGTCTTTGCTGTCACTTGTTATGCATCACAGAGTTGGACAATGACTAAGGAGCATAGAAGGAGAATTGATGCCTTTGAGCTGTGGTGCTGGAGAGCGTATTGAGGGTACCATGGACTGCTAGGAAAACAATTCTGAGGCTCCTTCTAACATACTTTGGACACGTTGTAAGGAGAGATTGGTCCGTGGAGAGAGACATCATGCTTGGTAGGGTGGAGGCACAGCGCAGGAGGGGTAGGCCCTCTATAAGGTGAATTGAATCAGTGACTGGGGTACTCGGGATGGGTGTGTCAGAGGCAATGAGATTGGCACAGGATAGAGCAGGGTTTAGGGCTGTTGTACATAGGGTCGCTATGAGTCACAAGCAATCGACGGCACATAACAACAACAACAACACTCCTTTTCTTGAAACCAATGGCCTTGTGGGTAAAGAGGTATGCTATCAACCTAATGTTCAGATGTTTTAAGGGGAAGCCATGAGCAGCCTTCTCTGTTGACAATGACAGCCTCTGTCCAGCTAGGTGTTAATTCTGACTTGAAAGCATATAATAACAATAACAATAAATGATTAAACCCTTAGATGTTAAGTGAAAGGTTAGTGGTTTGAAAATACTCAGTGGTTCTCTGAGGAAAGTGCTGATCTATCCTTTCATAAATTAGAGGAAACCAAAAGAAAACAATCCTATAAGGAATTTATGCTCTGTTAGGTAATCAATTAATGATACCCCAAATCAGTCACTAGAAAAAACATCACACAGATCTCAATCAAAGAGATACCGACACAATAACTGAAATACCTCAGAACTGGAAATGGCATCAAAGTAAAGGAAAGCATCATCACTGTCAAGAGTTACTTAAACAGAAACATTGCTAAAAGTAATGCTCTAACCTAGATGAAATCTTGTAACAGAATAAAGGAGTATTAGATTCAACACTGAGCAAATGTCAGTCAAGTATAACCTTAAGGTTATAACAATGTATCAGTATTGTTCAGTGACAGACAAACGCAGCATGCAAGTTAAGGTTAGATGCTGATAACAGGAGAGTTAAGAGTGAGACATATGGAAACTTTTTGTACTAGCATTGCCATTTTTATGTAAAAAGAAAACCACATGGTAAGATAGAGTGTTTTAAAGTTATGGGAGTGTCTTCAGGACAAGAGTAAGAGTAATGAGCAGAAGTTGAAAGAGCCTTCAAGACTGATGATTCTTACACTCTAAGACCTAATTTAAAGGTTCAGTATTATGTGTTGCTTTGACATGTGGAAAGATTAGAAAGTTGCCCTCCCACTCTGATCCCGTGAAAAATGTTCCTAGCCAAACAAAGTTGCCTATCAAAAAGAAAATAAACGTTATTGATGAACTGTGAGTAGTGGCTTCAGTCCAATGCCAGTCCACAGAGCTATTCAACAATCCAGTAACATTCTTCTACAAGAACCAGGGAGTACTTTAACTTCTGGATACTATGAAGTCTGCATCCCACAGCCCCCCGTTAATCAGTCTATTGCTGAGTGCAACATTCTGTCATCCAACATGATGAGTGATGCCTCTCTGCTCTAGGCTGTAAGCATAACCTTCCCACACCGTCCACTTTGCCCTGGGTCATACTCATCTTTTATTTCTGAGGCTATAAATATTTACAGGAGAAAATTGCCAATGTTTCTTCACTGGAGCAACTAGTAGACACAAAACACCAACCTTCTTGTTGGCTGTTGTTGTTCTTATGTGTCATTGAGTCTTTCATGACTCATAAGACACTATTTACAATAGCCCTGAAATATCCTGTGCCAAACTTATTGTCTCTGACACACATACCCTCATTATCCCAGTCACTGAATCATTGAAGGTCTCATTGAAGGTCTTCTGATTTGTACTGGTCCTACATGCTTCCAAGCTTGATGTCCCTCTCCAAGAACTGGTTCCTCCTTGCAACACGCCCAAAGTATGTCAGAGGAAGCTTCAGAATCCTTGCCTCCAACGAGCAGTCTGATTTCATCCTCTCAAGGATAAACCTGTTTGTTCTCTGGCAGTGCGTGGTATATTCAATACTCAAGCACCACAGCTCAAAGGCATCAATTCTTACTCCATCATTCCTAGTCATTGTCCAGCTTTCTGACACATAGCAAGTAATTATGAAGACTATTGCCTGGATGTACATAGGGTTTTCAGAAGCCTGCCATTTCAGAAGTGGCTGGCCAATCCTTCTTCCTAGTCTGTCTTAATCTGAATGTTTAGACTTAGAGGAGTATCTGACAG
>NW_006399754.1:25679462-25684553 GCF_000299155.1 Elephantulus edwardii
CTTGATGTTGATATTCAATCCATATTGAAGGCTGAAGTCCTTGATCTTCTGCAGCAAGCACTTCACATCCTCTTCAGTTTCAGCAAGCAGGGTTGTATCATCTGGTTGGTAGTTACACAAAAGCATATAATGCTATCAGGACTCCTTCAGGGGTTTGACTAACAAACTGCTTTCAATGTCATCTGTCCAGTAATGCGTCAGTCATCAGTATTATCCTTGGAAGAGATTAAATCACAGACTTACATTTTATTCTTCTCAACTACGCAATACTAAAATACACTTAGCTGAAAGAAGGATGTTCAAAAGGGGAGATTGTACAGATTGGAGAGTGAGTATATGAGCAGTAGTTTCCCAAATTCTTCAATTAACTTTATTCTAAATATTGATCTACCTTTCATAGAAAGAATACTATGGAAAGAAGAAAGAAAAGACTATACTAAATCAGACTATACTTACAGGAGTTACACACACAAGGGGTCAAGGAGAAGTACATATTCTTAAGTAGATGGATATTTTACTCAGAACTGATATATAGGAAGTCATGGAGATAATCTAAACGCAAGTATTAAGAAATGTATTTCAGGGAGTTACATTTTTTTTAAAGTATGATGCATATTTTTTCTTACACTTTTCAATTTTTCTCACTTAATTTTGTGTTTTTATATTATTGTGTTGGAACTGACCCAGAGCTGTCCCTCCAGCAAGTTTTCAGGGGCAGTTAATTGTATGAGAGGAGATTGTCCATCCTGCTTCCGTGGGGCAGCTGGTGGATTCTAACCATGCACCTTCAGAATTGCAAAGGAGCTTCTAAGCACTAGGCCACCAGAACTCCATTTTTTATATTACTATTGTTGTTACATGCTATCAAATCACCTGGTACTCATAGCAACCATATGTACAACAGCTCTGAACCCTGCTCTAATCTGACCCACCTTTATTGTCTCTGACACACCTCCACCCTCCCAAGCATGATGTCCCTTTCCAAGGACAGAGGAAGTTTCAAAATCCTTGCCTCCAAGGAGCAGCCTGGTTTCACCTTCTCTTGGATGAACCTGTTTGTTTTCCTAGCAGTCCACGGTATATTCAACACTCTTCTCCAGCACCACAGCTCAAAGGCATCAATTCTCCTTCTATCATCCCTAGGCATTGTCCAGCTCTCTGATGCATAGCAAGTAATTGCAAAGACCATGGCCTGAATAAGGCACACACACTTCAGTCTCCAGACTGTATTAATTTATAAGCAGTAGTTGTGAAAGCTTTAAGTCTAAAGTCAAACTGCTTTATGGAAATTGTCATGTTTTCAACAACTAAACTGGTGAATGGGTTTGGAGTTAATAGGCACAAATTAATACCTAAAAGTATCTGTCCTTATACAATAGAAAACATCACTAACATAGTAGGTGCTTACCTAAACTTTAAGTCCCACTTTTACCTATTATTCTCTAGTGTTTTCATTACGTATGTATAACTATACCCTCTTCTGTGGCATTGACTTCCACCCACAGTGGGCCTATAGGAGGAATATAACCATCTAACAGGATTTCAAGTCAATGAGTATCTAGGAGAGAAAATGGCCTCATCTTTTTCTTGAAGAGTTTCTGGTGTGTTCAAATAGTCAACCTTTGTTTACACGCTCAATTCATGGTCCACTGTCCCACCAGTGCTCCGCTCTATCCCTTCTTAGACTCGTTTTACTGATATGTTATAACAATAATAAAACAAGGACACCACCACTAAGAAATCTAAAGTAAGAAGAATAATAATAGCAAATTAATAATATTTCAAAATATTATATCAGTAAATGAAAAGTTCTAGAATAATACTTGTGTATAAATATACCACATGGTTACTATTGTTGTGTACTGTTGAGTTGGAACCAACCAATAGCTGACCCTCCAGCAGCTTTCAGAGGGAGATTAACCATCTTCTTCCATAGAACACCTGGTGGGGAACCACATGCCTTTGGATTGCAGTGCAATTTCTCGCCAGGCCAACGGAACTCCCCAGGTTGTTAGGTGCCCTCAAGTCAATTCCAATTCACCATGACCCTGGGGGCAACTCAGAGAAACCTTGTTTGAGCCTGTGCTCACCTCATAATCTTCACTGTGGGTAAACTGATAGTTGAAGTCCCGATGTCAGTCTGTCTTGTTGAGAATTATTGACCTGCCCTCCTCCCAAGCATGATTTCATCTCCCAGAAACTGGCTATCCCTGAAAACATGTCCAACCCTTAGCAGACAAACTGCCAAACGTTTTGCTTCCAAGCAACTTTTTGGCTGCACTGCCTATGACCCATACTGGTTTGTTCATTTGACACACCCTGGTATATTTAATATTCGTCACCAACACCTTGTAAGGAAAGCACTGATTTTTCTTGACTATCAAGAGGAAACATTTGAGAAAGATGTTTAAACACTTTATACCACTCTTTATCTGAAAGGTGGCAACTAAAATAGTTTTTTGGAAAAGTCATTTTAAAAAGAGAAAAGAAAAAAAATATCTAACTATCACAGATTCTGTAATATTCCCTTTTTTCCTTACCCTAGCTTAATAAGTTAATTTGCAAAAAAAAATTTTATATATATATATATATAAAATTACATATATTTCAAAACTAACCAATTAATTTTTGTTTGATTTTATGATTAAATATTTAGAACTGTTAATTGAAATTTTCTTTTTATTTAGACTCCCCCTCTTAACGAGGAAATAGACGAAGTAACTCTGATTATATGTGACACCAGAAGGCCTGGTGGTCTAATCTGTAGTGAGCTGTGTGGCTAACCCTCTCTGGAAGTTTAAATCCACAAGGGACTTTGAGGGTGAATGGCAATTTACAGCCTCCCAAAAACCCACTGGAGGGCCAACTATGAGTTGGTTCCAACTTGAAGGCAGAGTGAGTGATATTTAGCATATGCAATATGCAAAAGAAGAAAATTTCACTAAATTCATGACAGTTGAACTGAAAAAATATTATTCCAATTATTTTTTCTGTTTGAATAAATGTAAAAATAATTCTAAAATGCACGCAAACACTCATGAGCAGATATATTCACATATTAGGCATTCCATAATGACTGACTAGTCCATCTTAAGAAAGCTCTGGTGTCCCTGCGGAAAGTTCTACCAACCTAACCTGCGGGCTGAACCTTTCTGGTGTTTTGAATTCACAAGTAGATTAAATGTCAAATTCCCCTCTTATGAGATTTACAGCCTCAGAAACTTAGTGGAGAATTAGCTATTAATTCCAACTTGAGAGAGAGAGAGAGGGAGGGAGAGGGAGAGAAAGAACATAGTTCAGTTTAATTTTTATTTCTTAGGCAAACTGCCATATTACATTTTGTTTGTGTTGCTATTGTGTACCATCTAGTCACTTGCAACCCAGTATGACCCTATGTACAGCTTCTCTGAAGCCTACCGTGTCCTGATCCAGACTTACTGTCTCAGTCCATCTCATCTGGGGTCTCCCTCTCCTGTGCTGTCCCTCCACCCTTTTGAGCTTGATGTCCTTCTCCAAGGACTTGTCTCCTCTCACCATATCCCCAAAGTATGTGAGACAGAGCTTAAAAATATTTTTTTAAATTTTTTATTATTTTTGTGTGAGTGTATCGTCAAATCAGATCTGATTGGTACAGGAGGAGATTGTCCCTCCTTCCTCAGCAGAGCATCTGGTGGATTTGAACCATGCACCTCTGGGATTGTAGTTGCAGCTCCTTGCCAGTAGGCCACCAGAGCTCCCCTGAGAGCTTAAAAATCTTAGCCTCCAAGGAGAAGCTTGGTTTCACTCTCTCCAAGACAGACCTATTTGATTTTTTGGCATTTCATGGTATGGTCAACACTCTTCTCCAGCACCACAATTCGAAGGTATTGTTTCTTCTTCTATTATTTTTAGTCATTGTCCAGCTCTCTAAAGCATAACAAGTAATTACAAAGGCTATGGCCTAATCAGGCACACATTAATCAATAAACCCACAACATCATTGCTTTTCAGCACTTTGAGAGGCTAAAAACCCTGTTACAATTTGTTTTTCCTGGATTTGTTTTTCTAAAATTTTACACGTGAACTAATATCTAGGGTTTTCAAATACAACACATGTCTTCATCTCCTGACTGCTGATATCAAGTGCTTGTTTCGGGATGAAGTTGTTGACAGTTTCAATCTTTTCTCCATCTGTTATAATGTCACCAAATCAATCCAATGGTAAGAATTTTTACTTTCTTGGTGTCAAGATGCAATCCATATTGAAGGAAGCAGTGTTTGATCTTCTGTAGGAAGTGTTTCAACTCCTCCTTGCTTTCACTAAGCAACGTTGAGTCATCTGCATAATGAAGGATGTGAGTCTTCCTCCATTTCTGGTGACACTTCTTCATAGAGTACATCTTCTTGAATAATGTTCTCTGCATACAGATTGAATAGGTATGGTGAAAGGATACAATCTGCATACAACCTTTCTTAATTTGAAACCATGTGGTGTTCCCTTGATCTGTCTGAAGAACACCTTCTTGGTCTAGGCATAGGTTTCACACGGGCACCATTAAGGGGAGCAGACTACACCCTTTGGAGCAAGAGTCCTGGCACTGAGTATCCTCTAGGTCTGCAGAAGAGAAATGGAAAGACAATGAAGATCTCCAGGGAACAGCGGACCTACAGATGCTGAAAGGAGAGATGAACCTTGCCCTAATGCTGCCAGAGACAAAAAACTTTCTCCATTGTTGATGTTCTGAATTCAGATTGACAGCTCATGAAATTTTGAGTGACTAGATTTGTTTGGTAATGCCATTCAGTTGAGTTTGTAGCTTATATTAGCACTAGATCACTAAGACATAATGGCTGCAATGAGACAATATTCACTGGGATGTCCATTACCATTGTTTGATGCTAATTATAATATTTCTTATATTAGTCAGTGTGATTCCAAAAGGCAGCTCGGAATGATAAAGCAAAATACTACAATGAAATGTGCGAGGAGCTAGAATCAGAAAATCAAAAGGGCCAAACTCGCTCAGCATTTCTTAAGCTCAAGGAACTGAAGAACAAATTCAAACCTAGAGTTGCTATAATCAAGGATGCTTTGGGCAGAATACTAAATGA
>NW_006399754.1:25686113-25688886 GCF_000299155.1 Elephantulus edwardii
TGTGAATAGGGTCGCTATGAGTCACAAACGACTCGACGGCACATAACAACAAGAAGAAGTCAGTTTGAGGACTAAGGTGTGTCAGATTTAGCCATGGTCTTTTCAACCACTTGCTATACATCTGAGTACTGGACAGTGAATAAGGATGGCAAAAGAATTGATGTCTTTGAGCTGTGGTGTTGGAGAAGAGTATCCAACATCCCATAGGCAGCCCAAAAAAACCCAAATATGTCATGTAGAGGGTGCGGTTAGAGTTCTTTTTAGAGGCCAAGATGGTAAAGCTCCATCTAAAATACCTCAGGCATATTGTTAGAAATGGTTATTCCTGGGAGAGGGATATCAATGCTTGGAAAAGTGGAGGGTCAGTGGACGAAAGGAAGACCCTCAACCAGATGTATTGCATCAGGAAGGGTGAGGATGGCACAGAGTAGAACAGGGTTTGGATCTGTTGTTCAGAAAGTCACTAGGATCATACTTGACTTGACACAACCTAACAAAACCAACAGCATAATATTTATATATTTTATCCCCAGTATCATACTTTGTTTCTTATTTGGTTTTAAAAATGTATTTATCATGTTGTCTTGTATCCAAAATTCAGAACTTTTAAATTAAGAGGAAACACTATTTCAGTTTTTGAGTTTTTAAAATTCTTTAGGTTTTGAGCACCTGGTCCCATTTCAATCAAAATTATCTGTGATCACTTGGGGAATAAAGCTATGCCTTCAAGTACGTTGCATCCTCTCTGCTACTTAAATCCGAATCTTCTCCCTTAGGAGAACGGCGTGAATTTGAGTTACCTTAGTTCTCTTCTTTGTACCTTGAGAACACACAAATAACTATTTCATAACATTGACACAGAAGTAAATAAAGGAAGCCTCCTAGAACACATAATCAAAGATACAGATTGAGATTGTTAAGAGCTTCCGTTTGCTTGGCTCCACAACCAACTCCCTTGGTACCAGCCGCCAAGAAATTAAAAGGTGAATTGCACTGAGAAAGTCTGTTGTCAGCGACATCTCCAGAGTACTGAAAAGCAAAGATGTCAGTCTCGTGACTGAAATGCACCTGATCCAGGCCATCGACTTTGCAATTGCTTGCTATGGATCAGAAAGGTGGACAATGACTAGCGATGACAGAAAAGGAATTAAGGCCTTTGAGCCATGGTTCTGGAGAGGAGTATTGAATATACAGTGGACTGCCAGGAGACCCAACAGGTTTCTCCTTAAGAGGATCAAAGAAAGCTGTTTTTTGGAGGCAAGGATTCTGAAACTTTGTCTGACATACTTTGGGCATGTTGCAAGGAGGGATCAGTCCTTGGAAAGGGACATTATGCTTGGGAGTGTGGAGGGACAGCACCAGAGAGGAAGATCTTCAATGAGATGGATTGACTCATTGACTGGGGTCATGGGGTTGGTGTATCAGAGATGATAAGATTGGTTCAGGATAGAGCAGGGTTCAGAGCTCTTTTGCATATGGTCGTTACAAGTCAGGAGAGACTCAGTAGTACATAACAACAATGACAAAAATATATCACCATTTTTGTTGTAGTAATGCTTTAAAATAACTCACTGGTAAATTTCACTAACAAATATAAGATCTACATTTATAAATGTGTCTTTGCTCTGAAATATATTTCGAATCTATTCATGCAGACTAAATATGACCTCTTTCTAGTCATCTGTATATTAGAGAAAGAAAACAAAATACATCATCCAATACCTCAGAGTGAGGACTTTACATATATATGATTTGTCTGAACTTCACAACCAGAAATTTACTCTTCTTAGACTGTACTTTAGTCATACTTGGTAGTTGGTGTAATTTTGTTTGCATTAACATTTTACCATTGTAGTGAACCGTAATTGTTCTTTGTGTGAGTTAATTTTGTGATAAAAATGTTCTTTTTCTGCAAAGAAATACACTAGACAAAAACCACATTTGCATTTATTCAAGTATTTATATATTGGGACAAACAGCTTATGGAGATGTTTTCTTATATTCTTTAGTTCTAGAGTTTAAAAAAAATCACTTTTGAATCTATCTTTCCACAGGTCATTAATATTTTAAATAAAAATTGTCTTTAACGTCCTTTGAATATCCTTTCCCCTGTGTGATCACAATTACAACAGTGATCTTTTTAGTAGAATGACCTGCTCGCTCATCTTTTGTACACGTATTGGAAGACTGTAACGTATCTTTATCATGTGGGTTGTCTGTCAACTATGGAATCTTTCATTAAAACAAAAAATTTTCAGACATATTTTTATTCTCAGATGTCATCCTTTCAAGTTACTTATTTTTCCTCCATCTTCATCATCTCCTTTATGTTTAAATTCATTTTTTCCGGTCATTGTTTCAGTCCATCTTGTATTATGTCTTTGTTTGGGGGTTTTGGGTTTTTGCCTGACCTTCTACGTCTCCAAAGATGATAACTCTTTCCAAAGGCTGGTCCTGCATGACAGCATGCCCAATGTAATTTGAAATGACTCTATTTTCCTTTTAAAAAGACAACTTCTGGATTATAAGAACAAATATATCTTACAAATATACGTGATGGCTGTTGTTGCTAGGGGCCACAGAGTTATGACCCATAGTGATCCTATGAACAGCACCTCTGAATCCTGTCCTAGCCTCTGACATCCTCGCCATCTATAAGGACACTCTTAAGACTCTGGAGCAGTCATAGTCTCATTGCATCTCCCCCCCCGCCCCCGGCCTATTACATGTTTTATTAAGCCACATCATCTTTTTTATAATTTTTAAAATATTT
>NW_006399754.1:25689336-25695775 GCF_000299155.1 Elephantulus edwardii
ATTGTGTGAATATACCACAGCTTCTCTACCCATTCATTTGTTGATGGGCACCTGGGTTGTTTCCAACTCCTTGCTATTGTGAACAAAGCCACGATAAACATGGTTGTGCATATATCTGCTTGGATGTCATTGCATCTTAATGTGAGTCTTCTCTTTCACTGACCTTTTCAAGCATGATGTCTTGTTCCGTGGAGTACTCTGTCTTAATAACATGACCAAAGTTGATGAGACAAAGCTTTCTCATTTTTGTGCTCAGTAAGCCTTTTGGCTACACTTTCTCAAAGACATATTTTTGTAAGTTCTTTTGGTAATCCATGCCATATTCAGTACTCTTCTGTACAACTGAAAGGCATCAATTCTTCTTGTCATCTTTATTAACTGTCCAGCTCTCAGATGTATAGAAAGTGATTGAAAAGACAATGGTCTGAATTGGGTGCACCTTAGTCTCTAAAACGACATAGTTCCTCTTCAGTACTCTGGAGGGTTCCCAGACAGCAGACATTGCCAGTGCAATTCATCTTTTGATTTTCTGGCTGCTGGTACCAAGAATTGATTGTAGAGCCTAGTAAAATGAAGAGGGTAACAATCTCAATCTGTTAACCGTCAATCATGATGCTGCCAATTGGCCCAGTGGTGAGAATCTTTGTTTTCTTGATATTGAGACTCAATCCATACATAAGGCTGCAGTCCTAGACTTTCTGCAAATGTTTCTGGTCCTCCTCAGTTTTAACAAGCATGGTTGTGTTATCTGCATAATGCAGATTGTTCATGAACCTTCCTCCAATCCTGGTGACACACATAGCTCTTCATAAAGCCCAGCCTCTTGATGATTAATTCCACATATAGATTGAAAAGGTATGGAAATAAGACACATCCCTGGTGTACACCCTTTTTGATTTTGAACTATGCAGTAATTCTTGGCTTTGCTCTGAAAACTGCCTCTTGGTCTAAATGTAGGTTTCACATAAGCACAATCAAGTGTTCTGGGATTCCCATTCTTCTCAGAGTAAGCTACAGTTTGTTGTGATCCACACAGTCAAATATTTTTACATTGTCAATGAAGCACAGATAGACATTCCTCTGGTACTCTATACTTTCAGCCCGGAGCCATCTAACATTGGCTATAATATCCCTAGTGTCACAGCCTTTTCTAAATCCAGCATGCACTTCTGGCAGTTTTCTGTTGATGTGCTATTCCAGTCATTTTTGGATAATTTTCAGCAGAATCCTGCTTGTGTGTGATATTAATGATATTATTCAATAATTTCTGCACTCCGTAGAGTCACTTTTCTTTGGAATGAGAATAAATACTGATCTCTTCCAGTCTGTTGACCAAGTGATTGTCTTCCAGATTTCTTGGCACAACTCAGTGAGTGCATCCAGTGCAGAGTCTGTTGAAATATGTCAACTGATATGCCATCAATTTCTGCAACCTTGTTTTTTTGCCAATTCTGTCAGAGTAGCTTGAACCTCTTCCTTCATCACTACAGGCTCCTACTCATCAACTACAATATTTTAAATGTATCACTTTGTTATGGCTTCAGTTGAAATGGAATAATATGACATCTAGTTAATCCTTTACTCTCCTTTCTTTTTAAATCTTAAACTTCACACAGTGTTATAACTTTTGTTTAAGCCTTAACATATAATTTAAAACTTCCAAATTTTTGTGCATTTTTATATATCCACTAAATTGACTATACCATGGGCTGTCAGGAGAACAAACAGGTTCATCCTAGAGAGGATGAAACCAGGCTGTTCCTTGGAGGCAAGTATTCTGAGGTTTTTATCTGATATACTTTGGGCATGTTGCAAAGAGGGACCAGTCCTTGGACATGGACTTCATTCTTGGGAGGGGGGAGGGACTGCACAGAAGAAGAAGAACCTCATTGAGATGGATTGATTCAGTGACTAGGGTAATGAGGGTAGGTGTGTCAGAGACTATAAGGTTGGCACAGGATAGAGCAGGGTTCAAGGCTGTATACCACAGTGTTTCTATGAGTTGCAAATGATTCAGTGACACATAAAAATAACAACAATAACCAATGAAAGGCTTAGTGGTCTAGGGGCAAGAGACTGCACTGCATTCCAGCAGGCATAGGGTTTAAATCCACAGCTGTTCCTTGGGAGAAGGATAGTCAATCTCCTTCCTTGTGATTAAACTGCCTCTGAAAATAAGACGGAGGGTGAGCTAGAGGTCAGTTGGCCTCATCACCACTGCCACAACAGAAAGAATTATATTTACCTAATATCTTTTCTTGCGTTAATTTACTCTTCTGAGTTGGTCATTCAAGAGTATTTCTTTTATGATTTTCCTTCTGTTTGAAGAAATTTAGCTGTTCTTCAAGAGTAGGTCTGCTAGTGACAAATTCTTTTGTTTTCTGTTGCTTGAGAATGTCTTTATTTTTTTCTCCATTTCTGAATGATGTTTGTGCCAGATAAAGAAATGATTGACAAGATTGTTTATTTTTTTCCCCTTTCAGTCCTTGAAAAATGTTGTGCCACTTTCTTCTGATTTAGATAAGAAACCCACTGTCATTTGAACTGGCGTTCCCCTGCAGGCAGGATCTTATTTTTCTCTGTCTCCTTTTAAGATTTCTTTTCTGTTTTTAGTTCTCAGAGGTTTTATTATGACAAGTGGTGGTGTGGAGAGCTTTTTCCTATTTATCTCTCACTCAGCTTTTTAAATCCATAGATTAGTGTCTTTCATCTAATTTGGAAAGTTTGGGGCCATTATTTATTCAAATATCTTTTCATCCCCACTTTATTTCCCATGTTTTTCAGAGTCTCTGGTTATATAAATGTAGGATTTTTCTATTGATTCATAAGTTTAGAATCTCTATATTTTTTTTCTTTGATCTTCTATTGTTTAGAATGTGAGAAGTATATTGGTTTTCCTCAAGTTCATCTATTCCATTTTCTTTCCTCCTTTATATAATTGAACCCATTATGTGAGGGTTTTTTCCCCTTAGTTTTCATTTGGGTTTTGCAGGCTTCTTGGTTTTGTGGGGCGGATGTTTAATCCCAATTCCTGTAATTTTCATGTGACAGTTTTGCTACACAGTGTCAAGAAGGACTGTAGTCCTCAATGTGGATTGAAGTTCAACATCAAGAAAATGAAAATTCTCACCACTGGACCAATTGGCAGCACCATAATAGGTGGAGAAGAGATTGAAATAATTTTAGCTTTTTAGGTTCTACAATCAGTTTTGGCACAAACAGTCAAGAAGGCAAAAGACAAATTGCATTAGAAATATATTCTGTGAAGAACAGCACTAGAGTACTGATGAGCAACTATGTCAGCCTAGAGACTAAGGTGCAACTCATCCAGGCCATGGTCTTTGCAATTACTTGCTACACATCAGAAAGCTGGCCAATGACCAAAGATGACAGAAGAAGAATTGATGCCTTTGAGTTGTATTGCTGGAGAAGAATATTGAATATATACAGACTGCAAAAAGGAACTAAAAGACATGTCCTGTAGAGTGTGAAACCAAGCTGCTCCTTGGAGGCAAGGATTTTGAGGTTTAGTCTCACTTACTTTGGCCATGTTGCCAGAAGGGAGCAATCCTTGGAGAAGAACATCCTGCTTGGAAGGGTAGAGAGACAGCAGAAGAGAGGAAGACCTGAGATGAGATGATTGACACTGTAACTGGAGTAGTGAGGATAGGTGTGTCAGAGACAGTGCGATTGACTCAGGAGAGAACAGGGTTCAAAGCTGTTGTGCATAGAATCACTGTGAATCATAGTTGACTCAACAGCCCATAACAACAACTTGTTTAAATAAGATCTATTCATCTACTGAAATGTTCTAGGTTCCCCCACCCCCATTTGTTGGACTAGGATTTATACTTACATTTTACAGTATTTTGTCACAGCTGCCTTAAAATCTCTGTCACATAATCCAAGCAAACACACTTTTTTGTTTAGCATCTCTTGATTGTATTTTCTGATTCATCTTGTAGTTTTCCTGGTTCTTAGAGTTGTTGCTGTTCTTCTTGTTGTTGTTAAGTATCGGCGAGTCAACCATTACTCATAGCAACACTATGAACAAAATGCATTAACCACTTTGTAACTCTTGTTCTTTCTCCAAGCTCATAGAATCTCCAGAGGCATGTTGTTTGGAAGTGGATGCCACTCTTGTTCACAAGTCTGTCTTATTCTTAGAGCTCCACCAAACACTGTTAACTACGAGTAACTGTTGTAGCATTTGATAGATCAGTGGCACAGTGTTGAGAATCACAGCAATCTCAAGTTTCACAAATTAACGGAACAGTGCTGTATGACTTAGAAGAATGTTCATCATAAACACAGATTAATACCTGGCCTTTGGGCCCATTATAGATTAAAACAAACAAAGAAACAAACAGAAAAAAAAACAAACCAAAAACAGGCCAACACACCAGCCTTTGATTGGCTCCAACAAGAGGCCCCCAGCCCACAGCTCAAAACCATGCAATCCAATCAGCTCACACAGGATTGTGAACAAAATAAAACCAACCAAACTGTCCACAGCTGACCTTCAGCCAAAATAAGTAAAACCCACCTTGTAAAACCCAACAGCTACACACATGTGTCTTCAACTGAGGCGTAATAGGTGGTTTTTAGATAGTACACTGGATAAGGTAACTATTACGTAGGAGATTCCGAGTTATGTTTAAAGCTTTTCTTTTATCAGGTAGTCATTCCATTATGGTTTAGCATGCAGGTCTCCATTTCTTTGATAAGCTGTGGTTACAATAACAATTTAATGTTCAGAATTTATAGGGCAGGTTTGGGTTTGTGGGGTTTTTTGCCTAATATTTCTTGTGCAAATAGGAATCCCAATGATCCTTCCTCATGCCACCTAAGGAAGTAAAAGAAATTTCTCTCCCATGATTTCTAGCTGAGGTGAGAAAGAAATTTCTGGGTCCCAGGGACAGGCAGCTACTTGAATCAGACTTTTGTTGAGGGCTTTCCTTCACAGGTTCTCTATGAGTCGCCTGTGACTGACTCAACAGCACTTAACAACAACCCGTGTTAGAGGTAACACAGTGTCTCTATTTGGGAGTGCAATTCTCAATCATGCTGAGACTCAGAACTCTTAACTGCCAGTGAAAGGATGTCCTGTCTGTGGTTCTTGGAAAGCCTGTTGTCCACGAGGAAGAAGAGAGTATCTAGTTCTCAGGATGAGAGGACTTCCTGGACTGAGGTGTTTTATGTGGAGTGTTCTTTTAAAAAAGTACACATAGCACATTTATGCTTTGTAAAAAAAAGAAATTGAAAGGGTAAAAATGAAAGAAGGCAAAGTAAATACATATGTGTGTGTATAAATGTATATATAACAAACTAAGTGAATTACATTAAGTTATAGTAAATATCTAGGATTAATGTATATCTTTAATTAGATGTGTTCTTTTAATACAATAAAAAGAACTATTAATTCATTGTTTTTAAAAACCATTTATTATACTTTAGAAAAATACAGCAGAAAGTACTATATTGGTATGGTTTGTATTGAATCAATGAAAGCTCACGGTACTTTCAAACTGAAGCTCTTTTTTATAGGTGGTAACATGTCCTTTATAAATTATGTCCTGATTTTACTGTTGTTAGGTGCCATTGGGTTGATGAAAACTCAGCATGATACTGTGAATAACAGAACTGAACCTGTCCCTATGCAGTGGCCGCAGCCCTCATCATTTCTCACATGCCCGAGGCTATTGTTAGAACCACTGTATCAATCCATCTTGTTGAGGATCTTTCTCTCTGAATTTCTACCTTTTTTCACGATTATATTCTTTTCAAAAGTTGGTCCTTTTTGACAACGTGTTCAAAGATTGTGAGACAAAGTTTTGCTATCCTTGCCACTAGGGAACAGCCTATTTGCACTTTCTCTAAACAAACTTCTTTGTTCTTTTGGCAGACTATGGAATATTCAACGTTCTTCTCCCACATCACAATTCAGAGATTGATTCTTTTTTTTACTTATTATTTATCTATCACATGCATATGAAGTAATTAAAAGAAAATGGTTTGGACCATGTATATGTTCTTTTTTTAACAGATATTCTCATTCTTTGGAGACATTCTTGGCAGCATATTTCTGCAATCCAACCTGTTTCTTTTTTTTATTAATTTCAATGAACATCTATAGTTGTTGTTGTTGTTATGTGCCGTCGAGTCCCTTGCTACTCATAGAGACCCTATGTACAACAGCCCTGAACTCTGCTCTGTCCTGTGCCAATAACACTGTCTCTGACACTCCCATCCTGATTATCCCAGTCACTGAATCAATCCATCTCATAGAGGCCCTTCCCCTCCTGCGTTGTCCTTCCACCCTCCCAAGCATGATGTCCTTCTCCAACGACCGGTCTCTCCTCACAACATGTCCAAAGTATGTTAGACGGAGCCTCAGAATCCTTGCCTCCAAGAAGCCACCCGGTTTAACCCTTTCCGG
>NW_006399754.1:25696505-25698854 GCF_000299155.1 Elephantulus edwardii
TCGGTCTTTCTTTACTCTTGCTACCCTGGGTGTTCATTGAGGTTACTAGTAAAATTAAATAACTGACAGTCTATCATGATGGTCCAGTAATGAGGAGTTTTGTTTCCTTGATGTTGAAATATAGTCCACATTGAAGGCTGTAGTCTTTGATCTTCTGCAGCAATGTTCAAGTTCTGTTCGCTTCCTGCAAACAAAGTTGTGTCATTTGCATAACTCAGGTTAATGATTAGTCTTTCTTCAATAGAAGCCACATTTGTCTTCACAGTCTTCTCAAATTATTTGACTAGGTCTTGAGAAAGGATACAACCTTGATGGATACCTTTCTTGATTGTAAACCATGCAGTGTTACCTCCCACTTTTAGACAACACCTTCTTATTCTATGTATAGGTTTCCTTACTGTTTTGAGATTTCCATTCTTCTCAACATTAGCCAAAATTCGTTATGATTCACCTCATCAAATGGTGTTTAATAGTCAGTAAAATACACCTAAAATCATCTTGCTATAATGCTCTACTTTCAGTCAAGATCGATCTGACATCAGCCATGAGAACTTTACTAAGTAAAGCTTGAATTTCTTGGTTTTTGTGCCAGGATTGGAATCAGGAGTGGCATCCACTTCCTAAACAAGATGCCTCTAGAAACTCTATGAACTTTGATAAATGGCAATGACTGTAGAAGGACTTCAAGTCTTTTGTTCATAGGATCACTATGAGTCGTGCTTGGCTCAAAGGCAATCAGCAACAACACCTGTTAATGTAATGGCCTGGCCATTTTGCAATAATATTCAGCAGAATTTACTTATATATGATATTTTTTAAATAGCTTCCACACACAATTGGGTTACAATTTTTGCAAATGAGAACAAATATGGATCTCTACTAGTCAGTTGGTCAGATTTCCAAATTTCTTGGCACAAACTATTAAGCATGTACAGGGGTTCATCTGGGTGTTGAAACATGTCAGTTGGTATTCCATCAGTTTCTGGAAACTTGTTTCTTGTCAATAACTTCAGCACAGCTTTGATTTCTTCCTTCATTAACATTTGTTCTTCATTATATGTTACTTCCTGAAATGTTTCTGTGCAGAACAATTCTTTTTGATACAGAGATTCTCTGTATTCTTTCCATCTCCTTTTGATATTTCCTGCATCATTCAAGATTTTGCAATAGAAACCTTCAATGTTGTAACTTGAGAAATGCCATCCACATTCTTTCCTCTTGATTTTATAAATCTAGCTCTTGCACATTTAATTATAATAATTCCCTTTGCTTTCTTTTGAAATATTATGATAATCTCTTTTACTTCAGCATCTCTTCACTTTGTTTTGGCTCCTATACATTCAATTGCAATTTTCAGAGTTTCTTCTGACATCCATGTTTTTCTTTTTCTTCTCCTTTCTCTTTGTAATAATCTTTCTTTGTATTCTTAGATGACATTTTCTGTTTCATCCTACAATTCTCATCTAGTAATCATATTAAAAGCATTAAATCTATTCCTTAGGTGGTTTTAACTAAGGTAGGGTAGACTTATGTTTTTATTTTGTTTATTGTAGACTTGTTTTCAAGTTTTTTCACCTTCAATTTTAACATGTACATGATTAATTGATGATCCGTTTTACAATAAGTTCCTGGTCTTGTTTCAATTGCTGATATTGAGCTTTATTCATTCACTCTTTTCATAGAGGTATCAATCTGATTCCCGTATGTTGCCCATGTGTATGTTGGTCTTTATATTTTTGAAAATATTTTTCACAAATACATTATTGATTCTACAAAATTGTATTCTGCAATCTCCTTCCAAGTTTATGCAAAGTCCATGTTTTCCAACTACTAGTCCTTTGTTTTCAATTATTGCATTCAGTTCAGTAACTATGATTAACATGTCTTAATTGCATATTCAGTTAGTTTCAGACTGGCAAGGTTGGAAGCATGTCACAGTTTCTTCATCTTTTGCTTTCATAATTGGTGTGCATCTTGCTCTACTATAACTAAGTCACAGTATTACTCTTCAGGATGGATCTTGAAATGCTCTTTCTGACAGTGATTGTCACATCATTCCTCTTCAATTTATCATTTCCAGCATAGGAGATCGTGTGATTGACTGATTCAAAACGGCCAATACCAGTCCACCTCAGCTCTCTCATGACCATTAAAGAGACATGATCCGGAAAAGTGGAGGGTCATGGAAAAAGAAGAAGACCTTCAGTAGAATAGATTGACACAGAAACTACCACGGTGGGTTTGAGCACGACAACAATGTCAAGAAGGGGCAGGGTAAGGCAATGTTCAGATCTGTTGTTTATAGTAGGGACCTCTCTAAAGTACTCAGGAGCAACGATGTCTCTCTGG
>NW_006399754.1:25699184-25700792 GCF_000299155.1 Elephantulus edwardii
GGATGGGTGTGTCAGAGGCAGTGGGGTTGGCGCAGGATAGAGCAGGGTTTAGGGCTGTTGTGCATAGGGCCGCTATGAGTCGTAAACGACTCGACGGCACATAACAACAACAACAACTCAAGTTATAATTGACTTAACCATGACTAATAATAGCAACACCATTGTTGCATTTGTGGCTTCTTTTTTTTAAAAAAGTACCTTTATCTTTTAGAGATCTATACTACTTTTCAAATACACTCTTGGCACCAGCAGCCAGGAAATTAAGATGCATTGTGATGGGAAAATCTGCTCTTAGGGATCTCTCCAAAGTACTAAAGAGCAATGGTGTCACTCTGGAGACTAAGGTGCACCTGATACAGATCATGGTCTTTTCAGTCACTTGCTATGCACCAGAGAGCTGGACAATTACTAGGAAGGGTAGAAGGAGAATTGTAGCATTTGAGCTGTGGTGGTGGATAAGAATATACCACAGACTGCTAAGAAAATGAACAGGGTCATCCTGGGGAGGGTTAAATCAGGCTGCTACTTGGAGGCAAGGATTCTGAAGCTTTGTCTGACATTCTTTGGACATGTTGCAAGGAGGAATCAATCCTTGTAGAAGGACGTTATGCTTAGGAGTGTGGAGGAAAAGCACAGGAGAGGAAGACCCGATGAGGTGGTTTGATAAAGTGACTGGGGTAATTGAGGTGGATGTGTCAGAGACAGTGAGGTTGGCACAGGATAGAGCAGGGTTTAGGTCTGTTGTACATAGGGTCACTGTGAGTCACAGGTCTATGCCAGGAAATTTGGAGAACAGCTGTCTGGCCAACGGATTGGAAGAAGTCCATATTTGTTCCCATTCCCTAAAAAAGTGATCCAATTGAATGTAGAAACTATTGAGTAATATCTTTAGATATTGATGAACTCATGTTCATCTAAGTCTGCCTCTATTAATTGAAACAAGTCAGTTGGTATCCATTGATTCCTGGGGCCTTATTTTTAACCAATACAACTTCTACACCCTCCTTCATTACCATTGACTCCTGTTCATATAGTGCTTCCTGAAATTTTTCAGTGTAAATCAATTCTTTCTGATATACTGATTCTGTATATTCTCTCCATGTTCTTTTGATGCTTTTTTGGCCATTCAGTATATTTACTCATAGTATATTTCAATATTATAACATGAGGCCTAAATTTGTTTTTCAGTTCTTTCCGTTTGATAAATGCAGAGCAAGTTCTTCTCTTTTTGTTCTCCAATTCCAGCTCTCTGCACATTCCATTATAATACTTGGCTTTGTCCTCCTAAGCTGCCCTTTGAAATCTTCTCTTCAGCTCTTTCACTTGCTTTCCTTTTGTTTTAGCTTTTCAATGCTCCAGTGCAATCTTTAGAGTATTTTCTGACCTCCATTTCTATTTTTTCCCCCTTCTACTCTGTTTTTGTAATGACCTTTTGCTTTCTTTATGTGGTTTTCAATCATTGGTGTCCAATGCCTCAAACATATTTTTTTTCAATCAATAATTTATTCATTGCTCATACCTTTTTACAGAAAACCAGAACAACATTGTTATTGTTCTTATGTGCTGTCAAGTTGTTTCCGACTCATAGCAACCCTATGCACAACAGCC
>NW_006399754.1:25702567-25707211 GCF_000299155.1 Elephantulus edwardii
TTCAAATCTACTTTTAAGATGACCTTGACTGGTCTCTCCTCACAACATGTCCAAAGTATGTTAGATGGAGCCCCAGAATCCCTGCCTCAAAGGAGCCACCCGGTTTAACCCTTTCCAAGACAAATCTGTCTCCCTTCGTAGCAGTCCATGGTATTCTCAACACTCTTCTCCAGCACCACAGATCAAAGGCATCAATTCTCCCTCTATCCTCCTTGGTCACTGTCCAACTCTCTGACGCACAACAAGTGATCGCGAAGGGCTTTGATGGCAGGTTTACCCAGTACAGTATGTCCTTTCATGTCTTGACTGCTGGGGACAAAGGTACTGACTGTGAATCCAATTAAAATGCAATAATTGACAGCTTCAATGTTTTTGTCATCTCTCATGATGTCTGTTGGGCCGGTGGTGGTGATTTTTGTCTTCTTGATGTTGTGATGTAATCCATGTTGAGGACTGTAGTCTTTGATCTTCTGCAGAGAGTGTTTCGGGTCCTCTTCACTTTCAATGAGCAGGGTTGTGTGGTCTGCATGATGCAGGTTGTTGATGAGTCTTCTCTTGATCCTGATGCCATACTCTTATTCACAGAGTCTAACCTTTAGAATTATTTTCCTGGCATACAGATTAAATAAGTATGGAAGTCAGGCCTGGCACACACCTTTTTTTTTCCTTTTAAAAAAAAATTTGAACAATGTAGTCTTTCCTTGCTCTGTTCTTTGGTCCAAATGTAGCTGTTGTATGAATATAATTAAGTGTTTTGGGATTCTCATTTTTTCAGTGTTAGCCACAGTTTGTTGTGACCCACATGGCCAGGTGCCTTCGCATAGTCAATAAAACACAAAGATATTTCAAAAAAAAAAAAAGATGACCTTGAAACTCAGATGGCATTAATTCAAGATCATATCTTGGTTCCTGTGGTCTTACTTGCATTTTCTTTGGCCTCAATTGGAATTTTCACATAAATTGATGAGCTGACCCACAGTTCCCTGCTAGCCTAGTTTTGACTGCCGATATTGAGCTTCTCCAATGATTCCACAAATGTAGTCAGTCTGATTCCTAGACAGCCCAGCAGAAGAGACCTATATGTACAGTCATCATTAGTAACTTTTTAAAAAAAAATTTTACATCAAATAAATCATTGTAAATACTAAATTCAAGCATTCCTAGCCTCATTTCTATCATATTTTTGAACTCCTATTCCTTTATCCACAGTTTCCTACTTTTGCATTCCAGTCATCAGTTATCATTAATGCATCTTGATTTCATGTTTTGGTCAATTGCGTGAACTTTGGTAAAAATTCTCCATTTCTTCCTCTTTGTCTCTAGATGTAGAAGCGTATATTTGAATAATAGTCAAGTACACAGGTCTTCCTTGTTTGTGTATGGATATTATCCTTTCAGTCATCACATTTTTTTCAGGATAGAACTTGACATTTACTTTTTGGCTGTGAATGTAACACCATTCTTCTTCTATTTTTCATTCTGTGCCTAGTTGACCAAATGATTATCTTATTCAAAGTGACCAAAGATGGTCTATCTCATCTCACTAATAATGTCTAGTATTTTGATGTAAATAGGTTGTTTTTAATTTTTAACAATTTCCAGTTTTCCAGTACTCAAGCTATGTACATTTCATGTTCCAGTATTAAATGATTTAGTTATTTTTGTTCCTTATTTCTACTGACTTTCAATCTGGGCTCTACCACTACACTACTACATTTTTCCTCTTCCTTTAGTGTTCATAGGGTTTTCAAAGGCCTGTTATTTAGGAAGTAGATGGCCCTCCCTGCTTCCTAGTATTTCTTAATCAGGGAACTCCACCAAAGCCTGTCTACCATGAGTGACACTTATGGTATTTGACATATCAGTGGCACAGATTTAAGATTCAGAGCAACCAAAAGTTATCTTGATACAGGAATCTGACAGACAAGTGCTATACCACTTAAAACAATGTTCTTCCCAAATACGATTAACACCAGGTCCTGTTTGCTTAAACAAGAGGCTTCCAGCCCCCAGCTGATTAGTAACAAAATAAAAACTGACAATCAGCTTATATTTCATTGTTAACAAAGTAAAAAACGCCCAAACAGTTTACACCTAACTATCAAGTAAATCAAAACGACTTATTCTTCTGAATCCAACTACTGTAAGGTGGAGGCTCTCAGTCAGGAATCAGTCAACATTTAAATACAAATGCTCACCCATCAGGTCCTGATTGCTTAAACAAGAAGCTTCCAGCCCATCGCTGATTGTTAACGAAATCAGAAACTGCCAATCAGCATACAGTTGATTGCTAACAAATGTTTAAAAAACCAAAACACCCAAATAGTTTACACCCAGCTTTCAGTAATCGAAAACACTTATCCTCCAGATTCCTTCTGTTCCAAGCTAGAGAGTCACCCTCAGGCAAGACCTGATGAAATTTTAGCTACAAAGGCCTACCCACCAGGTCCTGGTTGCTTAAACAAGAGACTTCAAGCCCACAACTGATTGTTAATGAGATCAGAAACAGTCAATCAGCTTACACTCGATTGTTAACAAAATTTTAAAAAAACAACAAAAAAACACCACAACAAAAAAACAACAAACCAAAAGAAAAAAAAAACTCACCCAAACAGATTATACACAGCTTTCAAGTAAATAAAAAACACCCTCCAAAATACAACTCCATTTGGGCATTTTTAAAAATTTTCTTAATAAGCTGATTGGCTGTTTCTGATTTCATTAACAATCAGCTGTGGGCTGGAAGGCTCTTGTTTAAGCAATCAGGACCTGTTGGGTGGGTCTTTGTAGTTGAAAGTTGATTTGTTCCTGCACATATTGCTGGGAAAGGCTATTTCTCGGAGAGGGACATCATGCTCGGAAAGATAGAGGGAAAGCAAAGGAGAGGATGAGCCTCGGCATGATGGATTGGTAACATGCATGTAGTACTAGTTTTACATTTTTTGTCTTTTTTAGCTATCATGAGATAGCACAGGATAGGACTAAGTTCTGACGTGTTGTTCTCATAGGGTCACTATGAGTCGTACTCAACTTGGTGATACTTAACAACAACAACAACAACAACAACAACAACAACAACAACTACATATAAAAGTTTAACAGTCAATATGGAAGCCTGAAGAAGATCTGTCTGGTATCTTTGAATTATCATGTTAATGAAGAATATGAATTTGTTTGGACTTTCAGGAGAACAACTCTATCTTGGAAGAAGTGCTTGGCAGAATTCTCCTTACAAGCAAGGATGGTGGCACTTCATCCTACTCCTTTGCTTATGTTATATGTTTATGGAGAAAGACATCTGTCTTACAAAGTAGAATCTGTAAAATGAGGAGAAACATTCTGAAGGAGACGATGGATTGACAGTGGGTGCAATAATGGCTTTACACATAACAATAATTTTGAAATGCCACAGAATTGTACAGTATTTTGTTCCATTTGGCATAAATTGCTATGAGTCAGATCCAACACTGTGGGACCTAAAAACAACAACAACAGTGGTTCTGTAGGAGAATGACCTGGTGAGATACTTCTATTAAGGCAAAGTAAAAAATAAAAAAATTTAAAAAATCCTATGGAGGAGTTTAACTCTGTCACATTATGTGGCTGTGAGTCAGAAACAACAGCAACAAAAGAGAATTTGCACTGAGAATTTCTGCACAACATATAGGCAAAATGAAGAACGATTATTTATGAAGCCGTATGAAATGGATGCTGCTGTTGTTAGGTACCGTTGAGTCCAGTATGGCCCTTAGAGACCCTATGAGCAACAGATCTGAATCCTATCTTGTCCGATGCCATCCTCACACTTCCTGACACATTAGAGCCTGTTGCAGCTGTAAATGTCAAATCGATATATCCAGCAATGAAACAAAACTTTTGAGAACTGCTGTTGTTGTTATGTGTCATTAAGTTGGAAATGAATCGTAGCTGACCCTCCAGTGGGTTTTCAGAGGTACTAAATCATTTGAGAAGTATTTACCATTTTTCTCCCATGGAATTGGAAGCATGTGTCTTTGGATTGGTGGCACAGCTTCTTACCACTAGGCACCAAAACTCCAAATCAGCATTAGCATAACTAGAGTTTCCAAACTGTACAATGGGAAGTATGGTCGAGGAAAAATCAGTCACTTCTGTGAATATGACTGTAGTAGTACGATTACCTGAAAATCACAAGGATAATTCTGTTAAATACAGAAAATAAACTATAAATCTATCCCTAATTGGTTTTATTAATGTATATCAAACCTACATAAATAATTTAAGAGAATTTTGGAAAAAAATAAAATAAAAGATAATTCTGGAAAGAATCATAACTGTTAATTATTTCAGAAAAAGTAAAACTATTTTTTTCTATTTTGAGTACTATACATATTTTAGTATAGTCCTAATTACTACAGACTTTTCAAAAACATTTTCTTTCCAAACAAAGATATGATAGAATTTTAACAGACGTATTACTACGCAAGTTATTTGCTCAGTATTCATCTCTAAATCGTTACATGTCCAGTTGCTAAATGAAAGATTGACATTTCAAACCCAGTACTAACTTCTCAAGAGAACAATGAGGCAATCTCTAGTTAAGATTTACAGCTTTAGAAACCCAGTACTAACTCCTCAAGAGAACAATGAGGCAATCTCTAGTTA
>NW_006399754.1:25715771-25718102 GCF_000299155.1 Elephantulus edwardii
TCTAATCTCAAAGGCATGCCTTTTGAATCTACAAACTGCTCCATAAAAGAAGGGTGATCAATCTCCTCCCATGCAATTTTCTGTCTCTGAAAACCCACAGAATGGTCAACTATGGATTGATTCTGACTCAATGACACATACAAAAATCTATAATAAAATAAAAATGCATAACGCTAGAAATGCTAGGAAATAACTAAACCAACTTCCTAGTGTTATTAGCTGGGTTCATACTCTTAACAACACTCCTTTGTGCTTCCAAGCTTTAAATATTTTTATTAGCAGCCTGTATAACTTTCTCACGTGGATTGCTACAGCTATTTTGGTCAGCACTTTGACATGATGTGTACTATGCCTCCAGAGTGCCTTTTAACTTATACACAGTGGAATGCAAAAGAGGACTGAGGAGGTTTAGCCTAGATGAATGGGATGATATTTCAGACTATTTAACAAATTATGCTGCAATATGTGTCAAAGTTGCAGAAATTCTACAATACTGAAATCATTGAAGGAAGATAGGAATGTTGTATAATATCTTTGTTGTTGTTGTTGTTGTTAGGCGCCATCGAGTCATAGATGACTCGTAGCGACCCTATGAATGAAAAACCTGAGCACAGTTCATAGAGTTTCCGGAGGCAAGCCATTTCAGAAGTGGGTGCCACTCCTGCTTCCAAGCTTCTTTTAATGGGGAAGCTCCACCAAACACCATCCACCACGGACAAACCATTTTCACATTTGGCACATTGGTATCACAGTGTTCAGCATCACAGCAACCACGAGTTACCTCTGTACAGCAATACACAGACCAGGGATATACCACCTAGAAGAATGTTTGACAAAAAAAAAAAAATAAAAACAAAAAAAACAACAAAACAAACAACCAAAACCAAACCCCAACAATTTAAACTCGGCCTGAGGGCTGCAGATTAAAATCACCCACCTTGCGCTTGGTAACATCGCTTTCTGTCCACTAGGCCAACATAGTTCTCTCTCTTATCTTGTCGTTGTTATTGTTGTTAAGTGGCACTGAGTCATAGACGACTCATAGCAACCCGCTACATACCCTAGCATTCTGAACCAAAGGCAAGTGCTGCAACATTTGTTTTCCAGGTAATAACTACTAAGACAGAACTAATATGTAACTTTGTGTTTTCCGTGGTCTAGCTGAATTGGATTGGATTTCACTTTTTTTTTTTTTTATTATTATTTTGTGTGCGTGTACCGTCAAATCAGATCTGAGTGGTACAGGAGGATATTGTGCCTCCTTCTCAGGCAGAACATCTGGTGGATTCGAACCGTGTTCCTCTGGGATTGCAGTGCAGCTTCTTGCCACTAGGCCACCAGAGCTCCCCCACGGATTTCACTTTTTAGACTGACATTCACCATTACTCACATTATTAAGACCTACACAGTAGCTAATCCTTTCTCCCCTCTCCTCTAGAATTTTTAGGACATTTTTTACTTACAACCGCAATTACTTTATAATAACAGTGAATAATAATTTCAACAGTAACTCAGCATAAAATGTATGCTGGACTCACCAGACTGTGGATCTCTAGCTGACTATTCCGGGAGATCTGGTGGCTGAATAGTAAGGCATTGCATCAGCAATGCAAAGGTACATGGCTTGGATCCACCAGCCGCTCCAAGGGAGAAAGATGGGCAGTCTTCTCCCATGTGACTTACAGCCTCTGAAAACCCACTGGAGGGTCAGTGATAGTATGATTCAGACTCAATGGTACTCATACCAACAACAAATGAGTATTATAAATCAATGTATTCTTAGTTTAAATCATATTTTAGTCATGGACTTGAAACCTTGAGAAGTTAATACTAACCACGGTTATTACTGGAACAAAATTAAAAAAAAATAAAAATCAGTACTCAAATACCAGTGATAGTGAGTGAATTCCAACTCATTGCGAAGTACCACCCCTTTTCCAAGGCACTACATCCTCATGAGAGGAAACTGCCTCATCTTTGCTCACAGAGTTAGTGGAATGGAACCACCCACTTTTTGGTTAGTAGCCTGCCAAGTAACATTTCACCACCAAGTTTCCAAAGAAGAGCAGTGCCTCTTTAAAGATTATTTTACCACCAGATTCATGTTACCAGGCCTCTAACTTCCATTACGCCAGCACAAGTCTAGTCCTTACTCTTACAGTGAGCACAGTTAAAACGTTATTTCATTCTGGAAGTAACCCACACTTCACATCACCACTGCACAGAATTCATATATTAATAGCATGTAAACAATTTGTTGTTGTTATTGTTGTTGTTATGTGCCGTTGAGTTGTTTGCGACTCATAGCGACCCTATGTACAACAGCCCTAA
>NW_006399754.1:25718651-25722731 GCF_000299155.1 Elephantulus edwardii
TCTCTAGTTAAGATTTACAGCTTTAGAAACCCAGTACTAACTCCTCAAGAGAACAATGAGGCAATCTCTAGTTAAGATTTACAGCTTTAGAAACCAAATGGAAGGCCATCATGAGTCAGAGCTGACTCAATGGCAGTGAGTTTTGTGTATTTTAAGAGCGAGAACAGGCTCTCCGCTCCTTATATTCCAGATTGTCCTCTCTTCTTGTGCAGCCTCAGCCGCATCCCTGACACACGATGGTGAAGGTTGGAGTAAACGGATTTGGCTTCATTGGGTACCTGGTCACCAGGGCTGCTTTTGACTCTGGCAAAGTGGATGTTGTCGCCATCATTGATCCCATCACTGACCTCAACTACATGCTTTATATGTTCCAGTATGATTCCACCCATGGCAAGTTCAATGGTATTGTCAAGGCTGAGGATAGGAAGCTGGTCATCAAGGGGAAAGCCATCACTCTCTTCCAGGAGCAAGATCCCGCCAACATCGAGGGGGGCGATGCTGGTGCTACGTATGCTGTGGAGTCCACTGGTGTCTTCACAACCTTGGAGGATGGTGCCAAATGGGTAATCATCTCTGTTCCTCCAACTGATGTCCCCATGTTTGTGATGGATGTGAACCAAGAAAAGTATTTCAACTCTCTCAAGATTGTCATCAATGCCTCCTGCACCACCAACTGCTTGGCTCCCCTGGCCAAGGTCATCCATGACAAAGTTGCCATTGTAGAGGGACTCATGACCACAGTCCCTGCCATCACTGCCATCCAGAAGACTGTGGGTGGCCCCTCTGGAAAGCTGTAGCGTGTTGGCCGTAGAGCTGCCCAGAACATCATCCCTGCATCTACTGGTGCTGCCAAGGACATGGGCGAGGTCATCCATTAAATGAATGAGAAACTTACTGGCATGGCTTTCTGTGTCCCCACCCCCAATGTGTCAGTTGTGGACCTGACCTGCCGTCTGGAGAAAACTGCCAAATATGATGACATCAAGAAAGTAGTAAAGCAGGCATCAGAAGGGCCCCTCAAGGGCTTCCTGGGATACACTGAAGACCAGGTTGTCTCCTGTGACTTTCATAGTGACACCCACTTTTCCACCCTTGATGCTGAGGTTGGCATTGCCCTGAAGGACCACTTCGTCAAACTCATTGCCTGGTATGACAATGAATTTGGCTACACCAACCAGGTTTTCGACCTGATAATTCACATGGCCTCCAAAGAAAAAGAGTCCCTGGACCCCCAGCCCCAACAATAGCACTAGAAGAGAGAGAGGGGGACCCTCAGATGCTGGGGAGTCCTTGCCCCAACTCGATCCTCCCACACACTGAGAATCTAACATCCTTGACACAGTTTCCATCCAATCCCCCTGAAAAAGGTGGGGGGGGCGGGGCTTTGGAGAGCCCATCTTGTCATGTACCATCAATAAAATACACTGTACCGAGCCACCACACACACACACACACACACACACACACACACAAAAGAGCGAGAACAGAGCTTCTTAATGTTCATCCTTGAACATCACTGTAGTATTTATACCAATTCTAGCACAAAGATTCAGCTCAAAGAGAACCATGAGGCTTTGGTTTCACCAGGACTGATTTCATTAGTGACTACCGGTCAGTGCTAGTTAACTCAGTGTCCAAAGGTGGGAATGGATGTTAAGCCATAGTCCATAGGGTGTTATGCTGCTAATCCAAAGTTGACACCTCCTTGAAGTTCAAACCTACCTGTATCTCTATGAGAGAAAGATCAGGAATCTCCTGCACTATTGACAGCCTCCAAGCCCCCCTCTGGGGACTCAGCTATTAGTCAGCTCTGACTCAATGGCAGTGAGTAAGCCTTATTATGTGAACTTTAAACAATGAAAAATAAGTGGCAGGAAGGAGTGGTCTTCCTTCTCTCACACCTCATTGTGTCATTCCAGATCCAAAAATTCCTTATGTGCTTTCCTGAAACATCCCCTGTGACTGAGTAAACCTTTTGTTTCCTTGTGAATTTGTGACCAGACTGATGATTCACAAACCTGTATTGTTTCCTTTCTTTCCCTATTTTTCTCCACCTTTTTTTCCCCTGAGTCTTGTTGCCCTGGCAATGCAGCAATCACCACCACTACTCTTTAAAAAGAATAATAATATTAAGCCTTATTTTATAAAGTATACTACTGATTCTATTTCCTAGCAAATCTGGGCTAAAAAAATTGGTTATAGGAAAGGCCTAAAACCCTCATAATGACATTTCAGACTTCTATTTCTCACTGGTCTAAAGGCAATGGAAAAGCATGTAATTATAATGAGAATTCCTGGCATCTACCTGATACCATATTTACCACAGCTTTCAGCTGTGTTTAATTGAGAAAACATTCGTATGCAGGATACGAGAATGGACGGCAACTGATCTTGGCTAATACAGAGGTAATGATGAAATTATAGGAACACTTTGTGAGATGTCTGGTTTTGACAGTTTTGGAGACTTCGGAGACAAAAAAAAAATTCCAAAAACTGATAGGCTCAGGGCAGATTGTCCCCAGCCTTAGGGATTTTATGAAAGACTTCAAGAATTTTTTGGCAGGGTTAGTAGCGATTCTTCAGAATTGCAGCCACAGGGAAGATTGTGCTGAGAATTAGGCTCAGGATATCACTGAAAAGAGTGGAAAAGCCGCCAAGAGAACTAAATATGGCATTTTGTAGGTCTTGAATCTTATTCAAAGTGGGACCTGGAGACTTGAAAAAGGCATATTTGAGTGACTAGATTTGAGACTATTGAACACTCAAATTTCTTTTTCTTGGAAAAATAGGAACAAACTGGTTAGGAGAAACCACTCTTTCTTGTTTTATTTAGAATGTCTTTTATTATTTGAAAAATCAAGGCTTCAATCTACTGTTCAAATACTATGGATTTGTGTTTTACCTTTGATATACTGAATCAGTATACTTATATTTTAAAAATATTCCCAAGTTATTTATGATGATATTGTTGATTGCCTTCAAGTCTAGCACAACTCATAGTGACCCTATGAACAAAAAAGACCTGAAGCTTCTCTACAACTACCAACATTTACCGAAGTTCATAGAATTTCCGGAGCATGTGGCATGTTGTTTAGGAAGTGGAGGTCACTCGTGCTTCCAAATGTTATGTATTTCCTAGGTGAAAATTACGTATATATAAAGGAAATTGTTTAAATGTACATTCTGATTCAATGAATCTAGTTGTTCTTATGTTGTGCAATCCAGTTGGGGCCAACTCATAGATGACACTCCAGTAGGTTTTAAGAAGCTGTAAGGGAGGAGATGGTCTATCCTTTGCCCACAGAACAGCCAGTGGATTTGAACTGCATGGTTTGAGTTTACGGAATAACCCCTTACCACGAAGACACTACTAATTATTCTCTAAGAACAGAATTACTTCACTCCTTTTCATAGAGTCAAACTTCACAACTTATTTGCTCAGCATATAGATTAAACTTCTATTGAGAAAGTATCTAACTCTGCGTACACCCTTGCTGATTTTAAACTATGTCTCCCGCCCTCCCTGCCCCTTGCTTCTTTGGGGCAGCAGTTTCTTGATCCAGATGTAGATTTCTCATACCACAGTTAAGTGTTCCTGTACTCCCATTCTTCTCAATGGGATCCATAATGTGCTATGATTCACACAGTCACGTGCTTTTGCATAGTCACTAAAACACAAGTAGTCATTCTTCTGGTAGTTTCTACTTTCAGTCAGGATCAATCTGACATCCACAGTTATATCTCTGAATTGATGGGATACCAACTGATATGTTTCAGTTAACAGATCTAGCCTTGGATGTGCTCACCAGTCTATGTCAGGAAATTTGGAGGGTAATTGGCCAACAGGCTGGAAGAGTTCCACATTTGTTCCCATTCCCAACTAAAATGACCCAACTGAAAGTGGAAATTATACAATACTAGATGGATCTTAGTAAAAAGCAAAGAATATCAGAAGAATGTCTATCAGTGCTTCATTGACTATGCAAAGGCTTTTGACTGTGTGGATCACAATAAGCTGTGGCTGACTCTGAGAAGAATGGGATTCCCAGAACATTTGATTGTGCTAATGTGAAACTTATA
>NW_006399754.1:25728265-25739894 GCF_000299155.1 Elephantulus edwardii
GATTGCAAAGACCATGGCCTGTATCAAGTGCACTTTAGTCTCCAGAGAGACACCGTTGCTCTTGAGTACTTTAGAGAGGTCCCTAACCGCAGACTTTCCCATCGCAATACTTTTTTTTTTAATTTCCTGGCTGCTGGTGAGTTATTACAAACAATTCCTGAATTTGACTGTTAAATTAGGTAAAGTGATAAGCAGAAAAAAATTAGGATTACTTCAGATTAATGACCAGTTCTACGAATAAGAAAATCAGGGGCACAGGCTCATGTATGTGTTGGAAGACGTTTAAACAGATTCAGCTCATTTGGCAAGGTTTAGCAACAGGAAGATCTGGAGAAGATCTAGACAGAAAAATGAAAATGAAAATGAAACAAGTGAGAAGGTGTCTAAGAAGGGAAGGAATGTTGCAGGCATCCCAAGTGTGAATTTTCTATCAAAGAATGAGGAGACAAGGTGCTATTTTTTTTCTTTTCTTTCTTTCTTTTCTGTTTTTTTTTTTTTCCTTTTTTTTTTTAAAGACAGAGTTCATTAGAGAGAAATAAAGGAACAGGAGGGAGAATCAGAACCGTCTGCCCTCAGGTACTTGACAACACATGTCACCAACCGAGGGAGAGAGACTAGGAGGCAGGATTTTATTATTTTCTTTAAGCTTTACATATTCAGCTAATGTCGAAGGAGAGGCAAATTCTGCTGGGAAAGGCCCTGTCTAAACAGGGTAATGGAAAGGAAGTGGGTTCACATACAGTCTTTCTTGATGGAGTCCGTAGCAAAGGCTTCTGGACAGTGAGATCACTTATTTTGGGCCAGTGTGCATTCAGGGTGTGTGAGCACTTGTGAAAGTACCATCCTAGCAGCAAGCTGCCTATTACACCTAAAAGCTGATAATGTACGACAAAGGATGTAGGATTGCGCATAATTAAGGCATCCGTGTAAGCACATTCAGCCTGGAAAAAAAGTTTATCAGTGTCTAGGTTTTTGTTGCATCAGGGTGCAGGCATGTTTCGATAGGGGTAAACGTCTGCACGGTGGTTTATCTGACCTGCCATGCATGACACAGCTTCTGTGAGACCTGGCCCTGGTTGCCTTATCCATGGAATAAGCTGGAAGAATATGAAGGTCGGTAAAAAAGAAAAAAGATCAGATAAAGAAGTATTGTTATGTCAAGATCAAGGAGCCAGCAAGTCACAGACCAGAAAAGTCTTGCATATCATAAAAGAGATTTTCATTTATCCTAATGACAATGAGGTTACCGACAGTACTTTAACATATAAGTAACAAGATCCAATTTAGAAAGCAAAATTATTACTTTGCATATGGTAAGAAAATTGTAGAAAATAAGAAAAAAGAAAGGAAGAAGAGTTAGAAAGCTGGTTTCACAATTTTTGTTCCTTTATAACTAGCTAGTGACACCATTAGTAAAAAAATAGAAGCCTGAAGAATTATCAAGTGTTGTTCGGGAGATTTTCCTCTGAGATGTCTCTTAGATATGATCATAGATATATTATGCAGCCAGTTGGGCATAAATGCATGCTTCTAAAGTAAAAATAACAGAATTTAAAATGTGAATAAGGACTATAAAGATTAATTAAAAATTTCTAGTGTATGGGAATTGGTGAAGATTAGAGTTCCAATGACTGAGCAAGCATGCCAAATATTTAATAAAAAGAAAGAAGCCGAAACTTCAAAAAGGCATTGATTTAAAGAGAAAGCTAAGTGAAGGTGGTGTTGTGGAAGCCGGGAAACGGGCAGCCGATTCTCATCACTCACTGAGTTATGCTTTATGAAGTCGGCATGGACACTGAATCCTGAACCACGGCTCCCAGGGGAAATACAAGGTTAGGTTGCTGAGCTTCTGGTCAGAACATTTTGTCAATTCATCAATATATGATCTTGTTTTATGTGATTTTCTGTTTAAACACATCTTACTTAATATATGTTATTGATTCATTAGCACTAAACTCACAGACAACAGCACTATAACTCGTGCCCGAGGAAAGCTAATCTAACACAGCTTTTCCCTCCATAAGACACATTACAGCTTTCTTGTGTTTAGAAATACCAAATAGTATTTCAGCCCTATGACTGGAGACATTTTTAAACAGAAAAAAAATCACAAAGTTAAGCAAACAAAACCCACCAACAAAGTGGTAATACGTAGCCTTCACAAAGGACACTTGTCAGTAGTATAGGAACTCAAACAAGAAAATAGAGTATCAGCTTGTTTGGCATCAGCTTATAATGTGAACCTCGGTCAATCCAATTTTTTTTCCCTCCTCTGTGTATATACAGTGCTCAGGCTGTTCGTTCATACAGTCGCTATGAGTCGTCTATGACCCGACAGCATTAAACAACAACTGCGTATATACACAAATAACTTCCAAAAAGCCACAAATATTATTTTACGTTACAAAATAATTTTAACAAGTAGACAAATTTACATCTATAGAATCAATAAAACAATGGGAAATAATTGTATCTAAAGGATGAGAAAGCATGGGGGACAGCCGAAATGGCTTTCTTAACCATTGGCTTTGACGTTTGTCACATGGCTGAGTTGGGCTATGCTGGTGTTGTGAGTAAAGCAGATAGCACCTCTTGTTGGGGACATGTGAACAAAATCTACAGACTACTGAAAAGGCATTCTGTCAGTTTGTTGTATGGGGGAATGATCTGCATTTTGCTGAGTTCTTTGCAGCTGTCATTCTAACTAGTACAACAGCACTTGTATGTCAGTTCACTTTACTGAGCTATCTTGTGGGTACTGCGCAAGTTCTGCCACTTGTGTTCCAAATGCCAGAGGTGTTACACGTGGTAGATGGGTTTTAGTAGCATTCCCAGATTAAGACAGACTAGGAGGCAGAATTGGCCACCCACTACTGAAATAGCAGACCTCTGAAAACCCTATAAATAAATACAGAGGAAAATAGTCATACCATTAGAGGTTGAGTCAAATTGGAAGTCAATCAAACTGAGGAGACGTCCTTTACTAGTTGTATTCATTGAAAAGGGATATCACGCTTGAGATGGCAGAGGGATGGTGAAAGAGAGGAAGGTCCTCAACCAGGTAGATTGACACAGTGACTGCAGCAATGGGTTCAAGTGTATCAGACCTTAGAGGATGGTACAGGAAAGGGCTGAAATCTATTGTTCATGGGTTGCTATGAGTCGTAATCAACTCACCAGCACCTAACAACACCAGTAAGGGGTTGGCCAGTTTTCTCATCCTGTGAGGCTTCAATTGAGAAGGTTAAATAAGAGAATGGGAATCCCATTACCAGCTAGAAAGAAGCATAAAGTCCAAACTGGGGACCAGGGCAAATCTTGCTTGAGTTGAAGACTGACTGAAATTGAGGCACTGAAGCAACAACAACATATTTAGTATAAAACCAGAAATCTACAAGAGGCAGAAGTGACTCCCATGGCGTCAGTGCCAGGGCCTTCGTTCAAGCTTGCGTGAGGATTAAGAGAGCTTTGTACCACTGGCCGGAAGTGGAGAGGTTTGTGTGCACCTTTGAGAAGCTGTTCTTACCATTTCCACTCTTAGTAGTTACCTGGTAACATTCCTGATACACATCTGAGAGCTGGACAGTGAATAAGGATATCAGAAGAATTGAAGCCTTTGAAGTGTGGTGTTGGAGAAAGTACTAACTATTCAACAAACTGTCAGAAGAACAGAGATATCTTAGAAAGAGTACTGCCAGAGTGCTCTGTGGAGGCAAAGATGGAAAAGCTTCACCTCTTACTTTGGGCATTAATATCTTGAAAAGGGACATCATGCTTAAAAAAGATGTTTATTGTTGTCATTATGTGCCACTGAGTCTCTTGCAACTCATAATTACCGTTATGTACAATAGCCCTGAATCCTGCTCTAACTTAAGCCAACTTTGCTGTCTCTGGCATACCTACTCCCATAAGCCCAGTCATTGAGTCAATTAATCTCATTTTAGGTCTTTTTTTCTTGTGCTGTCCCTCCACTTTTCCAAGAATTGGTCCCTCCTGGCAACATGGCTGAAAGATTCTGTCAAACAGAGCTTCAGACCCCTTGCCTCCAAAGAGCAGCCTGGTTTCACCCTCTACAGGATGAACTTGTTTGTTCTCTTAGCAGTCCATGGTATATTCGATACTCTTCTCCAGCATCACAACTCAAAGGCATTGATTCTTCTTCTATTAGTCTTAGTCATTGTCCAGCTTTCTGATCCATGGCAAGTAATAGCAAAGACCATGACCTGGATCCGGAACATCTTAGTCTCCAGACTGACATCACTGCTTTTCATTACTAACGACAGCTTTCCCCTTGCAATTTGTCTTTTGATTTCCTGACTCCTGGTGCCAAGAGTGCTGGTTGGGGAGCCAAGCAAGCTGAAGCTGTTAATAATCTTGATCTCTTCACTATCTATCATGATGCTACCAATTGGCCCAGAGGTGAGAATATTTGTTTTCTTGATGTTAAATTTCAATCCATATTGAAGGCTGTAGTCCTTGACCTTCTGTAGTAAATGCCTTAGGCCCTCCTCGATTGCAGCAAGCAAGGTCTATCATCTGCATTAGGCAGGTTGTTGATGAGTCTTTCTCTAATCCTGATACTACATTCCTCCTCATAGAGCCCAGCGTCCCATAATTGTATCATCTGTTATTTCTGTTTGGTATTGCAGTGGATTAATGGAACTAGAAGCAGAAGAGTGAGAGTCCTGGGAGGGATGACTCATGTTAGAATTTGTAGATGTTGTAGGAATATGGAGGATATCTGACACCATGGGGATTTTGTATTGTGGATATGTTGACAGGGACTGGTACTCCGATTAGCATTAATGGATTTCAGATGCAGCAATTCTTATACCAACAGTAGTTGCTTTACAAAGTGGTGAACTTCATTTAAAATATAAAAATTAAGATAAGGACAAATATTTTAACACTTGGTGCAAGCTTTCACCATTCCAAAAATGACTTTATAGTATCTCAAACCAAAAACTTATAATCATCTTGGATTATTTTACACCCACCCTATCCCCAAGAGTTGTTGAAGTATGCTATCTCCCTTGTTTCTAAGGAGTCTTGGTGCTGTAGTTGGCTTTGTATATTACTGTGAAATGAAAAGCCAGTGGTTAATATTCACCATCTCCATCACTGGAGAAATATGAGTAGTCTCCTTCAGTCAAAATTAACAGTTTTAACTCCAAAACAGGGTTGCCATGAGTCAGAATCTGCTCAGTAACAATGAATTGTAGGGGTCTTTTATCTCTACCAACACCAGCCTGCTTAGTTGCTTATAACAATTCGTGTGTTCTAAGTGAGCTTGTTTTGGTCATTAAGGTAGGCAAAACAGGGTTCATTCAAAAACATCCAACTTCTTTCTTAGCTATTCAAAAGTTCCTATGATTGACTTACTGACTGTGTAACACTTGCAGTGATATTTAAAAAGATGGATCTGGAAATATGCTTACAGATTACAATGATAGCAAAATCATGGAAAAATTCTACTCTAATGCATGAGGTCTCTATACACTGGGATTTATTTGACAGCTATAAACACAGGAATAAAAACAGCAAAACTACATATGTCTTCCTGTATGTTTTTGTTACGTGCCTTCAAATCAGATCTAAATCAAGTTAATGTTATGAATATTAGGAGCAAATGTTGCCCAGTACTGCATCCGTCTCACAATTGTTGGCATATTGAATTCATTCCTGCTTTTATTGCATTGGTTTATAGAAGTTTTGCCGACTTTCTACCAAAATTCATGTCCTTTTCTAGTGACCAGTAAATATAGTAAACTATCTTCCCATTTTTACTTCTGAGGAAAATTTTAGTTGCATTTCTTCTAAAACGTGGGTATGTGTGTGTGCGCGCGCGCGTGCACTTTAACGGTCCATGGTCCATTCAATATCCTTGCTAACACCACAGATCAAATTAATTAATTCTTGTATTCCATTTTCATTGCCTAGCTATCTTATGAAAATAAGACAATTTAAAAAGCTGTGGCTTGGACTAGACACAATTTTAGTCATTAAAGTGGCATCCTTGTTTTCTAAAACTAAACATGATCTTTTGCAGTAAATTTATCAATATAGTACATCATTTGATTTTTTTCTTATTATTACTGAATTCTTGTTTGTCAATTCAAGTAGGATGCAATCAGTGATGACTTTATTTCTTCTTAATTTTTATGGTGCTATTCACTGATACAGGTGTGAGGGATTTGGGTGTTTTTGGTTTTTTCCCCCCCATATATATTACATACCAGTCAAGAAACAAAGGTACACCTTAACCAGTTAATGGTCTTCCAGATTACTTGCTATGCATCAGAGAGCTGGACAATTACTAAGGAGGATAGAAGGAAAATTGATGCCTTTGGACTGCGGTGATGGAGAACGTTCTTGAACATACCATGGACTGCCAAGAAAACAAAGGTCTGTCATAGAGAGGGTGAAACCAAGATTCTCCTTGGAAGTTAGGATTTTGAAACTCTGTCTCACTTTTAACATGTGACCAGCAGGGACCAATCCTTAGAGAAGGACATCATTCTTGGAAGGGTGGAGTTACAGCGCAGGAGAAGAAGGCCCGAGATGAGATGAACTAACTCAGTGACTAGGGTAGTGGGGGTAGGAGTGTTGGAGTCAGTAAGGCTGGTTCAGGACAGTGCAGGCTTCTGAGCTGTTGTACGTAGGGTGTTGTGAGTTGCAGATGACGGGATAGCATATAACAACAACAGTAACAATACATACCAGAAGCTTCATCTTCATCAGTGAGTGCTTCAGGTTGTCTTACTCTGTAAACCTCAAGATTTATCTGTGTAAAGCATAGATGTTGTTAACGAACCTTTCCCCATTTTTGATCCTTTCTCTCTCTCTCTTTGTGTACAACAGTTTCTTGAATTCTTTATTCAGCATTCAGATTGATGTAATACATTAAATTGATAGACTCTTGTCATGTACCTTCTCTATTTTAAACCACTATTCTCCATGTTTTACACAGCAAAAATAATTTCACGAGTGTAATTTAGGTTATATATTTTAAATTGAGGATATTGTCCTGGAATAATTGTGTGGACAAAAAGGAATCTCATAAGTATTTAAGAATGGAGATACACTACTGGTTATGCAAATAACTATGGTATATTATACATCAATACAAACTGATCAAGAATTCATAAAATACTGCACATGAATTAATCTAGGACAATATTATGCTGAGTGACTTAAGTCAGTCACAAAGGGTAATTATGGTATAAGATCACTATTATAAAAAGAAATGGAAACCTTTTCATGCAGAAGAAATCTTATCAATTTAATATGGATGAGAAGGAAGAGAGAAGGAATAAATCGACAAAGCAACACAAAATCTGGGTTCATTAAACATTGTTGTTAATTGTACAAATCAATGTCAATTGATATTATAAATCAAAACACCTATGAATGATTGCATGAAAAACTAATATGATTTGTAAACCTTCATTCAAGTTTAAAAAGAGTGGGAAAACCTTCATTCAAGTTTAAAAAGAGTGGGAAAAGACATTCAAAATAAGAAATTATGAGAAAGACTGTTCCTTCCTTTGATTATTTTTAATATAGAAATAGAATGAGTCAAGGAACATAAATGACTAGAAGAAAATAGGTAAGAAAATTGATTCTACTCTAAAGTCTTCAAAAGGAGCCATCTTCCTATAAGCATCTTGATTTTCTTTTAGAGTCCTGTGTCAGACTTCTGACTTTCAGAACTGTGGATAATACATGTGCTTCCATTTAAGTTACTGATTTTATGGTAATTTGTTATAGCTATGCTATCTAAAATTACAACCTCCCCATAAAACCTCTTGTTCCTTTCATGTTATTATTCTTCACAACACTCAGATTTTCTAGGTGTGTTTAATCATTTTGTTTATTGACTTCCTTTTACCACCAGATTATAAATTAAATAATCTCAAGAGTTATTCTCTTTCTTTTCCTTGTTGAAATTTACTCACAAAGCCTTCAAGATTATCTAATACATCATAATTTATGATTAATTATTGATTAAAATATCTTACTTTAATCAACTAAACCAAGCAGATTTTAATTCTCACAGCTCAATATAACTATTGGAGTTCTGCTATTTCTCAGGTAGAAATTCACTAAATATTTTTATATTCCCATCTTTCTTGACTGCCCAGAAATTTTTATCCCAGGGAATCTTTGCATAATGACACACAATTGTACATCTCCAGCTATACATTTAGTTTAGAGTTCATACAGTCTTAAAGTCCTGGACATCTTACAATTATACTATGTTGGTATTAAACATCAGAAAATAAAAAGTTTATTGTATACCAAAATAAAACATTATTTAACATTCTGATCAGACTATAAAGTAGCCCTGCTTCCAAATATGATGCTTTTTTAATAAATACACCAAATAAGATGGAAGTTGAGTATATTTCAGCATCCTCTCTCCTGTATTAGTAAATGTTGTTAGAGATTTAGAGAAATACAAAGAGGTTGGGTTCAATTCATTTATTCTTTGTAAGTCATTTACCTTTATTGAAACGGTTTATAGAGCGGATATTCTTCCACAAACACCAGGGGCGTTGATATTCTTCTTGTCTTCACAGTCCTTATCTTAGTCTTAAACCCCTGGGTTAAATGAACATCAGTTCTTAGGCAACAACCTGCCACTGATGCCAGACTACTCAGTGTTTAATAATGTGAAATAATTTGGATCAGTAGCTAGTGGTTTGCTCTTGTAAGTAGATTTCTTTTTAGAGGAAAATGAATTTTATTGTTTGATATGAAAGAACAGAAATAGAAGCAATATTGAAATAGAATAAAATAATTTTTGCATGAGAAGGCATATTAGATATCATAACCCATATCCCTTCTCTGCTTTTCAGGGGAGATAAATATAGCCCAACTTGGACTCTCTTTGGGTCATATTCTTAGCAAAGTCGAATTTAAACTAAGATTTTCTTGACCTTAAGAATAATGTTCTGTACCAAATTATCTAGTTATTTTATTTCATTGTTGTTGTTATGTGCCGTCGAGTCGCTTGCAATTCATACCGACCCTATGTACAACAACAGCCGTAAACTCTGCTCTATCCTGTGCCGATCACACTATCTCCAATACACCCACCCCGATTACCCCAGTCACTGAATCAATTCCCCTCCTGCGCTGTCCCTTCACCCTCCCAAGCGTGATGTCCCTCTCCAAGCACGGTTCCCTCCTTACAGCATGTCCAAAGTATGTTAGACGGAGCCTCAGAATCCTTGCCTCCAAGGAGCCACGCGGTTTAACCCTTTCCAGGATGAATTTGTTCATTTTCCTAGCAGTCCATGGTACATTCAATACTCTTCTCCAGCACCACAGCTCAAAGGCATCAATTCTCCTTCTATCCTCCTTAGTCATTGTCCAACTCTCTGATGCATAACAAGTGATTGCGAAGACCATGGCCTATAGCAGACGGACTTTAGTCTCCAGAGAGACACCATTGTTCTTCAGTACTTTCGAGAGGTCCCTAACAACAGACTTTCCCATGGCAATGCACCTTTTAATTTCCTGGCTACTGGTGCCAAGAGTGTTGACTGTGGAGCCAAGCAAACTAAAGCTGTGTACAATCTCAATCTCTTCACCATCCATCCTGATGCTGCCATTTGATTCAGTGGTGAGAATCTTTGTCTTCTTGACATTGAGCCTCAATCCATATTGGAGGCTGCAGTCCTTGACACTCTGCAGCAGGCGCTTCAGGTCCTCCTCAGTTTCAGCAAGCAGGGTTGTGTTATCTATGGCTATCAAATTTATTCTCTTACTGTTTAAGTGTTGAGAGTGCTGAATCTAAAGGAACAACTTCACTGGAGAAAGATCTTAGGTCCTTCTGAACTTCTGCTTAACAGTGAGATTGACACAACATATCCCCTGTTGTTGTTATGTGCCATCCAATTGACCAGGACTCACAGTGACCCTGCGCACAACTGCTCTGAATCCTGCTCTATCCAGGGCCAATCTCACTGTCTCTGGCACGACTACCCTCATTAAGTCAGTTACTGTCTCAATCCATCTAATCGAGGGTCTTCCTCTCCTGCACTGTCCCTCCCCCCTTCCAAGCACGATTTCCTCCTCCAAGGACTGGTCCCTCCTGGCAACATTCCCAAAGTATGTGAAACAGAGCCTCAGAATCCTTGCCTCCAAGAAATAGCTTGGCCTCACTCTTTCCAGGACAGACCTATTACTTCTCTTGGCAGTCTATGGTAGGTCCAATACTCCTCCCCAGGTACTGGCTCATTAATGTAAGAAAGACAGCCCATTAAAAAAAAGATATTATAAACACAGACACACTGTTGTGAGGTAACCTCAAAGACTCAGAGCAACTTTAGGAACAACCCTGTGCTACCCTGTACCATCTTCATCACCACTGCTATGCTTCAAAACCCGTTAGTACAGTTATCGTGTCAGTTCATTTTGTTGAGAGTCTCCCTCTTTTTTATTGGCCATTCACTTCTTCAAGCATGATGTCCTTTTCAAGGACTGACCCATCTTCACGGTCAAAATATGTGAGACAAAAGTTCACCATTCTTGCTGGTAAGGAGCACCCTGATTGCATTTTATCCAAGTCAGAGGTGTTTGTTCTTTTGACAGTTTATGGGATATTCAGTATGCTTCTCCAACACCACAACTTAAAGGCCTCAATTCTTTTTATCATTCTTATTCACTGTCCAGCTTGCAGATGCATATCAAGTAATTGGAAAACAAAAACAAAAAATAATAGCTTGCATCAGGAGCACTTCAGTCTTTAAATGGATCTCTGTGCTTTTTAGCACTTTGGAGAGGTCCTTGACAGCAAATTTTTCCAATGCAACATGTTCTGCAATTTGTTTTGTTAAATAAAATTTTATTTTGATTATGATTTTAACAGAGAAGTTAGATTTTCATTCATTCATTGTTGCACATTTTGCCCTCTCTCCCTCTCTTCCCACTCCCCAGGTTCACTTTTTTTTTAAATATTCATTCATTATTGCAATGTTTTCTAATTTATTAACTTCTTAAATACCAAGTGTGTTGATTATGGATACAAGTAAGATGAAACTGTTGACAATTTCAAACTCTTCTCCATCAGTCATGATGTTGATGGCTCCCATGGGTCAGTTGGCTGTTCTCCATGTTTCTCGTCACCACTTAGTTAGCACATCCAGGGCAGTGTCTGTCTGTTGAAATATGTCAATTGGTATGCTGTCAACTCCTGGAGCCTTGTTTTTTGCCAATTCCTTCGGAGCAATTTGAACTTCCTCCTTTATCACCATAGACTCTTGCTCATATGTCATTTCATGAAATTCTTCTGCGTCAGCCAATTTCTTCTGATACAGTGATTCTGTGCATTCCTTCCATCTTCTCTTGATGCTTTCTGGATCATTTAACATTCTACCCAAAGTATCCTTAAGTGTTGCCACCGTGGCTTGAATTTGTTTTTCAGCTCCTTCAGCTTAAGAAATGCTGAGCGAGTTTGGCCCTTTTGATTTTCTGACTCCAGCTTTCTTCACATTTCATTATAGTATCTTGCTTTGTCTTCCTGGGCCGCCTTTTGAAATTTTCTGTTTAGCTCTTTGATTGCTTGGTTTCTTCCTTCAGCTTTGGCTTCTTGGCGCTCTAATGCAATATTCAGAGTCTC